>NC_089219.1:130467482-130777232 GCF_963924675.1 Phocoena phocoena | reverse complement strand
TGCCTTGTGGCAACTAAGCCCATGCGCCACAACTACTGAGCCTGCACTCTAGAGCCCACGAGCTACAACTACTGAGCCCGTGTGCCACAACTACTGAAGCCCATGCACCTAGAACCCGTGCTCCTCAACAAGAGAAGCCACCGCAATGAGAAGTCCACGCACCGCAACAAAGAGTAGCCCCCACTCACAGCAACTAGAGAAAGCCCACGCACAGCAACAAAGACCCAACGCAGCCAAAAATAAATAAAATTTAAAATAATAAAAAATTAAAATTTCTGGGGCAAATAAATATATGATGGGAGGACAACCAGATAACCATTCCAAAAAAGATCAAACTGGATTATACCTCAAATCATACACAAGACTAACTTCCAAATGCATCAGAAGTTCTAAATGTAAAAAATAAAATTATAAAATTTTTTTTAAAATTTAAAAAACTAATAATAGATTTCAAAAAAATAACATCTTTTAGGACACTAAGTACACAAAATAGTGCTCCTCATTATTATTATGATATTTCTCTACTTTCACACATTTCATAATTTTTTACTTTATATATTGACACTCTTAGCCTACCTTTTTATAATAAGTGCCAAATGCAGTAATTTATATCCACAGGGCAAAGATTTTCCTATTCTTCTATGGTGACATCATCTGCCCCAGAGGAAAAAGGTCATCTCCTCTGCAGCAGTGCCCACCAAGTAAAATCCCTACACTCACCACTACCAAGGACAGGTGTATGGTCCCATCCAAAGGCTTCCTTGGCCGACCAGGTAGTGGGAAAGTGAGTGGGCCTCCCTCGCCAGGGACCCTGAGTCTCTGGAAAGAATTTCAACCAGCCTCCGGATTTTCCTCAGCCTAAAAGCAGTATCTGGCTGTTATCTAGAGATTTCACACTTTCTTAGCTATGTATAAATAGAATATATTCACCCCACACACACACATAAATCAATCATGTTACTATTAGACATTTAATCTTTAAACTTTTTCTGAAATATATTCTCTGTGAAGATAGGAGATAATCAGTATTGTTTTTATTATTAAGCAAGCCTGCCAGAAATAAAATACATTAATTCAATAGCTTTCTTTTAGGCCAGCTGTATCTCATTACTCGAAGTCCAAAAGGAGGTAGGAGGAACCCATTCATGAGAGTCAATAAAATAAGTGTCTAAGAATAAACTTCTTAAATATACAGACTTAACAAAAAATGCTAGTAAACTCTACTGAAGCCAAAAAACTCTGACAAATAGAGACAATGGTGCAGGATAGTAAAATTCAGAAAACAAACCATTAGGTAAACCAAAGGTAACACTTTACACAGTGTAAAGATGCCAGTTTTTCCAAGTTGATTTACAGGTTCAGTCAAATTACATCAAAATTTTAAAAAGAAGTTCTTGTGAAACTTAACAAAATAAACTAAACTTTAGGATGGTGGTTAAGGGCATGAGCTCTAAAACCAGAAGACTGCCTGGGTTTGAATTCTGGTCCCTCAGCTTAATGTGATCTCAAACTAAGTATTAAACCTTTCAGCATCTCAATTTTTGTGTCTCTAAAATCGTGGTATAATACCAACAACAATGGGCTGTTACGAAGACTGAATGTGCCAATACATGCATTAAAAAACAAACAAACAAACAAAACTTGGCCCACATTATGCACTCAGTAAATATAAAGTGGAATCAACTGATTCACTTTGCTGTACAAGAATCTAACACAACATTGTATATCAACTATACTCCAATAAAAATTAATTTTAAAAAAATATTTGGAAGGAAATATGGGGGGAAATAATCAAGAAAATGTGGGTAAGCAGGGAAGGTATATTACCACATAGTAGAAGATAGATAAATTAAAGTTATGTAATACTGGTATAAGAAATCACAGGTAAATCAAAGAAACAGAACAGAGAATTCAAGAGCCTACCAGTATAAGAATCTGGTATAGGATTAAAGTGACATGTTACAAACCATTGGTGAAAGGACAAGTTTATTCAAAACATTAGTGGAAAGAGGAATTATTCAATAAAAGGTGATGGGACAACTACTAGGGAAAAAATTAAATTTGATCCCTACCTAAAACCAAACTCCAAATAAATGTTAAAAAGATTTTGGTTCGGGCTTCCCTGGTGGCACAGTGGTTGAGAGTCCGCCTGCCGGACACGGGTTTGTGCCCCGGTCCGGGAAGGTCCCACATACCGCGGAGCGGCTGCGCCTGTGAGCCATGGCCACTGAGCCTGCGCGTCCGGAGCCTGTGCTCCGCAACGGGAGAGGCCACAACAGTGAGAGGCCCGCGTACCGCAAAAAAAAAAAAAAAAAAGTTACATAAACACATATTTTCATTGTCTAGGGAAAGTAAATGTGCTAGAAAATTATATTGCCCTGTACAAATCTTACTGAAATTGTTCAGAGAGAGAAGTAAAGCTTCTCTAGGAAGAAAAATGATCATCTTTAGCTGGTCTATAAAAAATAATGTTTATATTAGAACTTAACTACTCATGCAGGAGGAAGGAGTGAAGAATTAACTTATGAAACAAATGCTCCATGTCAAAAAATAATAATCATTCAGCTTTGCGGCTAAGTCATCCAAAATGACATTGTTTTCATCTTCTCTTATTCTGAAATAGAATAAAAATGAAATTAATACAGGAATAAATGTTTGAGGACTTCTTGAAACTGATAAAAGTCTTCCCTCAAGAAGATCCAGCTATTAGAATTTACTGACTACCAGTGACTACTGTGAAAAAAACAGATGATCAATCACTCTAAACTGAAACAAAGCACAACTCCAAAGAACTTAATGGTCAGAGATAAGTCCAAAGACAAAACAGGTTTTCCTTAAGGTAGAAAAGAAAATCAAAGGTAAGTTTATCAAAATATGATAAAAGATGTCTTTCTTTAAAATGTATACTCTACCTGGGATTAGATAATGGTGCACAACCTTGTAAATATACCAAAAACCACTCAACTGTACACTTTCAAATGGTGAACTATATCTCAAAAACAAAAAATCAGTGTCTAACTGACATTTATATGCAAAACCTTCCAACAAGATATGGAAAATATATGTAAATAATGTTACTCATCAGAAATTTTGTGTTTAGCAAGAATCTACTATTAAGCTGTAGCTTCTATATGTTCCAAGATTTCTCTTCTCAAAAAACATGGGGGGGGAAGGGCACAAGTACATATTTTGTCTCCCTAATAAGCTACAAGATTTGAGTATCTGAATGGACGTGTAAATCCTTTGTTAACATTCTCCATAAACAGTCTCTATGTGAGAGAACCTTGTCAGAGCTTGCTAGAGTTTCAGTTTAGAGTGGTTGGTCACTAGTTTTTTTTTTCACATTAGTCACTGACGCTCAGTAAATTCTAATAGCTGGATCCTCTATTGTGGGAAAAATGATCATGTCTTTGCAGACCTAAGCTGGGATTTGGGCTGCCTGATCTCACTGACAGCTACAGCTACGTTCATACAATAAAGAATGTGACACCTGCCTCTTCTGATTAGGAGCTCTATGTTCTAAGCAAGACAAGTTCTAGGTTGTCTACCTCAGTTAAGTAACTGTCACTTCTCTAAAGCCTCTAGAGCCTAGAACCCCACATGCGTAGGATTTCTCTTTTCCAGGGCACAAAGGGCAGAAGGCAGCTAGGGGAAGTCAGAATGGCATCTCTTTATCCTGAGTCCAAAGTGATGCTACTTTTACCTCTGTTCTACGAAAATAAATAAGAGAACCCCCCAAAAGTATAATCTAATATACCTAATTTGTATTTCATATGAAAATATTATAAATAAGTAAATATTAAACTGTTCATTGTAAAGGTTTATTTTTCCATTTTTATATAAAAAAGTATAATTGACTTCCCTGTAGACTAATTACTCAATTCAGACAGCCATCAGTGTCAGGGAAAAATCTAGCCAGCTGGTTCACGTTTCCAACCCAGGAAAATACAACTGACCTGAATTACAGGCATCACGCCTATGATAATTACCATTTACTGAGTATCTGTGTATTTATAATACTTCCAAAAACTCTACAAGGTAGCTATTATCCTCACTTTATAGATATGAAAACAGGAAAAGAATAGCTGTTAAGTAATTTGCCTGAGGACACAGTGTTAGTATACAGCTGAGGCAAAACTCAAAACCAACTCAACCCGACCCCAAAGATTCTGTGTTTTCCACTATGAAATGACACCTCTCAAAAGAAACAGATACAATAATAACATCTAACATTTGAGTGCTTATTTTGTATTATGCACTTTACATTCCATGTAACCCTCACAATATAAGATAGAGCTAACATTAATCCATTTTTATAAATGAAGAAACAACAGAATGCTAAATGATTTACCCAAGGTCACAAGACTAGTATGGCAGTTGAACAGAGAGACCACATTCTTAACCACTACACACACACACACACACACACACACAAACACACACACACACAGAGGCATGCGCACACTGCCACTCATTACCTAGCAGGCACTGTGCTATATACTTTTCTTTCCCTTTCTCACATAATCCCTCCAAGAACAACTAAACAAACTCTAGATTTTTAAAAGTTCAGCAACTATTATTCCTCAACTAAAACAGCCTTTTACTTTGCCATTTCAGTGAATTTTAAGTGGTAAGTTTAAGAGAAAAAGTAGCCTAAATCCAGAAGACAAATTTAGAAAGTCCTCAATACATTAAAAATAAATTTTTACTATGCTGCCACAATTTTATCTATTGTACAGTCTTCCTTCATCCTCAACTACAAACATTCTAAATCTGCATGATTAACTCTGCTTTTTCTTTAGTTAACATACAGTCAGAAGCTGATAGTTATTATTAGCACTTACCATTTTACTACAGGTCAGTTGCTTTGCCAGGAGCTTTATATTTGTTAATTAATTTAATTGTTAATTGGGATTAAAAAGGAATTAAGTAATTCACCCAGGAACTACACAACCAGTTAGCAATGGAAACGAGATGTAAACTCACGTCTAATCCAAAATACCACTCTCATATTATGCCATACCTTAAAATCTAGGGAATTTATTAAAAGAGATGTATTTAGGTTGACGAAATGGGGGAGCAGGGCAGAGCGATCCTATATTTTACAGTAGGAATAACCTTGGAAATCAGAAACTAGTCACTCCATCTTTGAATTATTTAAAAAACATTTAAATGATCAATTGGTTAACAACGAAAAAGTACAAGAACATGCAGCACTGGATAAAAACTAAAAATTTCTATAAATGGTCATGTCTATCCAACTTTGAGAAAATGGAACCACCAGAATGTGTCATAATTTCCAAAAACAACCTCTAAAAATGGAAGAAAATAATTAAGTACTTGCCTAAAAGATGCCAAAGAATCTTTTTTTAATGTGCATGACATGGATTCATTAATTCAAACATTTACTGGAAGTCCATTATATACTTAATACTATAAACTGGAGGATGAATCAAACCTGTGGGCTCTTTTAGGCCCTAATACCTATAACAGCATAGAGGGTCACTGAAGCTTCTCCAATTGCCACATATGCTTTGGGGATTATTTGATCTCTTTAAAAATAAAAGAAAGCAAAACTTTCAGCACCTCCAAACAATTCTCCCCTACTCTCTCAAAATATACTTAGACTCTTAGAGCAAACTATTTATCTAAGCCAGTTATTGAACTTGACACAAAATCAAAATGAGAATATTTCAAAGCATAAGAATTAAAGGGACAGCACTAGTCCCATGTAACAGGTTCACAAATGGAAGCATTCATCTAGAGGAGTTTAAACAGCCTCTCTTAATACTGGCTCCTTAAATCACATTGCAAATCACAAAGCCCACAGCTTCTATGTAAACTTAACATAAACAAAACAAAAATCAGTCTTATCTGAATTCAAATACTCCAGGCTTTCACAACTTCAATTATCAGGATAACAATTTTTAACTCTGTACTGACTTTTACAAACATAAGATGGAACAAAGACATAAAAGAAAGTTCTAGTTAATTATACTGAGCTATATTTCTATGCCAAAACCAAATCTCACCAAGAAGTTATAAAATACTTTAGGTTATAGGTTAAAGCTGGTGAGTAAAGTGATCTAACTGGTTCCAAAGTCTGACTATTGTTACATTTTAAAGCCATGGTCAAAACTTCAAATATAAATAAGCACTCCAGGACTTCCCTGGTGGTACAGTGGTTAAGAATCCGCCTGCCAATGAAGGGGACAGGGGTTCGAGCCCTGGTCCAGGAAGATCCCACATGCCTCGGAGCAACTAAGCCTGTGTGCCACAACTACTGAGCCCGCGTGCTGCATCTACTGAAGCCCGCCACCGGAATAAGAAGCCCGTGCACAGAAACGAAGAGTAGCCTCCACTTACCACAACTAGAGAAAACCTGCGCCCAGCAACGGAGACCCAATAAACGCAGCCAATAAATAAATTTTTTTTAAAAAGCATTCATTCTAAGGGGCTTCCCTGGTGGCGCAGTGGTTGAGAGTCCGCCTGCCGATGCAGGGGACACGGGTTCATGCCCTGGTCCAGGAAGATCCCACATGCCGCGGAGCGGCTGGGCCCGTGAGCCATGGCCGCTGAGCCTGTGTGTCCGGAGCCTGTGCTCTGCAACGGGAGAGGCCACAACGGTGAGAGGCCCGCGTACAGCAAAAAAAAAAAAAAAAAAAAAAAAAAAAAAAAAAAAAGCATTCATTCTAAAAGCTTGGAGCAAATACAAATGTACAAAATGTTCAGCCTAATTCTATCAATTAATAAGTTAAAAGCTGGTATAAATCCTCCAATATGACAGTCTCACTTATTTAGTAAAGTTGTAAAGATAAACTCTGGCTGTCCCAAGGATTTTTATTTTACTACATTGTTGGGAAATTTGAGCTCAGTTTAACCAAAGGTATTTTCTTTTAACCTAGTTAAGTCACAGCTGAGATAACAGTGAAATAGACAAGTATTTCTACCATAAAAAACATAGCCTAGTTATAAATACAAAATAAAAATTGACTATTCCTAAAGGGTATGAATAGGCCCAGACAGTAAATATATAGTCATAAACACAGTAATGCTACTTTATAAAAGCAATCCCTTCTTGATTCCCAAAGTTTACACTTGGGAATTTAACAACTGTAAACCAATACCCAAGCACAAAGTAAGAAGTCAAAGGTCTCCCCAACCCCACTTAAATTCTCCAGCTTATCTTTTTAACATACAGCTAAACGTTATTTGTTGTACTTTTTCCCTAAAGGTAAAAAAAAAAATTAGGCAGGAATTCTTTCCTGCTTCTGAACAAAGGAATTCCAATAAAAACTCACATATATGATAACAAAATTACCACCTCTAAACCAAGTTCTACAAATGGAAAATTGTTTCCAAGAAAAAGCAGCAAAGAAACCAGAGTAGTTAGCTTGACATCTGAACTTCACTTCCCCCCCTCCCCCAAATATCAGCAAATAACTTTCCTCCCACTAGTCAAAGCCCGCCTCAGGGCTTAAATTCTCTGTCCCTGACTTTATTTTTTATTTATATATGTCATTTAAGTAATAGGTTCTTAATATGCTAAATATCACTAGTCTTTCATAATAGCCCTAGCACACAACTTGAATAACACTTGATACTATGACAAACCAGAAGATGAAAGTTTAAAAAATGAAAGGATGGGACCTTTTACAACTTGTCATAGTCTTGTCAAAATACGTCAAACTTCTGTAAGCCAAGAACATATTTCAATGTGTTCTATCAAGAGAATGATGAAAATAAACAGTTGGAGAAACACAGAAATGAAACTCATATTCGATATATCCAGAAATAAAACTCATATACTACATCTGAAGTAAATTCTAATCTATTTATTATGTTTTAGATATAGCTACCTAGTAACAGTACATTGTGCTTTGGGAGAAAAAAATTCTCAATATCCTCCTTGCTTCACAAAAGTACAATAGTATTCCAAACCCCAGGTCACAAAGAGATGTATTTACACATGTTGAACAAAGTTCATGTGTGCCCTAACAATAAGAAAAGAAGTGGCCAGAGAGCAAGGCTATCTGTGCAGTGACAATATCCACGAGCATCACAGTAGACCAAGGCTGGCTTCTATAAAAATATCTTCATCTAAATGCAGTTAAAGGCATGTTCCCACAGCCTAAATACTAACTTCTGGTACCTATCTCTTCACTTTGTGGCTTCTAACCAGTAACGCTTAGAAATCCCCTGGGGGAACTGCTGTCCTTTCAGTTCAGTTCCATTATGAAGTATTTTCTACCTTTCAAATGTCAAAATTTTAGATTAGCATACTTCACAATGCAGAGTAACTTCTGCAAAATAAATTCTTTAAATAAAATGTCTTAACCAGTGAAAGAAATAGAGAAAGAGAGAGAGGGAAAGGGAGGGAGGGAGGGAAGGAAGAAGGGAGGAAGGGGGGAAGGGAAAGGTTTAATGCAGACAATTTAGAAAACTCAGCAAAGCCATGTCTTAAATGGCTTTCTTCATGTACATTTTTTAAACCAAATCAGTAAATAGTAACTGGTCTCAGAAGAGCTCCAGACTTCTTCATCCAAAGAACAACATAATTTAGTACCCGGAATCCCAACCCTTGTTACAGTTTCTAACATCAAACAGATTGTATACACCTAAACCTATGTTTTAACCTTATTTCATTCCATAGATAAAGGGACTATTTACCCTGTTACACATATTCAAATTTTAATGAAGTACTTTAGGATCTCCCTTAATCTGAGTAAACAAATGTACAGCAAGAGGCCAGTCAAGAAATACTTAGTAAACAATAATTATGTGCAAGGCATTCACATAAAGTTTAAAGCAGGTCAGTGCTTTGGGGGGGTGTTGCCACACGCTGATATAAATAATACCTTTCTTTCAAAATATCAACATGTTGGCTCAAACAAATTAAAGCTCCTATTTCAAATGATACAAGACAGTTAAGATAAACAGATGTTCACTAATGCGTGGTTGACCCATATGCTCCCTTCCCCCAAAATGTGGAGAATATTATTGAGATTTCATTCTGATAAGAAAATGAAAACTTATACCTGGCGGTCTGTATAATATTCATACAGTCAAGTTTGCAATATAAGGGCACATCAGCATAAAAACAACTGTAGCCTTTGCTTTCATGAAATGAATAGGTCAAAGCAGCAACATTAATTTGAAGGCATACATGTTTTCTATTAATAATACAATTTGGAATGTAACAAGTATCACATACTATGTGTTTAATGTGGCAGTTGTCATTTTTAAAGATTTAAACATTCAAGGTCTATTTTGTTGAGAATAAATAACAGTTATTTTATTACTATTATTTACTAAATGCTTACTATGAACCAAACAGTATTGGGTATTTTAGTTATCTTTTTGTTATTTACGTTCACAACAATCACTGAACTAACTGTATTCCCACCTTACAAATGAAGGAATACATTCAAAAGATTTAATAATTTGTTCTAGTTAATACAGCTAATTAAATACAGAGTCCAGATTCAGAGCAACCAAATCAATCTCACTTTACAGCAGTCTTTCCTACAAGGACTGCCCACTGGTTGGGTGCCTGGAGGTGATCAGGGAACGGACCAGGTTAAATGGCTGAAAACATGCCTGCCTAGTTCCCTGACCAAAGTTTCCATCTGAATGAACTCCAGCTGTGGCAGGTTTTCACTGCACTGAAAAAACAAAAACAAAAAAACCCTACTCTTCTGTTCTCTTACTTCTGTGAGGGGGCTTTCCCTTCTTGCTAGGAAGAATGCAATACTGGAATCCTTACTACATTTCCCAACCCATCCTTACTAGTACTAAAGCTCAACACTTGTATTTTGTCCCACATTTGGCTCCTTTTTTCTGTTCTCAATGAGTTAAGAACCTGGAAGGGTGGAGAAGTGACTTCATCAGACCCTTCTGAAACTCCAACTGACATGTACAGCAGAGTTAGAGAAATAGAGGAGGTTAGAGATCAAGCAGCTGTCATTAATGAAACACACTTAACAACATCAAGAGATCCACAGGGAGGAGTATTATCATCTATAAAATAAGCCAGTAACATAATTCCTTTTGATGTTTAACTACAAAGTTTCAAAGATAATCTGGTTTTGAATATGCACTACTCAATCTATGAAACCTTCAGACCATTTGGTCTAATACCCTGACCACTTTGGAAAAAAGTTAAGTCAACACCACTAGCTTTGTTGCTGCTATGAAACTGGACTTTTATCAATGCACTCAGTCCTACATTCTAAACCCAAACTTTATAGTCTGGCCCATCTTCTTTCCCTTTATTAATATACCCGCCTTCCTAGACTTTTGCTAACTTTGATGTCCCAAATCTGATCCTTTCCTTGTATATTGAATGCTCCCGACTTGGCTTTTCTCTGCTATTCCAGGAACATCCCTGCTTAGGCCCCAAACATCTTGTAGTATTGTACACTATTCACTGGCTCATAAAGACCTGCAGGGCAGTAAGCAAAATGATCATAGCATACCAAGCAATTACAAGATCAGAGTAAAGAAAAGGAGAGAGAAAGCAACAGGAATGTGGGAGGGAAAGGAGGAAGAAGACTGCAATGTCCCATGATTAGACTGATCAGTTTTTTCTCAACCAGTATACATATACCCCCAGGCACAAACTGAGACATGCTGGGGATACACCAAGACAATGAAGGTGTCTCAAACGCAGTGCCAGCTCTCTTCATTCACCCCAGTTTTCCAAAATTAATAGACCAGCAGGAATTGTTTTTTTCTTTTCTGGTAGTAAAATATTAGTATATTTACATAATCAGTATGCAAAAGAATGCAACATTCACATGAATTATTAAGATATAACAGAGAATTTAAGAAATTTTCAAGCTGCTCAGAGGCATATTCTAAACTTCCAACCTACTCTCCTCTGCCTTTGACGCTCTTTGCAGGTAGCTTAAGAAGCCCTATTTTATACAAATTTGGGAGGGTAAAATCCCAACAGTTGGATTTTTCTGGCTAACAAATCTGAAAATTTTCTCCAACACTTCCAGAAAGAGTAGATCACTCCCTTTACAGTGCTTCTACAACATTCTACATTAATTTATATTCCTATTTTAGCATTTATCATACCACATAATTATTTATGTGTCTATCTCATCAATTACAACTAATTCCTCCCAGACAGCAACTATACATCTATTCATCTTTTATTTCCAGCTCCTAGGAAAATGTCAAGAACATAGTATACCACCTGACAATATCACATTTGTTGAATGAATCAACGAATGGGTTAAACTTACACATTTCAAAGACGAAAATAATTTCTCTCTAGCCAGATCATGTCAACACAGAAGAAACGTTAATACGTTAATTACATTAGACAACCCATACAAATACCAAACCCAAATCCACTTTACAACTATAATGGGATTTGAAAGGCTAATTCACTCACCCACAGTCAAGAAACCACATTCCATAAACAATATAAAGACAAAAGCTGAACACTTACTGCACACAGTTCTCTTATATGAAGCATACCCTTTCAAATCTGAGAATTTCTGGTCATTCAAAAACAAAACTATGATTAAAAACCTTTACAAATGATGCCTGCCATTCTGTTTATCCCAGTACATTTTATTAAGGACAACAGATCTTAAGATACAACAAATCAGAATTGCAGTGTATTAGTTTAGCTTTAATTATCCATGCTCTACTTCTAGTACTATACTTTAAACCTATTTGGTTCTCCAGAGGGCAAGTATAACTACATTATGCAGAGTCACAAAGAAAATCTTAATTACTTCAGGGGGAGAAAAGGCTACAATGTTTATGATCTTCCCAGCTTTTCAAAGCTTTCCACAAGATGATGAGAATTCTCAAGACAGTGTCAATAAAAAATGACTACTTTTCAAAGGATAAGCAACATTTTCTCCCATGTTTTAAAAAGGGTTCTATTTATTTCAGTATAAAATTTGCATATTCTCTAATATTATATTCTGAAAATTTTTAAGGTCCTATATTTTATTAAATATGATGCATACTTGAATGTACACATTTCCATTTAAAAATATACTATAGGCTACCAATAAGGTGACTAAGTGGCATTTTATTAATCAATGCCCCCACAGTACCTGACACATATGCAATTGATAAACATTTGATTAATTAAGTCAACAAATATTTAAGTTTATTTTATACAGGCACTGCTCTAAGCACATGCTATTATAACATGATAAACCTAACAGATATGACCCTTGCCTTCAAACCACCTTCAGTCTTATGAAAAGGCAGAAATTCAACAAACATACTAATATATACTTATCAAGTGTGGCAAGTAGAATGAAGGAAAACAATAAGGTCATATTAGTAGGTGGGGGGAGGGGGGTAATCCTGCTTTAAACTGGAATACTAAGGGAATATTAAGGATGCCTCTCTAAGAATAGCGCATTTGAGATAAGATTCTCCATTCAAAGATTTGAAGAAAAGATCATTTCGGGTTGTGGGAACAGCATGTGGAAAAGTCCTAAGGCAAGTTTCAGAAACTGAAAAGTCAGCATAACTTGATGACAGAAAACCAGAGGAAGAGTCGATCCCTTAGAAACTGGCAAGGGGCAAGACTGTATACAGTTCTGTACCACATTTAAAGATTTAAGGTGTTGGGAGACCTTCAAGATGGCAAAGGAGTAAACCATGGAGATCACCTTCCTCCCCACAAATACATCAGAAATACATCTACATGTGGAACAACTCCTACAGAATACCTACTGAATGCTGGCAGAAGACATCAGAATTCCCAAAAGGCAAGAAACTTCCCACATACCTGGGTAGGGCAAAAGAAAAAAGGAAAAACAGGGACAAAAAATAGGGACGGGACATGCACATCTGGGAGGGAGCTGTGAAGGAGGAAAAGTTTCCCACACTAGAAGCCCCTTCGCGAGCGGAGACTGCGGGTGGCGGAGAGGGGGAGCTTCGGAGCCACGTTAGAGAGCACAGCAACAAGGGTGCAAAGGGCAAAGCGGAGAGATTCCCGCACAGAGGATCGGTGCCAACCAGCACTCACCAGGCCAAGAGGCTTGTCTGCTCACCCACCAGGGCAGGGCAGGGCTGGGAGCTGAGGCTTGGGCTTTGGAGGTCAGATCCCAGGGAGAGGACTGGGGTTGGCAGCGTGAACACAGCCTGAAGGGGGATAGTGCGCCACAGCTAGCTGGGAGGGAGTCCGGGAAAAAGTCTGGACCTGCCTAAGAGGCAACAGACCATTGTTTTGGGGTGTGCGAGGAGAGGGGATTCAGAGCACCGCCTAAGCAAGCTCCAGAGACAGGCGCGAGCCGAGGCTATCAGCACAAACACCAGAGATGGGCATGAAACGCTACGGATGCTGCTGCAGCCACCAAGAAGCCTGTGTGCAAGCACAGGTCACTAACCCCACCTGCCCCCCTGGGAGCCTGTGAAGCCCACCACTTCCAGGGTCCCGTGATCCACGGACAACTTCCACGGGAGAACGCACGGCACCACCTCAGGCTGGTGCAACGTCCCGCCAGCCTCTGCCACCGCAGGCTCGTCCCGCATCCGTACCCCTCCCTCCCCCTGGCTTGAGTGAGCCAGAGCCCCCTGATCAGCTGCTGCTTTAACCCCGTCGTGTAACAGCAAAGAACAGACACCCCAAGGTGACCTACACACAGAGGCGGGGCCAATCCAAAGCTGAACCCCAGGAGCTGTGCAAACAAAAAAGAGAAAGGGAAATCTCTCCCAGCAACCTCTGGAGCAGCGGATTAAATCTCCACAATCAACTTGATGTACCCTGCATCTGTGGAATACCTGAATAGACAACGAATCATCCCAAAATTGAGGTGGTGGACCTTGGGAGCAACTGTAGACTTGGGGTTTGCTTTCTGCATCTAATTTGTTTCTGATTTTATGTTTAACATAGTTTAGTATTTAGTTTATTATCACTGGTAGATTTGTTTATTGATTTCATTGCTCTCTTCCTTTTTAATTTTTAATATTTTTTTTTTTACTTTTTCTCTTTTTGTGACTGTGTATGTGTATGCTTCTCTGTTGATTTTGTCTGTATAGCTTTATTTTACCATTTGTCCTACTGTTCTGTCCATTTTTTGTTGGTTTTTATTTTCTTCTTTAGTATAGTTTTTAGGGCTTGTTATCATTGGTGGATTTGTTTTTTGGTTTGTTAGCTCTCCTCTTTCTTTCTTTCTATTACTTTTAAATTTCTGTGTGTGTGTGTGGTACGTGGGCCCCTGTCACTTTTGTGGCCTCTCCTGTTGCGGAGCGCAGGCTCAGCGGCCATGGCTCACAGGCCCAGCCGCTCCAAAGCATGTGGGATCCTCCCGGACTGGGGCACGAACCCGTGTCCCCTGCATCGGCAGGCGGATTCTCAACTACTGCGCCACCAGGGAAGCCCTAAATTTTTTTAATTTTTAATTTTTTTATTTTAATAACTTTATTTTTTCTTTCTTTTGTTTTTTTTCCCTTTTCTTCTGAGCTGTGTGGTTGACAGGGTCTTCGTGCTCCAGCTGGGTGTCAGGCCTGTGCCTCTAAGGTGGGAGAGCCGAGTTCAGGACACTGGTCCACCAGAGACCTCCCAGCTCCATGTAATATCAAATGGTGAAAGCTCTCCCAGAGATCTCCACCTCAACGCTAAGTACCAGCTCCACCCAATGGCCACCAAGCTCCTGTGGTGGACGCCCCATGCCAAACAACTAGCAAGACAGGAACACAACCACACCTATTAGCAGAGAGGCTGCCTAAAATCATAATAAGGTCACAGACACGCTAAAAAACACTACCGGATGTGGTTCTACCCACCAGAAAGACAAGATCAAGCCTCATCCACCAGAACACAGGCACCAGTCCCCTCGACCAGGTAGCCTACACAACACACTGAACCAACCTTACCCACTGCGGGCAAACACCAAAAACAACGGGAACTACGAATATGCAGCCTGCAAAAATGAGACCCCAAACACAGTAAGATAAGCAAAATGAGAAGACAGAAAAACACAAAGCAGATGAAGGAGCAAGATAAAAACCCACCAGACCTAACAAATGAAGAGGAAATAGGCAGTCTACCTGAAAAACAATTCAGAATAATGATAGTAAAGATGACCTAAAATCTTGGAAATAGAATGGAGAAAATGCAAGAAACATTTAACAAGGACCTAGAAGAACTAAAGAGGAAACAAGCAATGATGAACAACACAAAAAATGAAATTAAAAATACTCTAGAAGAGATCAGTAGTAGAATAACTGAGGCAGAAGAACGGATAAGTGACCTGGAAGATAAAATAGTAGAAATAACTACTGCACAGCAGAATAAAGAAAAAAGAATGAAAAGAACTGAGGACAGTCTCAGAGACCTATGGCACAACATTAAACGCACCAACATTCGAATTATAGGGGTTCCAGAAGAAGAAGAAAAAAACAAAGGGACTGAGAAAATATTTGAAGACATTATAGTTGAAAACTTCCCTAATATGGGAAAGGAAATAGTTAATCAAGTCCAGGAAGCACAGGGAGTCCCATACAGGATAAATCCAAGGAGAATTGCGCCAAGACACATACTAATCAAACTGTCAAAAATTAAATACAAAGAAAATATATTAAAAGCAGCAAGGAAAAAACAACAAATAACACACAAGGGAATCCCCATAAGGTTAACAGCTGATCTTTCAGCAGAAACTCTGCAAGCCAGAAGGGACTGGCAAGACATATTTAAAGTGATGAAGGAGAAAAACCTGCAACCAAGATTACTCTACCCAGCAAGGATCTCATTCAGATTTGATGGAGAAATTAAAACCTTTACAGACAAGCAAAAGCTGAGAGAGTTCAGCACCACTAAACCAGCTTTACAACAAATGCTAAAGAAACTTCTCTAGGCAAGAAACACAAGAGAAGGAAAAGACCTACAATAATGAACCAAAAACAATTAAGAAAATGGGAATAGGAACATACATATCGATAATTACCTTAAATGTAAATGGACTAAACGCTCCCACCAAAAGACACAGATTGGCTGAATGGATACAAAAACAAGACCCATATAAATGCTGTCTACAAGAGACCCACTTCAGACCTAGAGACACATACAGACTGAAAGTAAGGGGATAGAAAAAGATATTCCATGCAAATGGAAATCAAAAGAAAGCTGGAGTAGCAATTCTTATATCAGACAAGATACACTTTAAAATAAAGACTATTAGAAGAGACAAAGAAGGACACTACATAATGATCAAGGGATCGATCCAAGAAGAAGATATAACAATTGTAAATATTTATGCACCCAACAAAGGAGCACCTCAATACATAAGGCAAATACTAACAGCCATAAAAGGGGAAATCGACAGTAACACATTCATAGTAGGGGACTTTAACACCCCACTTTCAACAATGCACAGATAATCCAAAATGAAAATAAACACAAGCTTTAAATGATACATTAAACAAGATGGACTTAATTGACATTTAAAGGACATTCCATCCAAAAACAACAGAATACACATTTTCTTCAAGTGCTCATGGAACATTCTCCAGGATAGATCATATCTTGGGTCACAAATCAAGCCTTGGTAAATTTAAGAAGATGGAAATTGTATCAAGTATCTTTTCCGACCACAACGCTATGAGACTAGATATCAATTAGAGGAAAAGATCTGTAAAAAATACAAACACATGGAGGCTAAACAATACACTACTTAATAACAAAGTGATCACTGAAGAAATCAAAGAGGAAATAAAAAAATACCGAGAAACAAAGGAGACACGATGACCCAAAACCTATGGGATGCAGCAAAAGCAGTTCTAAGAGGGAAGTCTATAGCAATACAATCCTACCTTAAGAAACAGGAAACATCTCAAATAAACAACCTAACCTTGCAACTAAAGCAATTACAGAAAGAAGAACAAAAAAACCCCAAAGTTAGAAGGAAAGACATCATAAAAATCAGATCACAAATAAATGAAAAAGAAATGAAGGAAATGATAGCAAAGATCAATAAAACTAAAAGGAGGCTCTTTCAGAAGATAAACAAAATTGATAAACCATTAGCCAGACTCATCAAGAAAAAAAGGGAAAAGACTCAAATCAATAGAATTAAAAATGAAAAAGGAGAAGTAACAACTAACACTGCAGAAATACAAAAGGTCATGAGAGATTACTACAAGCAACTCTATGCCAATAAAATGGACAAGTTGGAAGAAATGGACAAATTCTTAGAAATGCACAACCTGCCAAGACTGAAGCAGGAAGAAATAGAAAATATGAACAGACCAATCACAAGCATTGAAATTGAAACTGTGATTAAAAATCTTCCAACAAAAGCCCAGGACCAGATGGCTTCACAGGCGAATTCTATCAAACATTTAGAGAAGACCTAACACCTATCCTTCTTAAACTCTTCCAAAATATAGCAGAGGGAGGAACACTCCCAAACTCCTTCTATGAGGCCACCATCACCATGATACCAAAACCAGACAAGGATGTCACAAAGAGAGAAAACTACAGGCCAATATCACTGATGAACACAGATAGAAAAATCCTCAACAAAATACTAGCAAACAGAATCCAACAGTACATTAAAAGGATCATTCACCATGATCAAGTGGGGTTTATTCCAGGAATGCAAGGATTGCTCAATATACGCAAATCAACCAACATGATTCACCATATTAATAAATTGAAGGAGAAAAACCACATGATCATCTCAATAGATGCAGAGAAAGCTTTCGACAAAATTCAACACCCACTTATGATAAAAACCCTGCAGAAAGTAGGCATAGAGGGAACTTACCTCAACATAATAAAGGCCATATATGACAAACCCACAGCCAACATCGTCCTCAATGGTGGAAAACTGAAACCATTTCCACTAAGATCAAGAACAAGACAAGGTTGCCCACTATTACCACTCTTATTCAACATAGTTTTGGAAGTTTTAGCCACAGCAATCAGAGAAGAAAAAGAAATAAAAGGAATCCAAATCAGAAAAGAAGTAAAGCTGTCACTGTTTGCAGATGACATGATACTACACAAACAGAACCCTAAAGATGCGACCAGAAAACTACTAGAGCTAATCAATGAATTTGGTAAACTAGCAGGATACAAAACTAATGCACAGAAATCTCTGGCATTCCTATACACTAATGATGAAAAATTTGAAAGTGAAATCAAGAAAACACTCCCATTTACCATTGCAACAAAAAGAATAAAATATCTAGGAATAAACCTACCTAAGGAGGCAAAAGACCTGTATGCAGAAAATTATAAGACACTGATGAAAGAAATTAAAGATGATACAAATAGATGGAGAGATATACCATGTTCCTGGATTGGAAGAATCAACATTGTGAAAATGACTCTACTACCCAAAGCAATCTACAAATTCAATGCAACCCCTATCAAACTACCACTGGCATTTTTCTCAAAACTAGAACAAAAAACTTCACAATTTGTATGGAAACACAAAAGAACCCAAATAGCCAAAGCAATCTTGAGAACGAAAAATGGAGCTGGAGGAATCAGGCTCCCTGACTTCAGACTATACTACAAAGCTACAGTAATCAAGACAGTATGGTACTGGCACAAAAACAGAAAGCTAGATCAATGGAACCGGATAGAAAGCCCAGAGATAAACCCACGCACATATGGTCATCTTATCTTTGATAACGGAGGCAGGAATGTCCAGTGGAGAAAGGACAGCCTCTTCAATAAGTGGTGCTCAGAAAACTGGACAGGTACATGTAAAAGTATGAGATTAGATCACTCCCTAACACCATACACAAAAATAAGCTCAGAATGGATTAAAGACCTAAATGTAAGGCCAGAAACCATCAAACTCTTAGAGGAAAACATAGGCAGAACACTCTATGACATAAATCACAGCAAGATCCTTTTTGACCCACCTCCTAGAGAAATGGAAATAAAAACAAAAATAACAAATGGGACCTAATTAAACTTCAAAGCTTTTGCACAGCAAAGGAAACCATACACAAGAGCAAAAGACAACCTTCAGAATGGGAGAAAAGATTTGCAAATGAAGCAACTGACAAAGGATTAACCTCCAAAATCCACAAGCAGCTCATGCAGCTCAATAACAAAAAAACAAACAACCCAATTCAAAAATGGGCAGACGACCTAAATAGACATTTCTCCAAAGAAGATATACAGACTGCTAACAGGCACATGAAAGAATGCTCAACATCATTAATCATTAGAGAAATGCAAATCAAAACTACAATGAGATATCATCTCACACCAGTCAGAATGGCCATCATCAAAAAATCTAGAAACAATAAATACTGGAGAGGGTGTGGAGAAAAGGGAACACTCTTGCACTGCTGGTGGGAATGTGAATTGGTACAGCCATTATGGAGAACAGTATGGAGGTTCCATAAAAAACTAGAAATAGAAATGCTATATGAAGCAGCAATTCCACTACTGGGCATGTACCCTGAAAAAACCATAATTCAAAAACAGTCATGTACCAAAATGTTCATTGCAGCTCTAATTACAATAGCCCGGACATGGAAACAACCTAAGTGTCCATCAGCGGATGAATGGATAAAGATGTGGCACATATATACAATGGAATATTACTCAGCCATAAAAATAAATGAAATTGAGCTATTTGTAACGAGGTGGATGGATCTAGAGTCTGTCATACAGAGTGAAGTGCGTCAGAAAGAGAAAGACAAATACCGTACGCTAACACATATATATGGAATTAAAAAAAAAATAATGTCATTAAGAACCTAGGGGTAAGACAGGAATAAAGACACAGACCTACTAGAGAATGGACTCAATTGAGGATGTGGGGAGGGGGAAGGATAAGCTGTGACAAAGCGAGAGAGTGGCATGGACATATATACACTACCAAACATAAAGTAGATAGCTAGTGGGAAGCTGCCGCATAGCACAGGGAGATCAGCTCGGTGCTTTGTGACCACCTAGAGGGGTGGGATAGGGAGGGTGGGAGGGAGGGAGACGCAAGGGGGAAGAGATATAGGAGCATATGTATATGTATAACTGATTCACTTTGTTATAAAGCAGAAACTAACACACCACTGTAAAGCAACTATACTCCAATAAAGATGTAAAAACAAAAACAAAAAAAAGGAAACAGTACGATACTGACACAGAAACAGAAATATAGATCAATGGAACCAGATAGAAAGCCCAGAGATAAACCCATGCACATATGGTCACCTTATTTTTGATAAAGGAGGCAAGAATATACAATGGAGAAAAGACAGCCTCTTCAATAAGTGGTGCTGGGAAAACTGGACAGCTACATGTAAAAGAATGAAATTAGAACACTCCCTCACACCACACACAAAAATAAACTCCAAATGGATTAAAGACTGAAATCTGTGGCCAGGCACTATAAATCTCTTAGAGGAAAACATAGACAGAACACTCTATAACATAAATCACAGCAAGATCCTTTTTGACCCACCTCCTAGAGAAATGGAAATAAAAACAAAAAGAAACAAATGGGACCTAATGAAACTTAAAAGCTTCTGCACAGCAAAGGAAACCATAAACAAGATTAAAAGACAACCCTCAGAATGGGAGGAAATATTTGCCAATGAAGCAACTGGCAAAGCATTAATCTCCAAAATTTTCAAGCAGCTCATGCAGCTCAATATCAAAAAAAGAAACAACCTAATCCAAAAATGTTCTGAAGACCTAAACAGACATTTCTCCTAAGAAGATAAAACAGATTGCCAACAAACACATGAAAGGATGCTCAACATCTCTCATCATTAGAGAAATGCAAGTCAAAGCCAAAATGAGTTATCACCTCACACCAGTCAAAATGGTCATCATCAAAAAATCTACAAACTATAAATGCTGCAGAGGGTGTGGAGAAAAGGGAACCCTCCTACACTGTTAGTGGGAATGTAAATTGATACAGCCACTATGGAGAACAGTATGGAAGTGCCTTAAAAAACTAAAAATAGAACTACCATACGACCCAGCAATCCCACTACTGGGCATATACCCTGAGAAAACCATAATTCAAAAAGAGTCATGTACAACAATGTTCAGTGCAGCTCTATTTACAATAGCTAGGACATGGAAGCAACCTAAGTGTCCATCGACAGATGAATGGATTAAGAAAATGTGGCACATATAGACAATGGAATATTACTCAGCCATAAAATGAAACGAAATTGAGTTATTTGTAGCAAGGTGGATGGACCTAGAGACTGTCATACAGAGTGAAGTCAGAAAGAGAAAAACAATTACCATATGCTCACACATATATATGGAATCTAAAATAAATAAATAAATAATGGTTCTGAAGAACCTAGCGGCAGGACAGGAATAAAGATGCAGACATAGGGAATGTACTTGAGGACACGGTGAGGGCGAAGGGTAAGCTGGGACGAAGTGAGAGAGTGGACATACATACATTACCAAATGTAAAACAAATTGCTAGTGGGAAGCAGCCACATAGCACAGAGAGATCAGCTCAGTGTTCTGTGACCATCAGAGGGGTGGGATAGGGAGTGTGGGAGGGAGAGGCAAGAGAGAGGAGATATTGGGACATACGTATATGTATAGCTGATTCACTTTGTTATAAAGCAGAAACTAATACACCATTGTAAAGCAATTATACCCCAATAAAGATGTTAAAAAACAAAAGCTTTAAGGTATTATTCTAAGTGTACTAAAAAATCTAAAATGAAGCTTTATAGGTGAGGTGTATGCAAGAAAGACCAATATATAGAATGCCATAAGGCCTTGGCCCTACATCAAAAGCTTGGTAAATAAAGATGCACATAGATTTCAAGTTAACATGTTAAAAGGTGTATTTGTGTTACGTTTTCATGATTCCCTACTTTAAACAACTTTTTCAATTAACTCATCATCTACCAGACATGATCAGGATCTTCCCTTTCCCTTTATATGTTCACATTAGCAGAGATATAAGTGAGCAGTAAAATGGTTAAATACAAGAAGAATAAAAGTACATGGATATGCAAAAAGACCATAAATAACAAATCTTAGTGAGATGCGGAGAAAAGGAAATGCTCCTACACTGTTAGTGGGAATGTAAATTGGTACAGCCACTGTGGAAAAGAATATGGAGGTTCCTCAAAAAACTAAAAATAGAACTACCATATGACCCAGAAATTCCATTCCTGGGCATACATCTGGAAAAAAAAAAAAAAAAAAAAACACTGGGACGACGTGAGAGAGTGGCATGGACATATATACACTACCAAATGTGAAACCGATAGCTAGCGGGAAGCAGCCGCATAGCACGGGAGATTGGCTCGGTGCTTTGTGGCCACCTAGAGAGGTGGGATAGGGAGGGTGGGAGGGAGGGAGACGCAACAGGGAAGATATATGGGGATATATGTATAGCTGATTCACTTTGTTATAAAGCAGAAACTAACACCCCATTGTAAAGCAATTATACTCCAATAAAGATGTTAAAAAAAAACCGCTAATTCGAAAAGATACCTGTACCCCTATGTTCATAGCAGCATCATTTACAATTGCCAAGATATGGATACAACCTAAGGGTCCATCAACAGATGAATGGATAAAGATGTGGTAACTACTACTCAGCCATGAAAAAGAACAAAATTTTACCATTTGCAGCAACATGGATAGACTTGGAGAGCATTATGCTAAGTGAAATAAGTCAGACAGAGAAAGACAAACACTGTATGATACCACTTATAAGTGGAATCTAAAGAATAAAACAAATTAGTGAATATACAAAAAAAAAAAAAAAGACTCACAGATACAGAGAACAAACCAGTGCTTACCAATAGTGGAAGGGAAGAGGAGAGAGGCAAGATAGGGGTAGGGGATTAAGTAGTACAAACTACTATGTATAAAATAAATAAGGTACAAGGATATATTGCACAGCATAGGGAATATAGTCAATATTTTATAATAACTATAAATGGAGTAGAGCCTTTAAAAATTGTGAATCACTATGTTGTACGTCTGATTTTAATATCGTAAATCAACTATACCTCAAGAAAAAAGAGGGGCTTTCCTGGTGGCACAGTCATTGGGAATTGCCTGAGAATGCAGGAGACATGGATTCGAGCCCTGGTCCAGGAAGATCCCACATGCTGCAGAGCAACTAAGCCCGTGCACCACAACTACTGAGCCTGCGCTCTAGAGCCCGTGAGCCACATCTACTGAGCCCACGTGCCACAACTACTGAAGCCTGCACGCCTAGAGCCCACGCACCACAACAAAGAGTAGTTCCTGCTCGCCGCAACTAGAGAAAGCCCGCGTGCAGCAACGAAGACCCAATGCAGCCAAAAATAAAAATAAATAAATTTTTAAAAAAGAAAAAAGACAAAAAAAGTACATGGATATGTAATGACAAATTGGGAAACCACCCTCTGAATAACTAAGCTGAGTAGTTGGGTGCAGGCTGGAGTGGAATGGGAGCAGGGCTCTATGCAGAAGATACAGACCTTCTGAAACTGTAAATTTTAACCATGTGCATTCACTATTTTTTAAATCAGAACATTAACTATATTACATTTATCACTAGGAAGCAGCTTAAAATGATGTAGCTGCTTACCAAAACATCACCAAGTCTTTCAGAAATTATTTCCACTTAATTTTTAATTAAAATGAAAACGTAAGTATTAGCCATTATTTTGTGAGATTAACTATCCTTCCATCTTCATCTACCTGAAACTCAACTATGCAGAAATTCCTTGGGAGTTTCTACCTACAATATTCTATTTGATAAACATCTTTCATTGTTCAATGAAACATTTTTCATCTCTAACAAAACAAGTTTGAGCATTAGTGACCCCCCCAAAAATCTAGAAATTGACATTTAACTCTATTAGAACTTTAAAAATTTTAACCAAATTTTAAAGTAAAGGTACACAATGATCCAGTGATCCACCTGCAAAAATGTGTCCCAGATAAATACCCACCAATATATGAAAATACAAGAACACACACATTGGATTTGCTTTCACGGGAGGGGGGAATCCAAACATCTAACAATAAGGAAAACGTTCAATAAGTTATGTGGTATTATGCTGCCACAGAATTGTCACAGAAAGATATCCAAAATATACTAAGTCTATTGTAAGCTCATTTCTTTTTTTTAAATGTGTGAATTAGTAAACAATGTATGAGGAGAAGGAGATTTCACTTTTTACCTGTATTCTTCTTTTGAATATGTTACAATGATTATTATATACTACCCAGGATTTTAATATAAAGGTGGAAATTTTCAAGAAATAATTATTTGAATATGATTTTACATTTCTTTAAATAAAATTTTAAAATAATTTCAATTGTAAGTAAAACCTAAGAGAAATAAAATTTTAAATTACCCTTCAAAGTACTTTAGCCCTATCGTTCTCAAAGCAAGCTGCATACCATTTTCTGCATCTCAACTGGGATCCTTACTGAACAGTACCTAGCCAGTAGGCTCTGAGTTAGAGCTGAAAGGTTGTAAGGCATCTCCAGGTCTCCTTACATTTCCCAGATCCTGCTATCAGAAACAGGAGGATGGCAGAGAGCACTGATAGATCCCTCCTATCCCTACAATCATGTTTCAGTGGAGCCCACAAACCCTAAGAGGTCAAGAATCAATGCCCTATATAGAAAACGTCAATATGGGCAGGTTAGGGTTGCCACCACAACTCCACCCCAACCTTGAGTGACCTATGGGATCACCTTCCACACCACTTAAGCTGAGCACCTTCTCAAATAAGGTGGACATTCTTAGCATACAAGTGCTAAAATCAAAAACTAAATACCTTGACTACCACAAACTGAAGAAGTGGTTAAAGAGCAGTAGGTCTTAGTCTGGGAATCTGACCAATAAAGAAGTCCTGAGGAGAGTACAAGAGATTAACACTGCAGAGCTTCATGAAACTTCTCTACTAAAAGAGACTCTAGATGAGAACAGCTGCCAGGAGATTTCAGATTTTAAAATAGTTTTGATATGGAACATCTCAGGCCTATCTGCTCAGCCTCAACCTACTATTAATTGTTAACAGTATTTAACATCTGTAAAGAGAAGAGGAAGTAGGGGGAGGGGGTGTTACATGCAGGGGAACTTTCATTTTTAATTAGATATACTTGTGTATTTATTGAATATTTTACCAAGAGAATATGCTCATGTACCAATGTGATTTTTAAAATTCAATAAAGACTGAAAATATAAATATCCCTAAAAATCATACACAAATTAGTGTGACTAAGTTTAGCAGAAGCTTTCTATAGGGAATTCAGTAAAAAGCAGCGATTGATGATGACTATACGAAATGATGTAATAATAAATACCATGTACTAACATTTATTAAGTACTTACTACAGGTCAGGTCCTACTCCAAGCCCTTTATATGTATCAATTCATTTAACCACCACACATTATTAACCCTTCTTTTACCAAGAAGGAACCTGAGGCACAAAGAGCTTATTTAACTTTCACAAAGTCACAGTTATTAAATGATGGAGACAGGATTCTAACAGTCAATCTGATTCTAAGGGACTTAGAAAGAGGTATAAAAATAATAGCATGATAGGGAAATGAACAACCCAATTTTAAAAATGGGCAAAAGACCTAAACACATACCTCAACAAAGAAGATATACAGATAGCAAATAAGTATATGAAAAGATGCTCCACATCATAAATCACCAGGGAAATGTAAATTAAAACGAGATACCACTACACACCTAGTGTAGGGGTATCTACATCCAGAATACTGACAACACCAACTGCTGACAAAAACGTGGAGCAACAGGAATTCTCAGTCACTTCTGGCAGGAATGCAAAATGATATGGCCACTTTGGAAGACAATTTGGTGGTTTCTCACAAAACTAAACATTCTCTTAACCATATGATCTGGTGATCACACTCCTTGTTATTTACTCAAAGGAGATGAAAAATTATGTCCACACAAAACCTGCACATGTATGTTTACAACAGCTTTATTCATAATTACAGAAATGTGGAAGCAACCAAGATGTCCTTCAGTAGGTGAATGGATAAATAATAAATATATGTATACATATAGCTGATTCACTTCTTTGTACAACAGAAACTATCACAACATTGTAAATCAATTATATACCAATTAAAATAAATAAATAATCCAGACAGTGGACTATTATTCAGTGCTAAAAAGAAATGAGCTATCAAGAAATGAAAACACATGGAAGTACTTCAAATTCATAATACTAAGTGAAAGAAGCCAATCTGAAAAGGCTACATACTATATGAGTCCAACTACGTCAATATTCTAGAAAATGCAAAATTATGGAGGCAGAAGAAAGATCAGTGGTTGTCAGGGGTCGCGGGGGCGGGAAAGGAAGGATGAAAAGGCAGAGCATGTAGGATTCTTAGGGCAGTTAAACTATTTTGTATGATACTACAGTGGTGGATACATGTTGTTATACATCCACACTCATAAAAGGTACAAAACTAAGAGTGGATTCCAATGTACACTATGGACTTTGGTGATTACTATGTATCAGTGTAAGTTCATCAACTGTAACAAATGTACCACTTTGATGTCTGATGTTGATAGTGGGGGAGGCTGTGAACCTAAAACTATGAACCTAAAACTTCTCTGGAAAATTGTTCAAAAATTTAAAAGAAATAAAAATAATAGCATCATGGGGTTAAAAGCAAGAAGATAAAAGAGGGCTCCTGTGTAACTTGAAAGCCATGTTGCCACCTTCCTCCCAAGCTTTGCTTATATTTCAAATAGATAATCATGGCCCTCCCTGGCCAATCAACTTTAGGAGTTTGAAATTCCTGAGAATGCCAGGTTGGGAGTGTGGGGTGTTTGCTGCTCCAGGATCAACAGATTCACATTCACTAACTGAGCATTACTAATCTAAAAAACAGCTTTCCACACATCTTTGGTATTCTTACTGCCCCCACCAAATTTTAATTCCTATGACAGTTTTCTCCTTCATCTGCCATTGTAGCAGGCTTCTACCTAATCCTTTATAAGAATTTCCATTCAAAAAGATTATATTCTCTTCCTTTTAACACCTTTCCCTTTGGCATTTCACAGCCTGTAAGACTGAGGAAAGGACCAAATCAAAAGAGAAAAGAAAAAAAAAGAGAGAGAACAAAGGTTATATACCACCTATCACTTAAGCCCAGTTCCAACAAGTCGCTACAAAGATACTTCTACTTACATCCCAAGGGCCTGAACTTAGTTAGTTATACAGCCACTCCAGCTTTCAGGAAGGGCTGGGAGATGTAGTCTTTATTAGATGAACATGAGCCCAGCCTAAAATGCTATTACTTCAGAAGAAAGGACAGGCAGCTGTGGAGGGACAACCTGCAGGTTCTGCCACACTCGTCCTTATACCCTCACTGCAATGGCTGACACATACATAGCTGGCACTCAATAAACATTTTTGCAATAAATATTTCAAGTCAATTCAACTTTAAAAAATCAAACATTTATTGACAGTCTCCTGTATCAAGTTCAAATTCCTCTGTTTTAAGATTCCTTCATAAGTTAGTACCATCCTCCTTATATAATCTTATTTCTTAATATTTAAGAGGCGATTTAGTATGCTCCATAAAAGCACAGGGCTTGGAACCCAGCTGCCTGAGTTTAAATCCCAATTCTGCAACTTACTGAGAGTGTGATCTCAGGTGAGTAACATAATTTCTCTGTGCCTCAAGTTTCTCATGTGTAAAATGATGATGATGATGATGATGATAATACCAACTTTCTAGGGTTATTTGCAGATTAAATGTAGTATACTTAGATCAGTAACTGACACACAGAAAGCACTCAATAAATGGCAAGCAACTATTACTTCCCATCATTACCAGCCAACTAATTGTACCATGGCCTTTAAATTATCCTCTAGACTTTATCAGATCCCAGTATGTGGCAATCATTTTTACTTTTGTTCTACCTCTTGAACTCAAGGCAACTGTTTCAATCTTTTGATCTTGAGACATTTAATTTTCCACAACTTTGTTTATACTATTTTGCCCCAACAATAAAGCCTTTCTATTTCCTCCTGTTTATCTAATGCCTAAAAGCCTCATCTCAAATCCGTTTATCTTATTAATTCTGGTTAAATAGTATGCATAGGAGACCTTCAAATACCTACACTCTCAGCTCCCCTCTCCTCGCACCAAGATGAGTGGTGGTTAAAGGTAAAGGAAAATGGCCAGATTCTCTTCATATACTTCAACACAAACAACATACTACAAATAGGGTGAATGCAGTAGCAGATATGAGAATCTGTCTTCTACTAAGGCAGACATTAAAGGGATTTGCAAAATGTAAAATCATGCTGTCTTCTCACTAAATTGTTTGTTTTAGAAATAGTTACTTTTTGTTTTAAAATATGTCATTTATGTTAACATGCAATGGATTTATTACCATTACTGTTAATGAATAAATAAGAATTCTAAATTATCAATTTTATTTTCTAATGGAGCAAATATCCCCATATACATATTCAACATCTTACCTTTGGTCATACTACTCCCTTTACTTAAAGCCCCTTTCCTCTCTCATCTGGCTATAACTAGACACTACCAAGCCTTCAAAACTCAGCTCAAATTGTACCTTTTTCATCATCCCCTACCCCTCCTACTGCAAATGATTTCTTCCTACTTGAGTTGCCAGCGTACTTTATCTGAATCTCTCTCAAGATTAACATCTCTACGTGATTTATCTTCCTCGAGGGCAGATTATTATTCATCTTGTATCTCCAGCTCAGCTCACAGTGGGCATAAAATGAATGCTTTTGCAATGAATGCTTCTAAAACTTAACAACTGATGACAAATTATATCTCAAAGAACAAGAAACAAGAATATAAATATAAAATGACTTTTAAAAACTAAGAATGGGTAGACAAATATAACTACAGATTTAAAGAGGACCTAAGATGACACTGGGTCCAACTTCTGATCTAAATTATCAGTTCAGTGTTTCTCCCAGTAAGAGTTCTTAGTTATTAAGAAGAAAAATAAATTATAGCTACCTAAGCCAAATGGAATTTATTAAAAAGATATCTCCAGAAAAGCAAGGAACTGGACTTATAAAAGGCCACACAGCCAAGACTATGCCCAAAAGCAGGCCTCAACCTTTCCTGTGATGCCACCACTGCTGCTGGCACAGATGTCAGAGTTTGCACTGCCCGCACTACTAACAGTCTAGACACTGGGTGGATGCCACACTTAGAACCACTGCCCCTGCTGCTTCCTAAACTAAATGAGATCGTGTCTACTGCTACCAACTCTCACTGGAATGGATTTTTTCCAGTGTCATCTTTATAATACTAGCTTCCAGTCCAAAATTGGAGATAGGTATTTGATTGATGGAACCCAGGCATGTATCCATGCTGTAGATGAAAAGGGGGCTGGGAATAAAGCATCGAACATCTTCAGCTTTTCTAGTGAAAAGAAGGCTCTGTCTCATAAAGTGGGGAAATTTGCCAAATACAGGAAAGGGGTTCAAGTGCTGAAAAGCCAAAAATGAGAAATGTTCACTATTCATAACAACCCTTATTGACGGCATTCAGGCAACCACATTACCCTAAATAGCAATTATCAAAACTATATGATACTTAAAGCACTGTGCCACAGATAACTTGTTGGTAATAAGGGAAAATATAAACTTTATAACAGAACAATTAGATTTTGTCACCACTTTACCCAGTGATCAATATCAGCATCACTAAGAGTAGGACAATGAAATATGTGCCTCTAGATACAATGCATTATGATACACACAGCACAAACTATAAACACTGGTGCCCAAAATGTTTTAAACCTTTAGATCTAGCTTTCAGCTTATAGGAAATAGAAAACAATGAATTAAATCAGACAAATTCAAAACGTGAAACATTTTACAAGACAACTGTCTAGGTATCTGAACAGTCATGAGAAGAAAAAGGAAAAAGTGGGGAGATGCATGTAGATTAAAATGTACATAAGAAATCTACAACTAAATGCAATTGCACAGTCCTTAAGTAAATCTTGCTTTGAACAAACCAGCAGTATAAAAGACATTGTTGTAGGCTGAACTGTGCCCCGCCCCAAAAAATTCATATGTTGAAGCCCTAATCCCCAGTACCTCAGATTTGGAGTTAGGGCTTTTAAAAAGGTAAATTAAAATGAGGCCATTAGGGTGGACCTTAATCCAATCTGACTGGTGCCCTTATAAGAAGGAAATTTGGACACATAGAAACACCAAGGATGTGCACACACAGAGGAAAGACCATGTGAGGACACAAAAAGAAGACCGCCATCTGCAAGCCAGGGAGAGATCCTCAGGAGAAAAAACCTTCCAACACCTTGATCTTGGAGTTAACAGTCTCCAGAACTGTGAGAAAATTAATTTCTGTCGTTAAAGCCACCCAGTGTGTGGTATTTTGTTATAGCAGTCCTAGTAAACTAACACAGACATTTGGGGTATAAAGGGCAAAATTTTAATATGGGCTGGGTTTCTGATGATATTAAGAAATTGTTAATTTAGTTAGGTGTGATAATGTGAGAATGTGATTATGGTTATGTAAGAAAATGTTCTTACTTTTGAGAGATACATTCAAGTATTTAGGGATAAAAATAAAACAATTTCTGTAATTTGCAGTGCTACACTGAAAAAAGAGATGAAGCAAAAATGAGAAACGTAAGAATTGCTCAATTTAGATTGTTATGTAGATATTAAGTAAACAGTATTCTCTTCTTATAAATTTGAAATTTTCCACAATGAAAAGTGAAAAGAAAACATACCCATATGATACTGATTTAAAGAGGAAAAACTGATCATACAACAGAACAGAGATCCCTGAAATAAATGACAGGAATGACACAACTAAAAGACTCAAATGAGGAAAAAAATAACAGAGAAAACTGTAACTATTCATTTCACAAATATCTGTCGAGTGTATCCTATGTGCCCGTACTGTGCATACAGAGGTGAACAAAGGAGACGTGGTCCTGCTCTTAAGGGGCTTATAATCTAATAGAGGAAAGACATGTAACAAAACAAAGTAAACACAGTAAGCACAAATAAACAAGAAAAATATACAAATATGTAAGATTTTTGAAACAATCTTTTTTTTTTTAAATAAGTTCCTCTTCCATCTCTAAAAGGGAGTTCCTCAGGGTTCTATTCTGGGTCTCTTCTACTCTACCCACTTAATCTCAATTAGCATATTTCAAACCCAGACATCTTTCTCATGTTTTATAACCATTCTTCAAGTTGCCGACAGACATCTACAAGTGTTTACCTCAAAGACATCAAACCTTGAACTCATATTTTCTTCCCCCAAAACTGTTCATCCTTTAATCCCTCTTGGTAAAGCTGACCAAGAATTATGACTCCTTCTCTTTCACCCCTAATCAAACATATCACAAAGTCCTAATGATTTCATCTCATGAAAATTTTTTTTTTTTTTTTTTTTGTGGTATGCGGGCCTCTCACTGCTGTGGCCTCTCCCGTTGCGGAGCACAGGCTCCGGACGTGCAGGCTCAGCAGCCATGGCTCACAGGCCCAGCTGCTCCGCAGCATGTGGGATCTTCCTGGACCGGGGCACGAACCCGTGTCCCCTGCATCGGCAGGCGGACTCTCAACCACTGCGCCACCAGGGAAGCCCGAAAACTTCTTAAATCTGTCTACTCCTCTCCTAGTTCACTTACCTGGATTATTGCAATAATTTTCTAAATTGTCTTCCTGACTCCAGCCTTACTTCTCTCCAAATTCACTCTACACAGGCCAAAATAATCTCTCTAGAACAAAATCTGATGCTGTATTATTCTTAGAATAAAGTCCAGACTTCTCAAATGATCTGTAGGACCCAGCATCACCAGGCCCCTGCTTACCTTTACAGCCTCATTGTAAGGCTCTCCCCCTTCCTTCATACACACTGCTGTCCAATCCATACTGAACTTCCTTTTTTCACTCTTCAAATTTGCTATGTTCTTCCCTGCCTCTGGGCCTTCATATCTACTCTCAATCTCTAGTACTCCCACATCTACTTCCCTGGCTAACTCCTACTCCTTCTCATCTTAGAATCTCTCTTCTGGGTAAGGTGCCCCTCCTCTGAGCTACCACTGCAGCTCATATGGCCTATCATTGTACTTATCACAGAGCACAGTAACTGCCTACATCCTCATTAAACTATAAATTCCACAAGGGCAGGGTCTCTATCTGTTCACTTAGTACCTGCTATATCAAAGGCCTTGATTGAATACATTAACTCTGTCAATGATGATTACTAAATTGATCTTCATCTTCATATTATTTATCTTCAGTTGGGCCCCAAAATTTAATGATATTTTTTCAATCCAAAAAGTCCTGACATGTTATCCTGTGGGAAGATTATCTATTTTAAGATTTAGAAAATTGTTAGAACTTCTTACAAGTGTCATTTTATTTTCACTTCAAATATGAAACTTGCAAACAAAAAGTTCCAGTTTTCAAAGCAGAGTAGTTACAACACTATTTCCCCTTTCCCCCTTATTCCAATTTCCTTGACCTCTCAAACATTATATTAATAAGTTTGCTATAGGGAAAGCACCTTCCCAGATATACGTATAAAGATATTTCACTGCAGAAATGCCTTTTTTTTTTTGACCGTGCCAAGCGGCTTACAGGATTCCTCGCAGTGAAAGGGTGGAGTCCTAACCCTGGGCCACCAGGGAATTCCAGAAATGCCATTATTTTTAAGACTAAAAAATTGTTAGCTTAACAAATCATCCTTCTATCTAAGGTAAACAGGCAGCATCCAATATTATGTCTTTGTTAAATAACAAGATTTTTTAATTACTCTTGCCAAACACTGAAGCATATTTCCTTCAAGCATCACTCAAAAACAAGTCTAGAAAATAAAATTAGACTATAAGAGTAATTTTCCTAGCTAAATAATCCTAGTTGTTTTATTTTAAAAAGTCAACTGAATTTAAAACAATATTTAGAATTATTTGGGAGATAGAGTGTCCCAACATTTCTCAACAACATTCAACTATAACCAAAATGTGTTGTACTTGGGGTTGTCAGATAAAACATAAGACACTCAGTTTAACCTTGAATTTCAGAAAAACAATTAATTTTTAGTCTAAGTACATCCCAAATATTGCATGTATTTTTATTTGCTAAATCTGGCAACCCTAGTTATATTAACAAAATTATCACACCTAGCAAAATCTGACTTTACTTATACCTTTTTCATTATAAAAGTTATACAAATTTAGAAAACAAACAAACAAAAATGTCCATAATCCTACTAAGCTAACACAATTGGCATTTTAGTGCATTCCTGATCTTTTTCTTTTTTTTTTTTTTGTAGTACGCAGGCCTCTCACTGTTGTGGCCTCTCCCGTTGTGGAGCACAGGCTCCAGACGCGCAGGCTCAGCGGCCATGGCTCACAGGCCCAGCCGCTCCGCGGCATGTGGGATCTTCCTGGACCGGGGCACAAACCCGTGTCCCCTGCATCAGCAGGCAGACTCTCAACCACTGCGCCGCCAGGGAAGCCCTCTTATGTATTTTAAATGGTTATATTCACCCTTCCTTAAAATGATACAGTCTTTGTAATTATTTTCATGCTATATAATGGTTCTTGGAATAGATGTATCATAACTTAGTCTCCTATTGTTGAAAATTTAAGTTGCTTCCAATATGCTGCTACTATAAATAACATTGCTCTGAATATTCTCCTGCATACACCTGTTTCTTATCTTTTTCTTTCTTTTTCCTGTAGTTATTTCTTTAGGATATTCTCAAAAGTGAAATTACTGAATCAAAATTTTATGAAAAGATTATGAATAGTCTAACAATTCTGGATACATCCTGCCAAATTACAATCCACTAGCAATATTTGAATATGCCTGCTTTACTAAAATCTAACATTACATATTACTATTTTCAAAAAATCTGAAATAAGTATAAAATAGTATTCCATTTTGCTTTAATAAGCATTTCTTTGATTACTGAGAAGATCTAACATTCTTCTGACAATTGCTTATAGGTTGTATTTCCTCTGCTATCAACTGTCTGTTCATTTCCTTTACCCATTTCAAAAAATGTTTTTGTTCATTATAATAATAAAGCTTTCTGAAGTGAAGACTAAAACAGCCAACTGTCTAAAATTCTAGTCACATGGACCAAATGAAAAACTAGTTTATATCTACAATTCCCAGTGCCTTCCAGAAAATACTACAAAAATACTTTTAATGTAAGCTTTCATTTTATTTATATTATCTCAAGGTTCATTTCATGGAAATCATAACTCTCATAATTAAAATTAATTAAAAAGTTAAGATGACTGAAATTTCCTGATATTAAAATAAATACCAGAAAGATCAGTTCAACCTAGAACTTGGATATGCCACAGAACTAAACTTGATCATCAAAACAGAAATCATGTTGCAGATCTAATCTCTTTAATAATCTAGAGACACCAAAAAACTCTGATTCTGCAAACAGAGTTAACTCTCCAATGCTGTCAGTAATCTTACAAACATAAATATGCACTACTGGTTTCAAGAGAAGACAGAGTAAGAAAGTAAGTAGCTCAGCAAAACTTCATCAACACCATTAGAGCAGAACTCAAAGCTCACATCAAGCTAATAGCAAGCCTTTAAATGGCAGAGATTTTAGAAGTAACCTAATTCAATCTCTTTCCTCTCCCATCCCCCACCCATTTTGCAGGGGAAGAAACCAAGGCATAATGAAGTGAAATAAACTTTCAAGATAGTCATAAAGCTACTTCGGGGAAAGAATATCTGCTTCACCCTGTAATAACAAAATTTTATTGAGTGCATTATTTGAAGCTCTAGAGATAAGAGAAGTGAAAAAACCGGTTAAGTCCTTGCTCTCAAGGAGCTTACTTGCTACTGGGGAACGGAAGAAAGGAAGGAGGGAGTGAAGGAAGGAACAAAGGAGGGAGGGAGGGAGGAAGGAAGAGAAAGGAGGAAAGGAAGGAAGTTTCTGATAGGGATAAGTATTCTGAATTAAAATACACAGGGCAACATGGCAGAGCAAGCCTAGGGCATCAAGGACCACTTCAGATGCGGTGGTGTGGGAAAGACTCAGAGAAAATTTTTTTAAAAGCTGAGATCTGAATGACAACAAGAAGTCACCAACAGGAAAATCAAAGGAGAAAGCATTCTGATTAGAGATTCTCTTATATCCAAATGTTAGTCAAGGTACAGCAGGGGGTGAAAGGGAGGGTGGCAATGCTTCTTTTGAACAAAATGTGTACCATTTAAGTATAAAAGATACTACAGATTCAATAATAAATATGGCACTAACATGATGATTTTTTTCAAATGATACACAAACTAAGATAAAATACTGTGAAAGGAAAATATCTAAATCATGATGATTTAACTTAATCTACTTTGAAAAGACACATAGAATAATTAACCAACTTTTCAATGATCGCATTTGAAGGTGACAAAGTAAAGACACTTTAAGATTTATAGATAATTTTTTAAATTCTTAGAAGATATCAGAAGGAATCAGGGCAAGATAATGCTAATAAAGATTTTCAAATACGATGGAAAATTAACATTAGTCAGAAACTTCAGTTTCCAACTTTTCTAATCCATTTTTGACACCTGCATATACAACAGCCTAAGACTTTTTTTCCAGGAAAACTATTTATATTAAAAGACACTAGGAATATTGGGCTAAGAGAATAAGATGTTTCAGTCAATAATTCTACTTTTTTAAAAAATCAGGGTTTTTGGTTTTTTTTTTTTTTTTTTTTAGTACGCGGGCCTTTCACTGTTGTGGCCTCTCCCGTTGCGCAGCACAGGCTCTGGACGCGCAGGCCCAGCGGCCACGGCTCATGGGCCTAGCCGCTCCGCGGCATGTGGGATCTTCCCAGACCAGGGCACGAACCCACGTCTCCTACATCAGCAGGCGGACTCTCAACCACTTCGCCACCAGGGAAGCCCAGATGAGTTATTTTTAATACATGTATATTTCACTTTCCCCACTGCAATCACTGACATACATGGTTTATGCCTTATACTTCTTTACGTTCCTCCACAGCACCTAACAGAGATGTAACGAAAGGGCAAATCCCAATAGGAGTAGCAGCAGTATAGATCTCAACAGCTTGTGCACTAAAGGGGAAAAGAGAGGGGGGAAAATACTTCATTCCTAGAAATGTCTTAACACATTACCACAAAGGAACAATTCTATAGCTCATAAACCTTGAATAAGTTGCACCCAGCTCACTGAAAAATCATTCTGTAATCAAGTAAGTCGTTTAGTACTGTCAGCATTTTAATAACTAAAAAATAAATAAAACTTTTTAAATTTAATTAAATTAAAAACCACCCAACCAGTTTATGAGGTTTTAAGCCAGACTATAGATGTTATGCCATATCTGATCCAATCTGGTTCCACCTGTCCTCCTTCACATAAAGCTACAGGCCCTCCGCATCTGTGTCTCCCATCTGAGGTCACGAGTGCTGGTGCAAAATCTCTGCCATCATTCCCCAGGTCATCCAGTTCTCCCTCACCCCATTTTTTGGTTTGCTGCTGTCAAATAAAGTTACTAATACAGAAGAAATACTGAGGATTCTGGCTTGGTAAAAGTCCTAAGAATACCTACCATCTATGGAGCACCTTCTATAACCAGGCACCTATTTCTTAACTTTTACAGAGTCTTGAGGTATTATTACTTTCATTATACAGATATATAAACCCAGAAATAAGGTTACTTACCCAAGGTCACACAGTTAATTAGTCTGTCAGGTTCAGGGTTCTTTCCTTCCCAAGAAACAGATCAATGACCATTCCATCATAAAAAGGCCAAGATAATGACAATAAGAGGCAGAGCCACCAATACAAGTGAACAAGGTCAGAAAGCAGCAAATCCAGAAAAAGGAACTCCACAATCTTTTCCACCTACTTTAAACCCACTGCCTCACAACAATTATAAGCTTGAGAAGGCCTGGAGAATGTTTTTTCACGCTGATAATCTAATTTGGAGACTACATTATTTGCTGACATCTAGCGCAAAGACTGAATTTTTATATACTCATTATTATTCATTTTAAGAAATTTTCATTTAATAAGGTTAATGATACAGAGATAGATCCAATTCAGTTCTAACATAGTTTACAAAACCGTTTTAAAAGTATTATTGAAAGTCCTACTAAGTGCCAGACACAACAAGAAAGAAAGGAAGGAAGGGGAAACATTTATGAGAACTAAACAATGTGCCAGGAACTGTGTTATGTCTCCTCTACATTCATTAACTTATTCAAGATAAATAACCCTCTGCAGTAAGATTATCCCCACTTTACAGATATCATCCCCAATGCCACACAAAGCCAAGATTCAAACCAAGGAGAGACCAATTCCAGAGCCCTAAACGAAGTAGTTTTTGTTTTTTTGCATTTCTCGAAAAGCCTATAGTCTAAAGCAGAAACAGACAAGCTACAATGCAATGTTTATTAGTATCACAACAGGGAGGAAAATAGAATGCTCCAAAAGCACAGATGAGAGATTACTAACAGAGTCTATAGTCTCAGTGAAGGTTTTCAAGATGATGACATCTAGGCTGAGAGAGATCACAACTATAAGCCATCCAGAACAGAAAGACAATCTGGTCCACACTCTCTAAAACTACCTGATATCCAAATGGTCAAGAGCCCTAACTTTGATATTTTATATAAGCAAATAATTTCTAGCCAATGTTATATAGCAAAGACTGTGCTGAAATATGTCTAGTATCCCATAAAATACACAGGTCTATGTATCATATATACGAAGAAAATTAAGGTTATTCAACGCCCTTTGGAAATCAATCATTCAGGATAAACAATTTGATAACTGAACTAAGTTTACCCTCTGGTTTTCATACTATTTCATATTAGAAAATCTTTTTAAGAAAAAACTTTAATGCCCCTGTAAATGTATACAGACCATATATTTAACCTTTTCTTGTAAGAGAGAACATGACAAACTTTCATTATTATTCTAATACTATTAGAAACACAATTGATACCCAAAGCTAAGTAGGTGCACAAGGCTGTTTTCCTTTACTATCTACAGTTTTTAGTTTTTCCTATTTCTTTGCTGCTATCATGTCAGCAATCTCACTGTTATCATCAATATGTATATTTATGACATTTCAATTCTAAATTATTCCTTTTAATCTATTACCTTAGAAACCACAAGCATCACATATAAAATAAAAATAAGTTCTCAGTGAGAGCTTTATTTATAAGTAACTACTTATAAAAATGATATCTACTTTGGGGTTTTTGCATGTTTCAGAGAGATGAGGAGCTGCCACTGGGTCTATATAAGTTAAGAGTTATAACTTCAAATTTTCATACCTCTATTTAAGATGTCTCTCTTGCCTTCTTTAAACTCAACTCAGATATTCCAAGCAACCTCACCTGAAACCCCAGACCAGGTTACATAACCTTCTGAAGCTTTCTGTAAGACATATCCTAAGCTGCCCCATCCTTGCTACACGCCACTACTGCATTTGCATGTTTCTCCAGTATGACTGTCAGCTCCTTAACAGTCTCTTATCTCTCCTTCTCTAGCACTGAACCCATTCTCTGCCTTATAAATGCTTGCTGAATAAAACAATGTCAGAGAATGAAACCAACGGTATAAAGAGCCATAAAACCATAACACTCCATACAGTAAAAACGAACTTTCATACTCATAATGATTAACTTTCTTCTGAAAATACACACTTAGGAAATATAAACTTGAGGGAAAATCACAAGAAAAGTATTAAGCACAAGCATGTGACAACATACTATTAAGCTGTTTTACCCACTGCACCCTCAAAAAAATCTGTTTATCTTGGGGGGGAAGAAAGCAAAATACATAACTATATTTTTCCCAGGCAACCATATACTTTTTTCCACCCTAAGTTCAAAAAAACCTGACATTTAAGGAATGGTGATTATTAATTGTCCAAGCTAAAAGAGAAGTTTTTTTGGGTGTATCTAGCTATTTTGAGGTGTTAAAATAAAATAAAAGTCACCCATTACAAACAGCCATAGATCTTGATGTTGGAAGGCTCTCAGAGGTCATCTAATGCCATTTATATACTCCTCCTCATTGCAGAAAGAGTTCAGGTTGGTAGAGAGCATCCAATCCACTTTTCATTCAATACACTCTACATTTTTGCCTCCGTTTGTCTTTCCCTCACGGATCCTCTGGACCCACGCAAAACATGTCTTCTGCCTTGCAGATAGCAGCCTTTCAAAATCCATTTTATTTTGCTCTACTTATTTTATTTTACGGTTTGACTTATTTTAGTGATTAAAAGTAATATACATGCTTATCTATTTCAATGACTTCTTTGGCTTCTCAAAAATTATCCAGTAAAACGAAAACACCAGGCATGTTTATAGGTGTTCCTTTGTAAACCTTACCTTTTTGGTCCTCATAACCACCCTATGAAATAGGCAAGGCAAGTATCATCAACCCCATTTAATGAATCATCAATACAGAGTAGTAGTTGAGAGTCACTATGAGGCAAATTTAGAAGTAAGAGACCTGCCTCTTATGAGCTGTGTGATCATAAGTTACTTTCTCTAAGCCTGTTCCCTCATCTGCAAACTGGGAATGACATTATAATAGTTCCCACCTTAGATAGTTTTTGCAAAAATTAACTAGATAATGCATATTATCTTATATAATAACTGACACATTCAAAACTCAATAATGTTAGTTTATTATTATTATGCAAAGAGAAAAAAACCGTGGCAAGTCACTTACGCTCTCAGAATCTCATAGCAGCACTAGAGCAGGAACTAAGGTCTTCCGTTCTATCCACCTTGTCTTCCACAAAACCAAAAAATGTTTTTAGTTATATTTGCAGCTTAAAGATGATTTTTTTTTCCATTCCCTTTGGCCAACCAAAGTTTCTAAAATCTACTATTATCATGCTCCTCATCCAAATGAAATTCTCACAAGTACAAAAATTGCTAGAATTCTCTATCTAGAAAAGTAAATTCTCAGTGGAGCATAATAAAGTTCTACTACATCTAGCATGCAAACATAATGAAATTTACAAGCAAAATGAGAAGTATCATATTAATTGCTAAACAAACTGGTTTCTCCAACCTACTATTGTTAGATTATCTTTTAAAACTTTTATCTGATATTTTCAAATGGTAGAGATTGCTATTTTAGTGTTTGTGAAACCAAGTGCAACAGGAGAAACCTGTTTCATCTATCGAAACTATTGACAAGGGCTTCCCTGGTGGCGCAGTGGTTGAGAGTCCGCCTGCCGATGCAGGGGACACGGGTTCATGCCCCAGTCCGGGAAGATCCCACATGCCATGGAGTGGCTAGGCCCGTGAGCCATGGCCGCTGAGCCTGCGTGTCCATAGCCTGTGCTCTGCAATGGGAGAGGCCACAGCAGTGAGAAGCCCACGTACCGCAAAAAAAAAAAAAAAAAAAAACTATTGACAAAATTGACAAGAAATATAAAACACATGTCAGAATTTTTAAAAATTAGAACACCCCATTGTTCATAGCAGCACTATTTACAATAGCCAAGACATGGAAGCAAACTAAATGTCCATTGACAGATGAATGGATAAAGAAAATGTGGTATATATACACAATGGAATATTAGCCATAAAAAAGAATGAAATAATGCCATTTGCACCAACATGGATGGACCTGAAGATTATCATACTAAGTGAAGTAAACCAGACAGAGAAAGACAAATATCATATGATATCACTAATATGTGGAATCTAAAAAGTGATAAAAATGAACTTATTTACAAAACAGAAATAGACTCACAGACATGGAAAACAAACTTTTGGTTACCAAGGGGAAAAGGGAAGGGGGAAGGAGGGATAAATTGGGAGTTTGGGATTAACATATACACACTACTATATATAAAATAGATAAACAACAAGGACCTACTATATAGCACAGGGAACTATATTCAATATCTTGTAATAATCTATAATGAAAAGAATCTGGAAAAGAATATATACATATATATATATATATATACATATGTATAACTAAACCACTTTGCTGTATACCTGAAACTAACACTTTTTAAATCAACTATACTTCAATTTGAAAATTAAATAAAATAGGGGACTTCCCTGGTGGTCCAATGGTTAAGAATCCACCTTCCAATGCAGGGGTCGTGGGTTCAATCCCTGGTTGGGGAACTAAGATCTCACGTGCTGCAGGGCAACTAAGCCCATGTGCCACAACTACTGAGCCCGCGCACCACAACAAAAGATCCCACATGCCGCAACTAAGACCCAATGCAGCCAAATAAAATAAATACATAATTAGAGGCCTAGACTCATTAGTGAAAAATTAAGCTGCCTAACTCATGCATAAAAATTTTATAGGTTCACTACTATTGGCAAACAGGTGGTCCTAGGATTTAAATAGCAACATCTAATCTCATTTTTCCCATTAATGTTAACCAGGAAGCTTGGGTTAGTGTTAGAATCAATTCTAGAATATTGAGAGGGAAAAATGGATGGAGGAAAGAAGACATTAACTGAATTACAATTTAGTACCAACTTGATAGGCAGTAATACATCTTTGCATAGGAAGACTAGGACAAAGTCAAATCAAAATATTGTTCCACATTTGACCACTAACAGCAGGGCAAAATATGAGACAAAGATTTTAAATGAAAGAATACAGTCCACGAGAGAAGATCTTTGTGGAAATAAAATAATAAATGAATACGGTCTGATGGCTATTAGCTGCTGAGACAACAAAATCACTATAAAACAACCTAAGAAACCATACTATCTGCCAGTATATGTATAGTCTCCCATCAATGGTTGACTTTTCACTAAACTAAAATATAATTTATTCAAAGTGTCATACCAAGATAAATTTACTAAAGAGAAACTATTCAAGGAAATACCTAATATCCCCTGTAACAACCATTTGCATTTATACAATGCTCCTAGCAAGGGGACTCAAAAATGACAAAGTACATCTTGAAGCACAGAATAAATACTCTACATTGTTTATCAAAAACTAGTGTTACATGTCTCTTAAACCTTCAAAACTGAAAACCACAAGTTTGTATTTTTACTAAAAATAGTGTTTGTTATTTGCATCCCCTCTGGTGAAGTTTGATTTTTAAAGTCCTGTAATTTTGCCTACTGCTGATAATGAGGGAAGAATATGGGTGTACATAATACACAGGGTAAGGGAGAGGTTGAGAAATCCTTCACTGGTACATGAATGAATTCTACACTTCCCTTTTAAAATGTGCTAGTTTTCTGGAAATGTGACATTCAAAAAATCCCTTTGGGTTTGCATTATTTTCATATTTGTGACTTGAAAGATAGTCTTCAAAGAGCCAGACCACTTATTTTTAGTCATTTACCAGGTAGACTGTGTTTTCGCCATAAATTCCAACAGCTAGTAGGTGGGGTGTGTGTTATACGTACATATAAACACACACATCCATGTGCATGTGTATATATTTAGAAAAATGTTTGCATAGTTTAAATTAAGGACATCAACATCACACTTTGTATCACAAAAAAATGATGTTAGAAAATTTGGAAGAATTTTAATAAACTCAACTTGTAAAACCTAACACGTCTTAAAAAAAAAAAAAACCCACCTCTGTGCTGACATGATTAGCTACACCATTCAAATGGTGCGAGGTATCTGAAGCATGCTGCATCTAAATTCTTATCATGCTATTTGGGGTGTGCTATTTTGTGGAAAGGTTCATATGAAACTGCTAAAACCTAAAGTAACAGGACGATATACTTTACATATCAGAAGTTGAAATAAATGAGGAAAACAGTATGGCAAAGACATAATTCACATTTATTTTGGAACCAAAGCTCATCCCAAAAATTCCTTGTCAACCACCCAAAGGTAGCCCAGCTTTTTACCAACCAAGCAGCTTTTTACTATAGCAACTTCATTACCAAGATTACCGAAATTTTCCACACACTTCTAACAGTCTGTATGTGTTGTTACCTGGGCAACATTCAAAAAGGGCTTTTAGCTTTATGGAACTGGTAGGTCAAAGAGAAGTAAAGCTTCTTCAAATTGACTGTGCATCATTTTAATTAGAAGCTGTGAGTATGAAATCATCAACAGACAGAAAACCTTGAGAACTACCACCAGAGCTTCAATTTGATTAACAGACACAACTTACTGTCATTTGTCTTCACTTCTAGCCACCTAATTCCCCTGTGGAACAAAGCAAGCTCCATCCAAGACTTCAAAACATCTCCAGTCATACAGGCTGTCAAAGACATAAATGCTGAAATCAAAGGAACTTCTTTGAGTAAAGAATCTATCCTTCACAACTGGCTATAGTATGAAATACTCTACTTTGCTGCCCTAAATTCTGAAAAGCAGTCAGCTCAGCTGTGGATCTGTATAAACTGCCTTTCTGCCTAAACCAAACCTGCCTCCAAAAATTAAGATCCAGTCATTTAGAAAGCACATTTTTAAAGATGCTTTGAAAAGACTTTCAAAACTGCTTCCTGTACTGCTACAGCCAATTTGATGCTGTCTATTTGGCCAAACAAAAAATAATGGCATCTCCTTACAAAGAAAATATTTTCCCTTTCTTTCCAACAGTTTTAGGATTGATAAACTCAAGGTTGTTTCTCTTACACTAATAATTTTTCCCTCAGCTTTTACTCTAAAGATACTTAAGTGTTCTCTGGGTCATAGTCTAATCAGGAGCACAACATACGAAGCTTACTTAACATTAAGAAGTACTAGATGACTCCAGAGACAAAAATGAAAGACGAGTTGAAAAGCAGAAAGGAAAACTGGCCTTCAAGGCTCTTCACCATCTGGTACTGACTCTTTCTTGCCTAGCTCTTTCCCTCCATACCTTTGATTGCCCTGGCCTCTGGCCCAGAAAGGCCTTTCTCTATGTACTATTTGTCCTATTTCCACATGTCCAAATCCTACCCATTCTTCAAAGCATGGTTTAAATGTCACTTCTTCCCATATCCTTACAACTAAAAGTAATCTCTCCCTCCTCTCTCTAACTTGTACTGCCTTATCTTTATCTCTTTAGTACACATTACTTTCTGCCTTACATTATCTTTGTTTCCATATTTAATCCCCCACGTAAGCATAATGCCTCACGGTCAAGGTTCATGCCTTATTCATCTCTATTCAAACTGCTTAACACAATGTCTTACATATATTAAACACTCTAATTGAGCTACATGAAAGGGTTGGGTTAGGAAAAGAGATAAGTCCACTAGAAACAACTCCAGATTAGGAGTCCCCAGACCTGGCTTTGCTAATGACTAGCTATGTGACCTTGAACTTCAATCTTTTAGTGTGTTCATCCACAAAGTGAAGAGGGTGAACTAAACCAGTTTTTAACTATAAACTGTTATCCATTATCTGGCTGTAAAATCAATTTGGGTGCCAAAACCCAGCATTTTTTAATAAAATGAAATAGAATAGAAAATACCAAAGTGTGTTGTAGGCAGTGCTGTGGTATGCTGTAAATGTTTAACTGGCTATCCAAAGGAGAGAGAAAAGCTCTGAACTGTAACATTTGCAGGTGTCCCTGGTGTAAATACTCCCACCAGGGCCAATTTCAAGCTACACATGGGGTTCCATGGGAAGAGAGGCAGGATTGCACTTACAAGCCAACTGATGAGACAGCTCCAGCAAGGTCCTGAAAAGATAAGTATTGTTTCACCAAACTTTTCTTTCAACTGTGTGTGTGTGTGTGTGTGTGTGTGTGTGTATGTGTGTGTGTTGAATCAGGGTATAAGATGTATTTCTTACTGTGAGCCACAGTCAAAACAGTTCATAAATGTTCAGCTAAGCAATCTCCTAGTCTCTCTTCCATGTATGCTACACAATGCAATACATCTCACTCTTAGTTACATATGTAATCTCTTCACCACCAAAATTGATATGTCTCTTCAAAAATGAGAGTAACAGAGGTGCCTATTGATACCGCCAGAAGGCAAATTACAGGGAGTGGAAATTTGTCTTAGGAAGTATTAGCAAAAGGCCAAGGTTCTCAGCCTTTGTTCAGTTACAACTGAGGGCTACAACACCCTACTAGTAGCAATGGCCCATTTAGCAAAGGGTTAGGAGAAAGAGGAGAGGAAAAGGAAATATAGTATGAAAAAAGGGCCATGTAATTGTGATATGTGCCCATTCCCTCACTCCACTAAGAACCTGGGTACAGAGAAAACCAGTGCTGTAAAAAAAAGGCAATTTCCATACCTGGTGTTTCCCTGTCAAATTCTCCAGCACAAGCCTGCACTGAGAATCCCCTACTACTGAAATTAAGTTTTTGCCATGGACTAGAGACATGTAGTACTTGTTGAACTTAGAAGAGGCAAGGGGGAAAATAGTACAGCAAACAGTTGTTAGACTTGATATTCTGGGAAAACCAGGCTTTTATTGAAAAAAATACTTTATTTTCTTCTTATTTAAGCTTACTAAACTGGGTGAGAAGGGAAGTTTCTTGAATATATTTTTGGCTGTACTATGTCTATCACAACACAGTCTGTAGCCAGATTTTTCATGAGTGTTTATAAAGAATTGTGTTTTCTATTTTTAAGGTTATTTAGAAAACAAGAAGGCTCAGAATTTCAAGTGGGCTAATAATCTTAGCCCAAATCTAACTCCAAATCAACTCAATATATGCCTATAAGTTTCCCAGGAAAATCCCAAAAATTACACCAAAAAACACCAAAAGATGACAAAAAGAAGTCAGCAAGAGCACAAACTTGCAATACTCAAGTATGGCATCCTATCTGTTGAATGAGTGCAATATGGAAAGTAAATGAAGTATGAAAAAGAGAATGTTGAGATACAAGTTCTGCTTAATTCCATTAACTATTCCTTATTAGGGTCCACTGATAGGTACTTATACCTAATTTCAAATATTGACCATAAAGTGAAAATTATTAACCACTCTGAAAAACCAAGAGTCAGGTCAAGCAATGTCTTTCTCCATGCTCACAATATTAAACCCCTCCTTAAAAACTGAGTATGTTTTGGGACTTCCTTGGTGGTCCTATAAAGACTACATCCACTTCTCTCCAGATGACTTGTTAATACATAATACCAGGGCACATTTTGACGGGATTTAATAGAGACATCAGTCTAACTCAGTCTCAACTAACTCCCCTACCAAGCGAGCATTTAATACAATTTGAAGATAATGCATACATTAAATTCATCTGGTCTTTCTCCTTTGTAATTTCATTGTCAGTTTCACATGGAACTTTGTTGAGATAAGGAATCACAGGCCAGTTTTCCAGTAGGAGCAACTTGTGGACCAATATTTTCCATGCACAAAATCCACTTCCAATTTGACCACAAGCAAACTTCATGTTTGTATCTCCTGACATCATACTACTGGATATTCTACAGAAGTGCAGCAGAAGCCACATATAAACACTATTATGAGAAAAGTCAGAAGGTTTTCACGATATCGTGTTGTCAGAATCGTTAAGAAGCAACTACTTACCTCTCACCATGTACAAGATAATTTAAATGTATTTTTAAAAATCCCTAAACCTTCCCGTACCAAAAATGCAGACCCTGAAATCAGTTTCCAGTCAGCGCTGAAATCTGTCAGGCAAGCAAAGTTCTCCTTACCGTTAGCATAATGAGGTTGACAATTCTTATCACTTACATGAAACCCTCAGTTCTGCAAGTGACCAGGTGAATTTTGGTACATTTTCTAAGATGATCCTGAGAAGTATAAGAAGAATACACAAGCACCTGGACACACTGCCCTGGGATCAGCAACTAACCCTGTCGGTCCAGTCCCCTAGCACCCGGACACCTCCCACTGGCCAGTGGCCCCTTTCCACATGCTGACGCACTGCCCAGTACTGCACCGTTGGCGACCAGTGCAAACTACTAGCCCAGTCTCAGAAACTTTGACTCAGTTATCAGTACACTGAGCACCCACAACCTGGACGGGGGTTGTTTGGCATGGCCAGGCGGTCAACTTTGAAGCGGGGCATTTCTTGCGAGTAGAGATCTCCCCAGGACGCAGCCTAACCCATCCAGCAAAACCACAAGCATCAACAGCAGGAGAGGAGCAAAGACCCGGGCGGAGACAGGGGGAGCGCGAGGGCAAGACGCGGTCACCAACAGATGCCTGAATGTGGGTAAGAAAATAACCTAACCACACGCCCCCCGGACGTGGGGCTGCTGCGACTGAGAACCCGGCAGCAGGCACGGCGCAGCAGCGGGCGGCAGCGGCGGAGGCGGCGGCGATGTCAGGAGGGCACAGCTGGAAACGAGCTCCCAAGTCACCAACCCCGCCCCCAGGTGAGGGGAGCCGACCCCGACAGCCGGCCCGCCCGGGCCGCGAAGAGCCGCCGCCCGGGAGAACCGCGATGTCCGGGAAGCCACCGACAGTCCCGAACCCTCCCCGAGTCTTCCTCCCGAGGTCCTCTCGCATCCCGTCCCGGGCCTGGCCCCCGCCGCTACCCTCTCCGGCTCGCCCCGGCGCCAGCACCCCCAGCCCGGCTCCGGGTCTCTTGTCTGCCCGCCGGCCCCTAGGAGGCCGCCCTCACCTCACCTCCTCACGTCTCCGCGGGCAGGGCCGGAACAACTCTGCCAGGCACCCGGGTCCCACCCGCCGCCCCGCGCTCTGCGACCGGGCCCGTCCCGTTCACTCCGCCGCCGCCAGAGCCCTGGGAGGGCGGAGGGAGCAGGGCGGAGTGAGCGGAGAGCGAAGGGGAGGAGGACCGCCCGGCAGGAAGAGGCGAGGGAGGGGGCGGGCCGGGGAGGAGGAGGAGGAGGAGGCGGTGGCGAGTCGGGAGCGCGCGCGTCTGGGCCCCTCGGCGCGGCGTGCGCGCTCCTGAGGGTGGAGGCGCCTTCTCTGCCCTGGGCGGCGGGCGCGCACGCGCGTACACGTCCCCGCGTGGCCGTGGTAGGGTTAGGGCCCGCGAGTGAAGACCCGGCCGACCTGGCTTGTTACGAGTAGGAACAGGCGAAGGGGCTGGATGCGCTCGGGGCGCTTCAGAACCTCCCGGAGGGTAACCGCGCCGTGAGCCAGCCCGCGCGGGTTAGCTGAGGCCGTCCCCGAGCCCTGAGCGAGTCGGGCTGAAGCCCTGCCCGGCGGTTACCGAGCTCTTAGATAATTCTGAGTTTGGGGCGATTGTGTTCTTGCTCATAAACCTGGCTTACATATATTTTCATTCTTAATAATGCCCAGTAATCCTCAGGGAAGTCACCTTTTAAAGAATACTAACTTTTCTCGCCAGTTACTCTTTTCTGTGCCTCTTTCAAGGTGTCTTGTGTACTTACGAAGTGCTCCCTTGCCGGTTCGTTCTGTGAGACTCAGGGGAGATTGAAGAGGAAAATAACCTGCGTGGAATGAACAGGAAGCACTATTATGTATTTATGAAGAAAACGTACCCTCATTTGCACCTTTTTATCCTTTGGGGTCATAAATTTGGGGGCACAAACTACTAGAAATAAAATAAGCTAACTCTTTTTCATCTACTAATATTGTACTGATCCTTCAACTGTGGATATCCTCCTTCCCAGATAGTGCAAGCAAAAATGACCAGGCAATTTTCTGAATTTCCTTAGCACGTTGTTTCTATAGGTTTGTGGCGCCGAATATACTCACCCTTACCTGGGTAAATCTGTGCAATACTTTATCCCACTAGAGAATCTTTGAGGCCCTGCTTCATTCATGTTTATCTTCCACCATGCCTAGCATAGTGTCTGACTCATAGAAAGTACTCTATAAATGTTATCGTATGTATAAGTGAATATATTGTAGCAAGAGTTAAGTGTATGTCCAATGATTTCTGATCTAGAGTGACTTCTTTAGTTTAAAATTCTCCCTCTGTCCTACCTCAATTCCCCTGCACTCATTTCCCCACCTAGATCCAAAAGCTACCTGAGAAATATGACATTTGTCCAAAGAGCCCTCTCAAGTTCTACACACACACACACACACACACCCCACACACACACTGTGCCCTCCACCACGCCTTTTTCCTAATTTAAATGTTTATAGATGTTGGGACATATTAAGTGTTGCAACTGTTTTGTGTTTCCCCTACCTGCTGGGCTTCTTTAAGCTGTGTAAGAGACTACCTAGCTCTGGGCCTGACGCAATAAATGCTGGTCTTTTGATATTTAATAAAGTTAAATATAACTCAAAACATCTGTATCTATTAATAAATAAGCCAACAACTATGTACTTAGCCTCTACTAAATGAAATACTAGTAAAGTTACACTGGACACCATAAGAAAGTCAAAAGATGAAAAAGACAGTTTCTGCCTTCTGATATCTGCTAACCAGAAAAAAGCTTTCTGAGAAAAATGGCAACACTGTGATAATTATCTGCATTCAATAAGAAACAGCCCCTGAAAAAGGAAATAAAATTTTTAAATCACAAGTCCAAAATAAGTTTAGTGTTCCCAAATTCATTACCACATGCCTTCGGCAGCAATAACAGTGTCCACCATTGGCTGTTGCCAGTTAATTCTCCTATTAAAGTGGAGCATAACAGCCAAGTCACTATTATAGGATCATTGATGTGCCAGCTTGCTACAAGGCAAAGAACTCTGTCCCATGGCCACATGTTACACCTCTAATCACCAGGGGTCATTCTGTAAAACCGAGCTGTTCCTCACAATAGAACTTGGATAAGAGATGTCACAAGAGAACCTAGATAAGAGACAAGTCACAAGAGAACCTAGATAACAGACAGTGAAGGTGATTTGGTACAAACTCATCCTCACTACCAGAAAAACAGTTCTAAGTACATTGCAAAGAACTAATAACAAAGCATTCTTCCTATAATGTGTGATGCTCACTTCTCTCCCCACTATGGCTTTCTTAGTATTAAGCATACACTAGCAGCCCTGGTCCATGAAAGGACTGAAGCTCTTACTTTGAGGGGAGGTGTTATAAAATGTTCTAACATGATTCATAACATGACAGAAACTGGTGTCCTAGGTCCAGATCTAACCCACAAATGCATTTTGTTTGGCCTGCATGGTGCTTAAAAAATTAGCCAAAGTTAAAAGCCAGAAGATTTCACATGCTTTTTGGGGTTCTTTTTAAAAAGTGGAAGATTTGGAAACAGTGGGCTTACATTTTCACATGAGGACAGTAAGCTACAGGACATGCTTTGTCTCTTTTACAAAGTCTTTACATTCCTTATTGTACCTTACACTGCTCTGTTTCCTTCATGTGGGTCTGCAATTCCCAATTTAAAATATAATACTGTATCAAAAACTGGAAACAAGTTCAACTTTGAACAAAAATGTTAGAGTTTAAACTATGGTATTTAGTGGAGTAGAATATTATTATATTGCGTTTATAATGAGCACTATTGGTTGACTCCCACCCAAGTGTGCATTTCTACCCCTCTGCAATTGTAAGTTAGCTAATGATTTGAATGGGAACAGGCCCAGCTCCAGCTCCAAGTGTAGACCCTAACTGAGGTACGTAATCAGCCTAATCAGGTCCTCACCTGACTCTGTCAGTGATAGACACTAACACAAGTCTAAATTGGTCCAGTTATAAGGAAGGCCAGATCTTGTGTTTGTTGGGAGAAGAAAAGTCCTCTCTCTCTCTCTCTCTCGCCCTCTCTCTCTCTCTGTCTCTCTCTCTCTCTCTCTTTGTCTCTCTTTGTCTCTCTTTGTCTCTCTCTCTCTCTGTCTCTCTCTGCCTGGTGTGATGGATGCATGTGAGTCCCATAGTTATTGTAGGCACTTTGCTACCATAAGGGCAGCCAGCCTGCGGATAAAGCTGACACATGGTGCAAGAGCTCGAACCCAGATTGAAACCTACCACCTTCCTCTGGATTTAGTAATTTCCCTGAGCCAATAAATTTTCTTAGCTACTTAAGAAAGTTCGAATTTGGCTTTTTATTACTTGCAGCCAAAGCTAAATTTTCCATGCATGTTACAGAAGAAAAGGCTGTAGTTGCATTATTTGACTCTTCTAAGGATACACTTCCCATGGGATGAATAGGTAACAACATACGTGATAAAATTTTACAGGGTCTTGAAAGGAACTTCACCACCATCACCCCAAAATCCTTCCCTGACTAGGTTACCTTATGCCTTAGAATCCTTCACTATACTTTTTTTAAAACTTTGACTTCAGTCCCATGCCCTATTTAAATCAACTTACCCTGAGAAGAGCACTTCATGATTCTAATCAGTAATCTTGTATAAATGAGTTTATCATACGGTTTTTGAGTGGTTTTTTTACTAGTGGGAAGATAGAAAAAGAGACAATGGGAACCTGAGGAAGGAAGGAATCACAGAGAGAGCGAAGATGTAATAGAAGAAACTACAGATATAGAAGATAAATTCTTATATTTCACAGTTCTATGCAGGGCTGAAATTCAGGCAAATCATACTAAGCCTATATGATAAATCAAACCAATATTATAATCACCCTTTTAAGACTGAATAAGAACAAAATCAAACAATATGTATATAAGGATCAGAAAATTTCCTCAGCAGTAGAAGAGGCAAGCAGAGCCATAAATATCTCTCTGAAGAAGAAGAGCTGATGTACTACTTTTGTGATTCGATAAGAAATGAAAAGGATATCTACCAAAATCTATTCCCATACCTTGTGGCAGGAGTCTGAAATTCACTTCACTATCAGAGTCCTTTTCTTGGTCTGGGGCAGTGATCCTCATTAATGTATAACAAAGTCACCTTGGGAGTTTATTTTTTAAATGCAGACTTCTATACTTAACCCCGAAGAGATTCAGTAACTCTGGGATGAGACTTGGGACTTGTTTTATTTTAACTTTTTATTACAAAAAATGTTTAAGCACATAAAAAGTAGAGAGAATAGTATAATGTCTTTATGTGCCGATCATTCAGCTTGAACAATTATCACCATATGGCCAATCTCCTCTTCCCTACCCCTCACATGGATTTCACCTATAAAAAAAAGATAAATATATATTTCATTATATAGTTCTAAAAGGTAAGGATTATTTTTTTTTGCAATCAATAAAATCCAGAATGTGGGAAACTCTACAGGACAAACCACCAAGTTCCTTCAACAAATATATTGCATAAATAAAAATAGGAAGGAGGATATGCTTCAATTGCTTGAATCTTCATTTTGTTTTTTAACAGCTTCATGCAGTATAACTGCCATACAATGAACTCTACATATGTAAAGTATACAATTTGACAAGTTTTGACATATGTATACACCTGTGAAACCATCACAACAGTTAGGACAGCAAACGTATTTATCTCCCAAAAAATTTTCCTTGTGCCTCTTTGTAAGTTCTCTCTCCTATTCCCCCATCCTCAGGCAACCACTGATCTTCTGTCATTCTAGATTAGTTTGCATGTAGAGTTTTCTATAAATAGAATCACACAATAGGTATTCTATTCGGTGTTGCTTCTTTCGCTCAGTGGAATTATTCTGAGATTCATCCTCGCTGTTCATGTATCAATAACCATTGCTTTTTAGTCTTCCAGCCTCACGACATGCTTCCAGTTCCAGTATCCACGTGAGCCATTGGACTTCAGCATGTACTTGGCTTCAGCTCCCTCTAATACTCCATTTTTCTGTTTTCCTTTTTCTAAAACCTGGCAATTTCCCCTTTCTTGATTTCAAAATATTGAAATTGTCAACGTATATTTTTTTCACTTTTTTACATTATTATCTAGCATGTTTATATTTTTGGAAAGGTAGAGAGTCTTCGTCAGCCAACTTTTGACTTTGCCATTTTATTCTGAATTTGATTAATTTTTAACTTTTTTTAAAACTCCTTTTTAACAATATAAAGAAACTATTGAAAAGGAACTCTATTTTTTAACAGTGTAAAGAAACTATACAAAGAGGGGAGCCTGCCTCTGTGTTGATGTGATGTCAGCCATTTTAGCAGAGTTCTTGCTCCCTGATGAATTCCTGACCCCAGGCATGCAAACATAGCTTTGGCAGTGACCCCAAGTTCCCTTGAAGTACTTGCCAGAGGACTAGAATTTAGATTTTGGACATATAAGAAATATTCTTTTTTTGGCCATGTGGCACGTGGGATCCTAGTTCCCCAACCAGGGATTGAACCTGTGCCCCCTGCAGTGGAAGCATGGAGTCCTAACCACTGGACTGCCAGGGAAGTCCCAGAAATATTCCTTAAATACATGTGTTTTGTATTTATTCCTTAAATACATATGTTCTAAGCAACTTCAAAAATTACAAATACTTTCATGGGAAATCCACCCTCTCCACCACCTCCCAGCCCTCCCCCAAGACATTATTTTAGTCCCTTTCCCTTTGCCACGTTAAAAAATAAGCTGCAAATTTGAAAAAAAGATTTATGTCAAAGTTCTATGAGAGTCTAACATTAAAGTAATTGAGAATTATCAAATGACACTGTTGTTTTAGAATATATTAGAAGATTCCCAACACTTTCTCTAATACTTCTCCAATTTCAGGAAGATTCTCACTACTCTTTATGCTTTGATTTGATGACAATAACAACCTCTAGTGGAAGATCATTTGTTTATGATATTTATACCTATATACATCATTGCTAATAATTTCAAACTTCATAACAAAGTTGAGGAGTATTTTTCATAAAAAGTATATCCTGTGATCATATTCATAATATCTTATTTCATAAGATAAATAGAGAGTGAGTGATGTTCATTATGTTATTCTCTATGCCGTTTGGTATATTTAAAATTGCATAATAATTTTTAATTTAATTTCACTGTCACTTTGTGCTTTACTTTGGATACATACCCTTCAATCTCTTTTGTGGAACTAATATCTCTCTCTTCTGTATCCCCACAACACCTGGTACATACTTCCTTACAGCACCTATAACACTTTCTTACCTTTAAATTTTTTCATGACTATCTATCTCCACTAGATTTTATCTCTTTGAAGACAAAAACCATGTCTTTTTTTCCCTAGTACTCAAACATTTAGTAGATGTTTATTGTATGAAAAATTGAAAATGCATTCATACATTTGTCTTGGAAATGTTTCTCTTCTCAATGAAACAGAGAAGTTAAGTAATATAACAAATTACTGAGTTTCCTGATAATTTATCATAAATTACTTTCTTTGGTTGCAAGCGACAGAAATGTTCTCTGCATAGAGAAAGCAAGCATTTTTTAAAAATTGTATCAACAATACAATTAATGATCTCTATTAATAATTCTAATTTATCAGCAATCAATGCTTGACCTAGCTACTTTATTAGAAGAAATATATTTGTCTCTATGCCAGTGACTCCTAACTTCTTGCCTCAACATTCATTTTCTCTTTCCACCTTAATAACAAAATCCCAAATTTATTCAAGATTAGAATGTGCAGAGTTAAAAGATTACAATTCCTGGACTCCCTTGCAGCTATGTACTCTGGCAAAAGAGAAGTAACTGAGAAATTATCTTCAAAGAAAAGGAATGGGCTCCTCTCCTTTCATTCCTCCTGCTCCCTTGAACATAGATGTGGTGGTTGAATCTAGCAATCATCTTGAACGAGAGTACAAATGCACACCATAGGAATGGTGAAGTAATGAACTGGGAACAGTTTAGATGAACTGGAAGGAGTGATGAACTGATGACTTTGTAGAACCTCCAACCCACCTGGAACACCAACTTCCAAACTTCATTTATACAGAATGAAACCTTGTATTTTTAATCCATTATTATTTTTTTTATTTTTGGTTTTACTCACTGCAGCTGAACCTAAATCTAACCACTGCTACAATACTTAAACCTTATTTTAAGGTCATACTCCTTCATTGATTCACATGATTTTAGAATAGTTAAAATAGTTTCAGAATACTGTAATTCCTTTAAAATTGAAATTCTTTATTTAGACCCATTATACCTAGGATAGCTGATACAGGAAGGTTGGATGAGAATTTCAGTAATGATTTTGTCTTAATAACCATGGCTAAAATGCATGTTTTATGTCAATTTGAGTTTGATATTCTTTTTACTGAAAGTACACTGAATTTTCTCTCTGCCTTAGGGAGGTTGAATTTTCTCATTCAAATTTTACATTTATTTTTCCATAAGGTTTGAATATTCTATATTCATTTATTTCAGGGTTCTACTGTAGTGACTGGTGAATAAAACTAATACAGGAATTGTAAATTTTTTATTTTATAAATTTGAGTTTGCAGTGCTTATTTCCTCCTAAAACCTGTACCTGCAAGTTCTGAAAGGTTTCCACTAACCGTACAGTGGAAAATCTGTGTACTCATTACATTGAGCTAGTGTAACTTGTGAGATATAGTCAAAACATAACTGTTCTCTTGAAATTAATTCAGAGGCGTGATTTTTACCCTCTGCCACTAAGAAGAAAATTCCAGCAAGTCTCATGACTTTTCTGCTCGCTTACCTTACAATCACTTTAAATCACAAAATTCAGCCTCAATCTGACATTTAGAAAGGAAAGCCTTAGAGAAACGGAATGTGGTCAGCTGCTTCTCTCTTTTCTACTTGCTTTCTTCCCTACTCAGTAGCTGCTGTTACTGACTCTCTGGGTTGGAGTACAGGAAACGAATAGGGAAAAGGGAGCAGAAATGTCTTAATTGGCTGGCATTATAGTATGATGACTTTGTATTCTTTGGGACTCACAGATGTTTAAAACTTATTATTTATCTTCAGGGGTTCACATGCTTGACCAATCAAGCCACAGCTCCTCCAATAACTCCTGACATGGGCATATATTCTATTCTTCTTGCTGCCACTTTTCCCTTATCCTCAGATTTCTTGGACATCCACGCCATTCTGTTCTTTCTGTTGGAGCCCAACTGACGTTTTAGTCAGTTCTTCTTGGACAGTAGTCAAAAAGATCTCTGGACTGATTCTTTCTCCCTTGCGTGGCCCACATCTGCTCTGTGGGAAGCTTTATGCATCCTTTGTCCTGACAAATTCTAAGAGAGCTTACTGGTCCCAGTACTATTGGGTATATCTTCTCCAATAACAAAGAACCTGCCAGGCCATCTCTTTCTGGACATCTAGATTTTCCCGGGGCAGGGTGGGGGGGAGTCAGACTTCAGTCCTTTATTCTCCTTCCTTCCCACCACAGTCCTCTGAATAATCCTGTAAGAGTCCACGCTCACTAGGCTGGAAGTGAAAGGGCAAGCACCCTCTCCTCCTTTACCTTTGTGAGAGGGCTTAGGATGCACAGCATGGCCTTCTCTAAAGAACGCCTCTTCGCAAATGCAGTCTCACTATCCAGCTGTCTGACCCTTGTGGTTTTTAAAAACCATCTAATCAGTGGAAATTTCTTTGAAATTTCTACTTGGTGGTCTGGTCCTTCACTGAAAAATCACACCTGTTGCATTGGAGTGCTTCAGTCACAATTTCCTATGCAACTTCCTGTTACATTTGTTACAGCTTCAGGATTCAAAGAGCCAGGTTTTTCAGATACTTGTTTAACCAAGAGAAAACTAGCATATTTTCCAAAAAATTATGTTTTAAAAAATAAAATCCTTTATTAGAACCACAGGAATATAAGCTGGTGATAACAATCACAAAGTGGTCACTTACATTCAAAGTGAAATTTGGTATTTTTCTCTCTGATCAGTAACTTATCAGTAGTTTCTTTGAATTCCTACATCCTCTTCCCCACTCCACCATGAATACTTTCAGAACTAAGAAACCTTCCTCTAACAAATCCTAAATTCTTCCTCTCAGAGTAAAAAAATCTTTCAGAATACATATTTGGTGGCCCTCTTTATTTCATTATTTTTTTTACATCTTTATTGGAGTATAATTGCTTTACAATGGTGAGTTAGTTTCTGCTTTATAACAAAGTGAATCAGTTATACATATACATAGGTTCCCGTATCTCTTCCCTCTTGCATCTCCCTCCCTCCCACCCTCCCTATCCCACCCCTCTAGGTGGTCACAGAGCACCGAGCTGATCTCCCTGTGCTATGCGGCAGCTTCCCACTAGCTATCTATTTTACGTTTGGTAGTGTATATATGTCCATGGGTGGCCCTCTTTAAAATCAAGCACCTCTTTAAGAATCAAAAGCCCTTCTTGATATATGTGTTGCTGCTTCTACATATTTTAACTTTCTCTTATCTAAAGATTTTCCTTTTTTTCTAAGTGGATAAAGAAGAAAAGAAAACGTGCAGGCATATAATAGACTTGTATCTCTGGCATGATTACCTTATTACTTTTTTCTCTAACCAGCATAAAATATAATCACCTTTACTCACCCCTAAAACTCTGACTTTTGAGGGATATTACTTCAAAGTCCTCCCCTTCTTTCTTAGTCAAAGCTTTCCATATATTGACTCGTGGTTTCTTATTTTATGTAATGGATTGTAATCTATTTCCATCAATATTTAATTTAATGCTCAAAATGGACCAGATTTGCCCATGGAGACCTTTCAGGCTGGATTCTGTGATATACACCCCCCACCACCACCATCATTCCTGGAGCACTTTGCTTTCTGGCTCAGCAAGATGTTCCAAGCTTATCTTGCACTTTTGCTGCACCAGTACTGGAATCAGCCAATTCTCCAAGAAGCCTGGTTACAGTTGTGGAGAATGGTATTTAGAAGCCAAAATCTGGGGAATAGATGTGCTCAATTGTATTGGGGTGTTGTTACTCTCAGGCCCTTTCAGTGGACAGAGCTAGGAACTATAGAGGTACAAAACACATATACACTTTTAGATCTATATTTATTTTATATCTATTTATATCTGTCTATCTATCTATCATCTATCTGGATATATAATCATGAATTCACACAAATACCTCCAATAATAAGCCAACACCACAATGGTTATTCTAGTTTTCTCTTTTTCTATCTGATAGTGGGAAACCTGGTTCCAACTTTTTAATGTATTTACTTATGTAATCAACTCCCTGTTAAGTAACACATCTTCCAGAGTCACCACCACTCCCTTTTCCACATAGGTATCCTCCTCACCCGTTCAGGCTCTGACAACAACTCTTGTCTGCCCCTACGATATGAATGTCCTCCTCATACTGCTGAGGCTTTGACTCCTCATGCATGGCCAGTTTTCTGTGTGGATCCCTAATAGCCCATTTCAGGCTGCCCCTCTGCATGGGTGCCCTCCTCACTTCAATCAGTCTATGACTATCCATACTAGACAGTCCTCTTATATAGGCACCTCCTTTCACATATGGCCCCCAAACTCCTCTCTGAGCTCTCTGATTCTTCCCAACTCAGACCCAATGCCAGCCTTGCTCTATCCTACCTAATGGCTTTGGGGAGGAAAAGGAAGTAAAAGAAAGAGGAAAAGTCATATATATAGTTTGCAAAGCCACAAAACTGGTTAGATCTCCTAGGAAATGAGGATAGAGGAGAACTGAGCCTTGGGGGAACTCCAACTTTGACATTTACTTGTCAAAATAATGAGGAGGAACAAAAAAAGTACAGTGTGAAGAAGGATCCAGAGATGGGGTAAAACCAGGAGAGAGAAGTTTCTTGGAAGCCAAAGTAGAATGTGTTCCAAAAAGGTCAACTGCGTTGAATACTACTAAAAGGTGAAGCATAATGAAGAAGATTTTATCATTGGGTTTAGTGATATGGAGAGCAAAGGTATATTTGATGAGAGTACTACCAGTGAAATGGTGAGGGGAAAAAATGTAATTGGAGTAAATTCAAGATAGAATGAGAGTTAATGATATGGGACAGCACATATGAAAAATTCTTCTGAGTTTTTCTGTAAAGAGGAGTAAAGAAATGGGGGAGTATCTAAAGAGGGTTGTGAGATCAAGAGGGTTTCTTTTATTAATTAAGAGATATTAAATATAGTTGTATGTTAGTGTTAATGATCCTACAGGGAGGGAAAAATTGATACAGGAAAGAGATGGGATAATTTTAAGAGCAAAGTTCTTGAATGGGCAAAAGGAGGTAGGACCCAGAGCACAAGAGGAGAGTTTGGATTCAAACAGAAACAGGAACAGTTCAGCCTTCATAATAGGAGGGAAGGTGAAATGCAAGTAGGTGGGTGGAATTAGTGGTGAGAAGCTGTGAAAGTTCCCTTCTGACTGCTGCTTTTTTCTCAGAAATAAAAAGCAAGGTCATCAGCTGAGAGGGAGAAGGGAGGAAGATTCTTGAGGGGAATGGCATCATCTGGAAGAATGGGAGAGACAAATGACTAGGGAAATGTAAAGAATGGCTGGGTTACACTGAGAATCCACTTGAAACTTGAGGTCATAATTTTAAAGTGAGTCCAGTCAGCATGATGACTTTTTTCTCTAGCTGATTAGGTGCAGGCACTGAGGAGGTGGGAAGTTGTATTACAGCAGGCTTAGAGTTTTGCCAAGTAAATACCAAAGGAGAGAAGGGCAAGCGTGTTGAGGGTGTGAGCTATGACTGCTCACAGTACAAACCATCTCATGAAAGAGTTTAAAAAGTATTAGCCATATAGGGCTTCCCTGGTGGCGCAGTGGTTGAGAGTCCGCCTGCCGATGCAGGGGACACAGGTTCGTTCCCTGGTCCGGGAAGATCCCACATGCCGCAGAGCGGCTGGGCCCGTGAGCCATGGCTGCTGAGCCTGCGTGTCCGGAGCCTGTGCTCCGTAACGGGAGAGGCTGCAACAGTGAGAGGCCCGCGTACCGCAAAAAAAAAAAAAAAAATATATATATATATATATATTAGCCATATAATGTTTAAAAATGCATTTTAGGGACTTCCCCAGCAGTCCAATGGTTAAGATTCCACAATTCCAAGGCGGAGGAGCAGGTTCAATCCCTGGTCAGGGAACTGAGATCCTGCATGCTGTGTGGCAAGACCAAAAAATAAAAAATAAATTTTTAATTAAAAATGCATTGTAATAAAAATTTAATAAAGTAGTTTCACCATAGTGACATATGTATATGTGTAGTGATAGATAGATAAAATATCATCTTCTTAACCATAATTGCCAGCCACATTTGGAGTTAATATTGTTTCTGTGTGCAGGAATTATTATTTTTTTTTGCGGTACGCGGGCCTCTCACTGTTGTGGCCTCTCCCATTGCAGAGCACAGGCTCTGGATGCGCAGGCCCAGCGGCCAAGGCTCACGGGCCCAGCCGCCCCGCGGCATGTGGGATCTTCCCAGACTGGGGCACAAACCCATGTCCCCCGCATCGGCAGGCGGACTCTCAACCACTGCGCCACCAGGGAAGCCCCTGTGTGCAGGAATTATTGACACAAATACTAAATAAATTCAGAAATCAATATTACTGTCATCATCAATATTTTCACTATACAACCATAAGCTCTATAATAAATGGCAATTGTTTCTTATCTCAGAACTGAACGCAGTTTAGGAAATTCTGGGCTAAATTTTTCCCTTTGCATCTAGGAGGCTATTAACCGTTTTGACTCATCTCATCTCTGTTCTGTCTTGAGGCACCAACAGTTTAAATAGCTATTAGGTCAGTAATTTTATTATCTCACTCCAAACATAGTATAAGCCAATAGGAAAATCCATTGGTACTGACTTCGTGAGAATAGTTAGGTGTATATCACAGATGGCTCCACTTTTGACATCCAGATGTACCTTAGGCCTCAGTCCCTTTTAGAACTGCATGGGTCAAGGTCTTTGTATATTCATTCATTGTATATCCTCTTACAAATACTTGAATAACTGCCTTGTGTTGGCTCAGTGGGGGGACAAAAAAATTAATATGCTATGCTTTCTATGCTCAAGAGGTTTCCTCATCAGTAGGCCAGATGAGACATACACACAAATAATTCTATAAAGCAGTTTATGATGAGTATTATACTGTTGATATAAATTGAATCTATAGTTACACAGAGTAATTGTTCCTTCCAGGAATGAACAAAGAAGTCATTAAGGAAGACATAGAGACATGGTATTTCAACTGGGACTTGAAGGATGGCAGAATTTTGAAAGAGAGAATAGAATAAGAAAGTTTCCGGGCAGAAGGCATGTCATGAACAAAGACACGGAGGTAAGAAGGGAAAAAATGGGTGGAAAGAATAACTTTGTTTTTTTTAAGATTTAGTGGTTTATTGGTTTTTGTTTATTTGTTTGCTTTTTGACCACACCACGTGGCTTGCAGGTTCTCAGTTCCCTGACCAGGGATTGAACCCGGGCCTTGACAGTGAAAGCACCAAATCCTAACCACTTAGACCACCAGGAAACTCCCAAGAATAACATGTTTTAGATATCATTTGGCAGCAAGAGCAAAAATCCACTTGATAATGTTTAAATCAGAATTTGCTTAAAAAGAAATTTCTCACAGATTTAAGAATGGGTAGCAAATGTATCTGGGCCACACAAGTGTGTGGAACCAGGAACCAGAAAGTTAAGAACCAAGGTTATTCTTTCCTTCATTCCTATTTTTCATTGTCTATTTCTTTTCTCTTTCTCTCCACCCTGGTGTGTCAGTTTGGATCCTCCAAGAAGTAAACGCCAGAATATGTACATAGGAAAAAGCCCACCTTAGCTCCTAGCACTAGTTTCCAATAACTTATCAGTCTCTGTAAACCATTTCCAATTTCCTGGTATGGAGAATTTGAATGATTCAGTTTGGGTCAAATAAAAAAGCGTCTCTATTTTTAAAAATGCTCAAGTTGGAACAAGGAGATCCGGGAGTATGTGTACAATGCAGGGAATATAGTCAATATTTTATAATAACTATAAATGAAGTAGAACCTTTAAAAATTGTGAATCATTATATAATACACCTGTAACTTATAAGATATTGTACATCAACTATAATTTAAAAAAAGATCTGGGTTTAAACTGTGGATCTGATATACATTGCCCATGTGATTTTCTTAGCTAATAGTTACTCTCTACATGTGTTGCTGCGTTGTCTGTTAAAGGAGGATTAATAATACTTTACAGGGCTATTATAAGAATTAAGCAATATAATAAATATGAAAACTCCTTGAAAATTGTAAAGTCTTATACAAAGCAAAAGAGAAAGGATTAAAGGAAGAAAAAGTAGTCCAGATTCGATAATCAGGGTTTGTTTCTTTTAATAGAGGAATGCATAACAAATCAGAGCAAAGAATAGGAGTCAGAGAATCTGTTAGGAAGCTATACAAATAATCGGTTTGGAAGGATGTGGTCCCAGCTCATGGCAGGGATGATAGGCAGTGGTGGTAATAATAGTAATAGAATTGGGATAAAATAGTATTAGAATTAGGATAGTAATGGAATTAGATAAGAAAGTGGATGGAAAATAATTTTGAAATTTTATGTAATGTAAGCCAACCCATGCAGATTAACCCCTCTTTTGAGTAATCTTCCATACTCTAGATAAATCTATGAAAAAGCGAAGAGACTACATTTCATTCAGGAATACTCTTCCAGAAAAAGAATTAGGCTCCTTGCATATGAAACTCTTAAAAAGGAAAGAAGATAGAATAATGTTAAAATGATACTTTTGAGCCCGAACTAGCCTCCATGTAGAGGGGGAATTTGTTTATGAGAAATATAAGTAGATGGCCAAGTACAATATTTTTGACTGGTACCAAAAACTATCTTGCCCGATAATATATTCTCAACTGGTCATGCTATGGTGGCTAATGTTTATACTTTGAATTAAAGACACTGAAGGTTTCTGTTAATATGTATATATTATCTTGGAATAATTCAGCAAGGAAAAGTGGCTTGTTATAAGATACCAGCAGGGAAACCCACTAATAAAGAGGAAGATTTTTAATGACACAAACCTTGTTGAAAAATATCACCTTAAAACTAATCAGTTTATCATAGTATCTGTCCTGACACCTAGAATGACCAGAAGGAAGAGCAAAGTAGGACTGGGGAATTTCTTTTTTTTTGCGGTATATGGGCTTCTCATTGTTGTGGCCTCTCCCATTGCGGAGCATAGACTCCGGAAGCGCAGGGTCTGCGGCCATGGCTCACGGGCTCAGCCGCTCCGCGGCATGTGGGATCCTCCCCGACCGGGGCACGAACCCGTGTCCCCTGCATCAGCAGGCCGATTCTCAACCACTGCGCCACCAGGGAAGCCCAGGACTGGGGAATTTTGCTGCAGAAGCAGAGGATCACGAATGGGCTCAAGCTGAGATTGACAACTTCTGAGAATTGTTGTAACTGTCACAATTCATCTCCCCTTCTTCACCCCTGGCTGCTATGCGTAATATGAAGCAGAACATTGGGAAATACCCCAGGAGAACTGCATTTTAGGTTCTTCTAACAGTAGAGAAGACTAGAAAGATGGAGTTGTTGCATACTGAGATAGGAAAAATTTTAGGAGGAAATAGAAGGGGACAGAATCAGGAGTTTAATTTTTGGATGCATAAAGTTCCAGGTGCCTATTAAATAACCAAATACAGATGTCAAGTAGGCACTTAGATATACAAAGTTGGATTTATGAGACTGAAGTTCAGGAGAGAAGCCTGAAACAGATATATAAATTTGGGATTGCCAGTATAGAGGGACAATATTTAAAGCCATAGGCTAAAAGAGATCATAACAAGAGGGAATAGAAATGGAGAAAAGAATCAAGGACTGATCCCTAGAGCAGCTCAACATTTAGAGGCTTAAGAGATAAGGACGAACTCTCAAAGGAAACTGCAGATGAGTGGCTGGTGGAGTAGAAGGGAAATCAGATTAAGTGTGGGTATACAGGGAGCCAAATGAAGATAGTGTTTCAAGGAGAAAGGAATTATCAGTTGGAACTGAATGCTGCTGATAGGGTCAAGAAGATAAGGAGTGAGCAATACAGTATCAATCCTGAGTTTCAAGGAAATGAAGACAACTAAGATTTTTTTTGTTTGTCTGTTTGCTTTTAAAATCACAGTGATAGAGGTGATGATTTCTTCCTGCCTTTTAGGTAAATATATGGTACTATCTTAAGATTATAGTCAGAATACTCATTGAATTTACTATAGTTCCCCCAAATAGTCACATTTACTGAGTTCCTTTTATGAAGACCCTGAGATGAGTAAGATATGGGTCCTGACTTGGAAAATCATTGCCAAAAAAAAAAAAAAAGGAAAAAAAATCACTACTACCATATTCTGAATACATACTATGTGCCCAACACTAGGTAAGGCACTTTACAAATGCTATCTCATTTAATAATAACGACAACCCTATGAGCCAGGTATGTTTTATAGTCATTTTAAAAATGAGGAAACGGAGGCGCAATCAGGTTAAATAATTTGACTAAGTCACTCAAGCACTAACAGTAAGAATAGGAAGTGTGTATGTGTGTGTGTGTGTGTGTGTAAGACTTAAAACAACCATTTCTTTAACTCATGGTTTTATGGGTCAGCAATCTGGGCTGGGATTACATGTGTAGCTCTTCTGGTTCAGTTTGACTCATTCACGCATCTACAGTCAAGAGCCTGGCAGCTAAAAGGTCCTGCTTCTGGGGCTTAGCAAGCTGTCAGCTGGGCAGGTGGCGGGACTGAGCCATATGTCTCTCATCCTCTGGCAGACTAGCCTGGGCTCAGCCCATGGACTGTCAAGATTGTAAGAATGAAAGTAGAGGCATACAAGGGCTCTTAAGGCCTAGGCTAAGAACTGGCACACAATATTACTTCTACCACATTGTACTGGTCACAGTAAATCACAAGGCCCACATTCAAGGTGTGGGGAACTTGCTCAATAAATATGTCCACAACATCTTGCATTTAGTGGGTGCTCAGTAAATGCTTATCAAACAAATGAAAATAACAATTTCAATCTTAAAGTATATAGACTCCATTCAGTGTAATCAATTGATAAATTTTTTTCCTCATCTGCCTGGGCCCAGAAGCCTCAACCCATCCATTCTTATCTTTGCTTTCAGAATAGCAAATGAGGATCTAGGAAGGAGGAGTAAGAGGCAGCTCCACTTAAAGACACAGTGAAGAATCTCAGCTGGCCCCAAAAAAGTTCCTCTGAAGAGATCCAGGGCATCATCAGAAGGCTAGGCCAGGTACCTGGCCCAAGCCTGGCTACCTGAATTGAAAGCCACATGCCTTACCCTTCACCTATGGGGAAGAAAGACTTTTAGGCCTTTGTGAGGGCAGGGAGACAGCCTCCTTTAACTCTTTTTCCTCCAAAATTTAATAGCTTTATTAAGATTGAAATGATGTAGAATGAAGTGTACATATTTAAAGTGTACAATTTGATACCTCTTGACAAATGTATATATGAAACTATTACCTGTTAAACTATTACCATGATCAAAATAATGAACATATCCATCACCCCAAATTTTCTTTTTTTAATATATATTTTTTTAATAAATTTATTTATTTTATTTATTTATTTTTGGCTGTGTTGGGTCTTCGTTGCTGTGCACAGGCTTTCTCTAGTTGTGGCGAGCAGGGGCTAGCCTACCCTTCTTTGAGGTGCACGGGCTTCTCATTGCGGTGGCTTCTCTTGTTGCGGAGCACAGGCTCCAGGTGAGCAGCCTTCAGTAGTTGTGGCATGTGGGCTCAGTAGTTGTGGCTCGCAGTCTCTAGAGGGCAGGCTCAGTAGTTGTGGCGCACAGGCTTGGTTGCTCCGCGGTATGTGGGATCTTCCTGGACCAGGGCTTGAACCCGTGGCCCCGGCATTGGCAGGCAGATTCTAAACCACTGCACCACCAGGGAAGCCCCACCCTAAATTTTCTCATTGCCACTTTTTAAGCCCTCCCTCCTGCCTCTCCCTGTCCACCTCTGCCCTAATCAACCTCTAATTTGCTTTCGGTCATATAGGATTAGTTTGCATTTTCTAGAATTTTATTTAATTCTGCTCTGGAAATTGACATTTGTCCTTGGGAGATCAATGTGTGTATGTGTGCCTTAACTGATGATTGTCTCCTAAACCCTTAGAATACCAAAGTTCTTTCTAGATCCTAGACTATGAAGCTGGACTTAGAGTAGAAAGTGTACCCGAAACCCCCATGCCTTTTCCATGGTGTTATTCTAGATTGAAACACACAAGATGGGGAAATGTGCTGCTAGGAGATGCTCAGATCCACAGACTATCAGGAGGGGGAAGGAGGCTGTGGGCTCTAATCTATGATTCAAACAATCCATTAGCAGCAGAAAAATGAAGAGTGTTTTCTAATAGGACAGAGAATGCCTTTCTGAGCAGCAGAGAGCATGTGGGTAAATCTGTAATACATGTGATGCAACACCTCTTACCCTTCATTTTCCCAAATATACCAAGGAAGGCGATTCTAATGAGTGGGTGAGGGAAATCTGAGGTTTGGGGTGTGCCCTACAGAGGGAATACTAGACAGCTCTGAGAGCACGTATGAGCGACATCTAAGGAAGGAAGGCACTGAAGGAATGCTTCCCATAGGAGAAGACATCTGAGCTGCATTTTGGATTAATAACATTTTCCATAAACTGTCTGGCAAAACCAATAGAAATCCTGATGAGCAGAGTTTTTAGGGAACTGATGCATAGATAGGTGAATATATTTCCCCAAAGAAAATATGAAGCATATGGTCTGACATCTGATTTGGCAATATGACAGAATATTTGAAATTGGGACTCTCCAGAAAAAGAGAGCATATGGTCACTCTGAGCGTAGGGTGTAGTTTGGGGGAGGGCTCTAAGGTGTGAGAGGAATAAGCCAAAGAAAAGGTGACTGACAGCACTGAGATTAAGCAAATGTCTAATGTCATCAACGTTGATTGCAGAGAGTTAAAAACAGAGCTAACATATAGAAGCCAACTAAGATCCCCTGAAGAGTTTCTCACCCATTCTCCACTCTCTGGTGTGACAGATATTAACAGCAGCCAGCAACGCCTACCAGGTAGGCTTAAAAGTGGGTGATGATAGATTTTGAGGCAATAGTGGACGTGAGGGTCAGCAAAATCAGTGAAGTAGTTGCGAAACAGCCAGCAAATACTGCTGCAAAGATACTGATTTTTCTTTTTTTTTTTTTTTTGCGGTACACGGGCCTCTCACTGTTGTGGCCCCTCCCGCTGCGGAGCACAGGCTCTGGATGCACAGGCTCGGCGGCCATGGCCCACGGGCCCAGCCGCTCCGCGGCATGTGGGATCCTCCCGGACCGGGGCACGAACCCGTGTCCCCTGCATCGGCAGGCGGACTCCCAACCACTGCGCCACCAGGGAAGCCCAAAGATACTGATTATACTTCCTCTAAACTCCCACCTTATGACAAATACCAGCATTGTAAGTATTTTACTTAATAGTTTATATGGTCCTCAAATAGAAGAAAAAGACAAAAGATGTTCTTTCTTTTTGAAAGGGAGACAATACTTTTAACCTAAAGAGAAAATGGATTAGGTTAATTGCATTTTGGTACTACCTGCTTGACTTCTTCCTGTACAAGGTATAAACTCCTAAGTGCCTGTATTTAAAATAGTGTACTTCATAGGATAAGAGAAAATAAATTTTAAAAATCTAAGGACTTGAGAAGGGAATCAAAGAGTGAAAGTCAACTAGAAAGCTATTTCAGGGAGGAAGTAATTTGTGAAAATTAAATAACTGGGTGATGGTGACAAAAGAAATAATGACAGTTCTTGGAGGGGATGATACATTTTCAGAATTTTAGTTTACTTCTTTGAATTTCATGACAGAATGAAGTGATTAATATCATACATTCACGTTGAGGAAAATGGGCATCTTGATAAGAGCAGATAGTTTTAAAAAGAAATGAGATAATCTCTTTGTTTATCAAATTAACAAAAATTTTTAAAAATGATAGTGCTCAGGGACATCCCTGGTGATGCAGTGGTTAAGAATCAGCCTGCCAATGCAGGGGACACAGGTTCGAGCCCTGGTCTGGGAAGATCCCACGTGCCAGAGGAGCAACTAAGCCCGTGTGCTACAACTACTGAGCCCGCGAGCCTAGAGCCTGTGCTCAGCAACAAGAGGAGCCACTGCAATGAGAAGCCCGTGCACTGCAACAAAGAGTAGCCCCTGCTCGCCGCAACTACAGAAAGCCTGCACACAGCAATGAAGACCCAACACAGCCAAAAATAAATAAATAAAATTTTTAAAAAATGATAATGCTCAGTGTTGTTGAGGGTAGAAGAATGTAGTCTCACAGATGACAAGTGGGAGCATAAAAGCCATGACTTTTCTGGGAAGCACTTTGGAAAAATATAAGAAAAATCTCAAAAATGAGCAGAGCAACTGATGTAAAAATTCTACTTCTAATATTTATTTTTGGGAACTAATCAGAAAAATGTTCAAGGATAGATCTATAATTTCAATAGTATTGTTTACAAAGCTGAAAATGTCCCAGAGTTAATTAATGAATGTGATGATACTTCTATACATTGTAAAATGTGCAGTCATTTAAAATATCTATATACATATACATGGGAAGAAATTCATAATACTAATAATAAAGTAGGTTCTGAAATAGTATGTATAGTTTGACCTCTCAAATTTTTAAAAATTCTATAGCTGTAGACATGAATGCTTACAAAAAAAAAAAATACCAAAATGTTCTCAGTGACAGAATTATGGATGCTTATTCTATTTGTCTTCTTGTATCTTCTATTTTTCTTTAATAAAGATGTACTGTTTATGTAATAACATTTTAATTGAAGTATAATTGATATACAATATCATATTACTTTCAGGTGTACAACACAGTAATTATATATATTCATATATATTGAAATGGTCACTATGATAAGTCTAAAAAATATGGAATGCTTCACAAATTTGCATGTCATCCTCACGCAGGGGCCATGCTAATCTTCTCTGTATCGTTCCAATTTTAGTATATATGCTGTCAAAGTAAGCACTATAATAACTTTTTTTTTTTTTTTTTTTGCGGTACGCAGGCCTCTCACTGCTGTGGCTCCTCCTGTTGGGGAGCACAGGCTCCGGACACGCAGGCCCAGCGGCCATGGCTCATGGGCCCAGCCGCTCCGCGGCATGTGGGATCCTCCCGGACCGGGGCACGAACCCGTGTCCCCTGCATCAGCAGGCAGACACTCAACCACTGCACCACCAGGGAAGCCCTAACATTTTAATGACCATTTTATGAACAGAAGTATCCTCACTGAAGGTTTTCTCTCCAAAGGATGAGTGCAGGAGTATGAAGATGTCCTGAAGGTGAAGCTGAATGAGAAGTACATATGTTCAGGAGGGATGTCTAGCAGGAGAAACGACAAAGAACTCTTATATATGCCCCAAAAATGAATAAATGAGCAGAGATATTTTTAGGTCACCATTTGCTTCTATTTTGGGGGGCTTTAAAAATTCTTCATCTGGAGAAATAAGCATTCATAAATTTGGGGGTATGGGATGAGATGGAGTAGGGAAATTCAAATATTTTCTGGCAGCAACTTTACTTCTGTCAATGTTTGTTTATCCCATCACCAAGGGAAAATGGTTCACAATAGTCTCGACCATCAGAAACATCTCAGGATTTCAAAAATACAGTAAGAATAATCATTATTGATGCTTTTGCAGCACTCTTCAAAATGTTAAAAAAAAAATTCACTAACATCAAATAGTGTCTGTAATAAACCTATGAGCCAAATCAAATCAATATGATTCACAGGGTCATCATGAAATGCAGGTTTCCAAACTGCTGACACACAGAAGTATCTGTTTCGGTCAAGGATCTTGGTAGCAGTAATAGAGACCAGCTCTCACCGATTTAAGCAGATCAATAGTGGATTAAAAGGACATTGGGTTATATTTCCATAATCTTTAAAAATGATATTGGGTGGCTTACAGAATTGCTGGGAGGGCTTGAAAAACTAGGCTTGAAGCTAAGCAGGAGGAATAAACCACCCACAGAACTGATCTGATGAGGAAGCTGGCTAGAATAACCAACCGTCCTGGTTTTCCTGGGGCTGAATGGTTTCCAGAGATTCAGAGTTTTCCATGATAAAACTGGGTAAGTGCTAGGCAAACTGTGAGAAGATGGTCTCCCCCTACCCAAGCCCCCAACCCCCCACCACAGCCAGCGCCATGGACATCAGGCACTAGACCACACAGTCTGCCCTTTGGCCACCTCTACATTGGAAACTGTAGATTGCAGAAATGTTTCCTGTCAGTAGGTTAAGAGAGAGAGAGAGGAGAGACTGTTGCTTGTATCTTCAGGGCTGAGTCAAAAGTCCAGTAGATGTCTGATTGAAAAGACTAGGTCACATGCCTTCACCTTAGCTGCAAGGGAGGGAGAGAAAGTGACTATCTGACATCTTCCATTTCCATTATGGGAGGTATCTTTGCTCACCACCAAGATTAACACGGTGAGGAATTCTCTAAGTATAGGAAAGCAGTTCAGGTGGCCCAAATAATGACCAATTTCCACTACAAAATCCAAATTAGTTTTAATTCTCTAATATTATTTATTTAAGAACACTAAGGCAACTGTTTGTCTGGTATATAGTAGTTTCTTTGATTTAAAATTAAGTTTTAAAAGTCAGATTAACAGCATGTTACTGTAATACCACCTTAATTACTTGGCCACAAAATAGTTTATGCCTGTTATAACTTTTACAACTATGTGACAAACATAATCCTATATTTAGGTTGTAAAAAATTTAATCCTTCTGACTTTTGTCCACCACAATGGATTGTTCCCTTTCCATTATTTACCCAGGAAATTTTTTTCTCTCTTTTGTTTTTAATATGTCTAGAGGAGACAAGTGTTTGCCAAGAAGAAATGGATTTGGATGGAAACCTTTTATCGAGGACAAACCTTAAGAAGACTAATGGACAATGAGCTCTGTATAACCCTTTGGCCTTCACTCTTAACGTTTATTGTGATCAAGTGATTTGAGCAAAGGATTTCAAGTCAGTGCTCATGTATTTTTTGTAGCTTTTCATTTCTCTTACAGAATGACCTGGAACAAACCCATTGAGATTTTTTGTCTTGTCTTCATATACTGAACTATAAAATGGGAATGCCTGTAGTTAATCAAAGATAGTTTTTACTGATAGTAAACAACAAAACAATGGACGAAGAATTCTGGTCCTGCCTTTCAAGGTGTAATTGTGCAGTCTTGAGGGTATCACTTAAATTCTGTGTCAGTTTCCCCAATCTATAAATGATAATAATACCTGCACTACCTATTTCAAAATATATATGAGAAAAAGCATTTTTTAAAGTATAGAACAGTGTTAAGTATAGCAAAGTGTTATTATTGAATTACTCTTGCAGCATTTAGTGCTAAAAATGCAGAGTGCTTCCTTTGATTTTATCTAGGAGATATATCTCTGAAAATCAATTTAAAATTATAGAAGCTAATAGATGAGTCCTTTTTAGTTTGTGGTTATCTTCTGCATGGCAGATTTTTTTTATATATAAATGTATTTATTTTATTTATTTATTTTTGGCTGCTTTGGGTCTTCGTCCCTGCTCGTGGGCTTTCTCTAGTTGCAGTGAGCGGGGTCTACTCTTCATGGCGTTGCGTGGGCTTCTCATTGCAGTGGCTTCTCTTGTTGCAGAGCACGGGCTCTAGGCACGCGGGCTTCACTAGTTGTGGCGCATGGGTTTAGTTGCTCCGTGGCATGTGGGATCTTCCCGGACCAGGGCTTGAACTCGTGTCCTCCGCACTGGCAGGCGGATTCTCAACCACTGTTGAGAAGCCCTGCATGGCAGATTTTTTTTTTTTTTTTTTTGCGGTTCACGGGCCTCTCACTGTTGTGGCCTCTCCCATTGTGGAGCACAGGCTCCAGATGCACAGGCTCAGCGGCCATGGCTCACGGGCCTAGCCGCTCCGCGGCATGTGGGATCTTCCCGGACCGGGGCAGGAACCCGTGTCCCCTGCATCGGCAGGCGGACTCTCAACCACTGCACCACCAGGGAAGCTCCCTGCCTGGCAGATTTTTAAGTGGTAATTATTAATGCAGTTTTCTTACACTTACTCTTTCCTCAATGCCATTTTTTCAAAAGTTTTCTGAATTATATTTATAGTCCCTGAAGTCCTGGGGATGCTCTTCTGTGGGGTTTTTTTTTTTTTTTAACCTAAGATGTCCAAGGTATAAGACTGTATACAGGAAACAACCATTAATACAGGAAACAGAAAGTAGTATTGTTCTACTTAAAATAACTGCCCCCTAACGGAGGTATAGAATATAAGCTCCATTTATAATGAGAGGGAACAAATGGAGGGGAGGAGAATCTGTTGAAAGAGATTTGCTTGACAAATATACCATATCTACTTTGTGAAATTACCAAGCACCTAAGGACTAGAAAAGTACTCACATACCCTCTATGAAGAGGCTCCTTTGTTTCCTTTATCTCCAGCCCTTTAAATAGTGTCTGGATAATCTCATATTAACACTCTGGAGCTGTTAATTTATAGATTAAAAACTGCTGATGTAGGACAGCCATGTGATTAATCAAGATACCAGAAATACAAGCAAGGAGGCAAGATACTTATTCTGGCAGCTTCATAACTGGGACTCTTCGGTAGGAAAAAATATCTCAATCCCACTCCTTTATGAAAGTTCTTTCTATATCTCAGTCTTCACTGTCTAAACCTAAATAGAATTCCTTTCTATTTTTAATCCCCTTTCAACAAAATGAAAGCTGAATTTACACACCAGTTTTTGTCTTTTATCCATCAACACTTTAGCTGAAGAGAAACTACACTGCCTGTTAATCTCGAGTGGGATAAACCCTTCTGACTTTTCCCTCACACCTACTCTAAGTGTGTTTACCACAGAAGTCTGGCTTAGGCAAATAGTTTGATTTGCAGAGATGGTACTGCCTATTTCTCTGGGTGACCTTGAGCAACCTCTCAGATTCTTTTCCTAGAGAATGTGATATTGTTAATAAAGAACTATGTGATCTGTCTTGCCCATAATAATTTTTTTGTTGGTTGATTTCTTGATTGCAATGCAGAGCTTAGATTCACAGTACTGAAAATAATAGATCTATTTGTAAAGTTAAGCATTCAACTCAGGATTGTTTATAACTAAGAATATGAAGGAATTTGACTTAGTTCTTCATGAGACTAAAACATGCAAAATCCTACACATTAATACAAGTAAAATGCAAATGATCCCACACTATGTCCTGAGGGAACTATAAAAATGTATAAGAAATAATCCCTGATCTCAAGGATATTACAGCCTAGTAATGACTTGTTACAACAACTTCTGACACATTTTAAAAGATTCAATACAATTGAGAGTACTCGCTATGTAGAAGGCACGGTAAAAAAAAAAAAAATTACTATTGCAGTATCCTAAATAATATCTCTGAAATGTTGTGATTATCAATTAATTTTTTGTCCTTGTTTTTAAAAAAAATCAACAAGTTTTACAAGATATTTAAAACAAAGAAGAGTCCTCAGTCCTTTCACTGTTTCCAAATAAAACGACTTTCAACTGTAGGTGATTTTCTTCATATGTACCTCCATACTTTACATAACATGCTTGTATTGCTATATCATGTTCTTTCAGTTGTAGGTATTCTCTGTTGTCTTCCCTCACTCCATCACAATTAAACACATACACACACAGTCAGTTCCCATTCCTCATCAACACAATATATTGACTAGGTAAGTGTATAATGTTTATATTATTATGAGTATATATGTTTTCAGAACAGTAGTCAACTATGATCATTTTTGCAAAATGTTTTGCTTTCTCTGGAGTTAATAATTTTCATTTAAGTTTAGTTAATTTTCTAATCCTTAATTCAGTCAAACTGTCTGTCAGGTATTTAAATTTATTAATGTATACTATTAATTTCATTTTCCTAAATATTTCTGTCCGAGGGCCTCTGACCTACTCCAGCTTGGACTTGTTGCATAACTAGCAACCTAGGATCTCCCTTGACGAACATCTTGGAGATTCCTTTCACTTCTCTCCTACAACAGATGTCCTGTTTTGATGGAACACAACGTTCATTAAGTTCATGAGAAAGGATATATATAAGGGAAACAAATTTTTTGAGACATTGCATGTCTGAAAACATCTTTTTTCCCCCCTCTACATGCATACTGAGTATAGAATTCTAGGTTGGACATAATTTTCCTTCATGATTGTGAGGCCATTTCACCATTGCTTTCTGCCTTCTAGTATTGCTTCTGAAAAAGCAAAAGACATTCTGATTCTTGATCGTTTGTATGAGACCTTTTTTTTTTTTGGAAGTTTATAGGATCTTCTCTTTGTCTCCAGTGTAAATTCATGGTCATGCGCCTGGGTCTGATCTTTTTCCATCCCTGGTCATATATACTCAGTGACATCTTTCAATCTGAAAACTCATGAGCTTCAGTTCTGGGAAATTTTTATAAATCATCTTGTTATTCCTTCTCAATTGTTTTCTTATTTCCCTCTGTCTGGAACTCCTATTATTCAGTTGTTGGACCTCTTGGACTTGTTCTCTGGATTTTTTTTTTTCCTTCTCTCTAATTTCCTAGCTTTTACTCTTTTTGCTCTACTCTCTGAAAGATTTCCTCAACTGGATCTTCCAAACTTTCTGTTGAGATTTTCATTTATGCTACCACGATTTTCATTCCAAAGAATAATTTTTGCTATCTGAATATTATTTTTATGTAGCATCTTGTTTCATAAATGTAATATCTTCTCTTGTATTTAAGTTTTTTTCTCTTTGCCTAGTTGCTATCTCCTCAAACTTTCTTTCTTGTATTTATTCATTTTGGTTTTTATCTTTCTGTTATATGATTTCTTCAACTTTCTGGTACTCAATTGCTTTTTTGCTCATATTTAAGAGTAGGACACTAAAAGCTGATAGAAAGCTTTGAGCATGTCAACTCTGAGTTCTAGTGTGAAATGATATGGCTGATTTGTTTGTTAAGGAATCCCTGAATTTTTATCTTTAGCTTTATTTATGGACTGGTCTGATCCCCAGAGAAGGATCTTCCAGTCTCCTGCCTAGAAGGTCTAGGCCTCACTGCCAGTATTTTGGAGTCAACTGTGGTAAGAGGACTTAGGCCTCACACACTCACATTCTCCCATGTTTGGTACAGTACTCCACATTCAACTGTGACTGATGACCCTCAGATCAGAGACCCTCTGTTTTACCCTCTACAAAGAAAAAGGCTCTAGTCTTTTGTGGGAGGCAGGGAGTAGATAATCAATCAGCAGTATAGAGTGAGAGATAAAATTTAGCTATCTGTTTCTTCATTATCTTTCAACTAATATTCCTTTTTTAACATTCCCCCTACTTTTATTTCTATTTCCAGAGGAACCTGGTCCTGCTAATTCGTGGCTTTTTAAGCATTTCTGCAATGCAAATCAGTTTAGTTCTTGGCTTTCTCCCTGCTAGTTTAGGAATCCGTTTTCACTGGACTCCTCTCAGTAACCACCAATCTATCCGCTTCATAGCATACGAAATGTCATTAATTTTGTTTATTCTCCTGTTTTCTAGCTTGTCAGTTTATGGCCTTAAATTTTTTTTTTAACTAAGTTTTAGTGAAGTTTCAGGAGGGAGCAAAATTAGATGCATATGCAAAAGCGTTCTCCCTTTTACTGAGAACCCCCCATTTATTTTTTTGCCGGGAGACTAGTGAATCAAAGGAATTTAATCCAAACCAAAATCATGAGAGAGACACCATCAAAGGCTAACATAGCTCTCCTCTTGTTCCAGTAGGCCGTTATGAAGAGAAAAAAATGGCATGTTGCTCCACACAAAAAAATGAAAGCCCATTAAAATACGGGTAGGGTGGGCTTCCCTGGTGGCACAGTGGTTGAGAGTCCGCCTGCCGATGCAGGGGACACGGGTTCATGCCCCGGTCCAGGAAGATCCCACATGCCGCAAAGCGGCTGGGCCTGTAAGCCATGGCCGCTGAGCCTGCGTGTCCAGAGCCTGTGCTCCACAACGGGAGAAGCCACAACAGTGAGAGGCCCGCATACCACAAAAAAATATATATATATGGGTAGGGTGAAGCATTACTAACCAATGACATATTTCCTCCCACAACATTGATTTAGTACTATTAGTAAAAATTAATGCCTGCTTTTTTATTAAAATACTTTATTTTTAGAACAGTTTTAAGTTTACAGAAAAATTGTACAGAAAATACAGAGAGTTCCCAAATACCCCCCTCTCTACCCCCATACAGTTTCTCCTAATATTAACATCTTGCATTAGTGGAGTACATTGTTACAATTGATGAACCAATATTGATGCACTATTAAAGTCCGTGGTTTCCTTTAGGGTTCATTCTTTGTGTTGTACAGTTGGGTTTTTTTTTTTTTTTTTTTTTGGTTTTGAAAAATGCATAGCCTCATATATCCAGCACTACAGTATCATACCAAATAATTTCATCACCATAAAAATCCCCTTTGCACCAACTATTCAATCCTTCCTTTTTCCCCTCTCCAAATCACTGGCAACCACTGATCTTTTTACTATCTCTACAGTTTTGCCTTTTCTAGAATGTCATATTGTTGATATTATACAGTATGCAGCATTTTCACACTGGCTTCTTTCACTTAACAATGCACATTTAAGGTTTCTCATATCTTTTTGTGGATTGATAGCTTATTTCTTTTTATCGTTGCATAACAACCCACTGTATGGATGTACCACAGTTTGTTTATCTACTCACCTATCAAAGAACATATTGGTTGCTTCCAAGTTTTAGCCATTATGAATAAAACTGCTGTAAACATTTGTGTATATGTTCTTGTGTGGGCATGAATTTTCAGGTTATCTGGGTAAATACTTAGGGCATTATTGCTGGATTAGATGGTAAGATTATGTTTAGCTTTTTAACAAACTGAGGAACTGTCTTCCAAAGTCGCTATGCCATTTTGCATTCCCATCAGAAATAAATTAGAGTTCCTGCTGTTCCTCATCCTCGACAGCATTTGGTGTTGTCAGTGTTTGGAATTTTGGCCATTCCAATAGATATGTAGTAGGACCTCATTGTTGTTTTAATTTGCAATTCCCTAGTGACATAGGATGTTGAGAATCTCTTCACACATGCTTCTCATATGTATATCTTCTTTGGTGAGATGTCTGTTCAGATCTTTTGCCCATATTTAAATTGGGTTGTTTGTTTTCTTATTGTTGAATCCTAAGTGTTCTTTGTGTGGGTACAAGTTCTTTATCAGGTATGTGTTTTGAAAATATTTTCTCCCAACAGATGGCTTGTCTTTTTATTCTCTTAACAGTGTCTTTCACAGAACAGTCTTGAATTGTAGTGAAGTCCAACTTATCAGTTTTTTCTTTCATGGATCCTGCTTTAGGTGTTATATCTAAAAAGTCATCACCAAACCCAAGGTCATCTAGATTTTCTCCTATGTTATCTTCTAGAAGTTCTATAGTTTTACATTTTAAATTTAAGCCTGTGATCCATTTTGAGTTAATTTTTGTGAATGGTGTAATGTCTGTGTCTAGATTCATATTTTTACATGTAAATGTCCAGTTTTTCCTGTACCATTTATTGAAAAGACTATTTTTTTTCTTTTGGATTGCCTCTGCTCCTTTATCAAAGATCGGCTATATGTGGGTCTATTTCTGGGACCTCTACACTTTTCTGTTGATCTACATGTCTATTGTTCATCAATACCACACTGTCTTGATTACTGTAGCTTTACAGTAAGTCTTAAAGTCAGGTAGTGTCAGTCCTCAAACTTTTTTCTTCTTCAGTATTGGGTTGGCTATTGAGTCTTCTGCCTCCCCATATAAATTTTAGAGGAAGTTTGTCAATATCCACAGAGCAACTTGCTGGGATTTTTATTGGGATTGCATTAAATCTATAGATAAAGTTGAGAAGAAGTGACATCTTAACGACATTGAGTGTTCCTATTCATGAACATGTAGCTTTCCTCTTATAGATCTTACACATATTTAGTTAGATTACACCTAAGTATTTCCCTCTCTCTCTCTCCACCCCCTCCCTCAATTTGTGCCAAAATAAATGATGTTTTGCTTTTAAGTTCAAAATCCAATTATTCCTTGATAATATGTAGGAAAACAATTGGCTCTTGTATATTAACCCTGTATCCTGCAACCTTGCTATAGTTGCTTACTAGTTTCAGAAGCATTTTTTGGTTGTTGATTCTTTGGGATTTTTGTACATAAACAATCATGTCATCTGTGAACAAAGGTGGTTTTATTTTCCTTCCCAATCTGTATACCTTTTAATTCTTTTTCTTGTCTTATTACACTTGTTAGGACTTCTATTATGATGTTGAATAAGAATGGGGAGAGGAATTCTGATCTGGGGAGAGGTTCCATGAGTAATTTAATCAGTCCCTGAACTAATGAAACCAGCATGCCTACAACTCATACTGTGGAAATATAGAAAAAGCAATCTGAACTGCACATGCACTATTGGCATGGAAGCAAAAGACTCTCACTCCCTTTCACCACCACTCCCAAACTTCCCAGCATGATTTATATGGCATCAAGCAACATTCAATATCTAGGTGAGGCCTCAAGCATGCTACTACAAAATAAATGGCTCAAGCTTGGGGCATTTTATTGGAGTGGGGGGAGCGGTTATGGAAGATTTATCCAGTAACTTAAATCTCTGTGAGTAGGAGGTTTCTCCACATAGAGACAAGTAAACAACATCCCATTTAGTGGACTGTGCCTTAGAATAGCATGAAACTGGCAGGAGATGACATAGATAATGTGACCATACAAACCAGTTTGCCTGAGGTAGTTTTTGCCTATTGTCTGAGTGTAATTATTAATAGTGTCCCCTTCATTATCAAAATTGTCTCAATTTGGGAGATAAACTATATGGTCACTCTACTTACAGGGGAAGTGAGAACAGTGAAGAAAGACCCCATATGCTCAGAGAGTTCTCCAGAAAACCCTATGCTTACTCATGTAGGCTACAAGAGTCCCTATTTTTAAAAAGAAGAGAAAGAGGTCATACAGTTTGGTTAAACATTCATACATGCATTAATAACAGGGCTTCCTGAAATCAGACATGCTATAGCCTTGCTCAATAGCTGTCAGAGGCATTTTAAGCTATCAAATGGCTTTTAAACTAGATTATCTCATATTTCCCTGCTCACTTTCACCCTGCCTGGGAAGTCCCTCTGAATTTAGAAGTCCTTTACTGGTCTTTGAGAAAATTTCTATGCTCTGAGGAGCCAAATGTAGCAATAACCTGCTTCAGACCACAGGAAGACCCCTAGATATTTAGATGATCTAATAGTTTATGTTTAGAACTAGGTCACAACATTTCTTTCCCATTCAGGGCCTCCTTCCTGTTACAAGTTTGAATATTAAATAGAGTCCTCAAAAAATAAATAGAGTCCTCAGTGGGAGGAACTACCTAGTGGATGGCAGAACAAGTCCATCAACAAATAATTTTTGAGCAACCTCTATGTAGGTCCTTGAGTATATTGTCCTTGGGTACAAAAGCTGGCAATATAGTCAATCAATCAATATATTAAACAATTGCTTTAAAAGACCATATTACCCAAATGGTATTGTGGAAGTACAAAATAACCTGATAATTTATGCAGTTTAGAAATTAAGCACAAAAGGAATTAGAAAAAAGGGAGCTGAATTTTTTAATAAGTATTGGAAGAGATTTGGTTTAATGAGAGGACAGATTGTGTGTGTGTGTGTGTGTGTGTGTGTGTGTGTGTGTGTGTGTCTTGGTAGTAAAGTAATGAGAATATCTTTTAAGTACTCAAATTAAAATAGCACCTCTCAAGTTAAATTGGAGCTATCATGTTGACATTTTGAAGAAAAGTAGTGATGCGAAGCAGAGTTGTACTATTCATAAACTTCTAGATACCATAAATCTAGCGCTATTTAAAGAAATGCAGGAAGGAACTATAGTAGGGAAGGGGCATAAGATATTATTTTTTAAGGCAGATTAAGAAAACCAACTAGATCTTTTAGAAACTAAAAAATACCTTAATTGAAATGAAAAACCCAAGGGAAAATTACTTAATCTAGCTGATACTCATTTATAAAAAGAGCTTCATGACTGTGTCAAAGGATTATGTGGTAAATGTAGAAATAATGTATTTTAATCTGAGTTATTAGTTCTAGGCAATAGAAATCAACTCTGGCTGATTCAAATAGAAAAGGAATTTATTGAAAAGATGTTGGATAACTTATAGAATCTACTGGAGAACTGGAGAACCAGACACTGGGATACCTAGCCTTAAGTGATGCTCACAACAACTCGGATTGGTATAGTGAGGGCACTATTCCTGCTTACACAAAGCAACATTTGCAACAACCTGCACCACCAATACTATTAACACCAGACACTGTGTCACCAAAAGACAATTCTACCACTCTGCTCCAGGGAGTTGATCTTTCAGCAATTTCCCCTGAGTTTCTCATAGTCTCATTACCACTAGCACCTGCTAAATGTTCTAGGAGAGTGCCTCTGATTGGTGCCATAAATGCAAAGGGTGCTGAAAGAGCAAGTATCTGGAATAGTCAGCTTCTTTAATATAAGATGGAAGCCCTGTATATATACAAAAGAGCTTCAAATACTAGGCAGCCAAAAAGAAAAAGGCAAATGTCACTGCAATTCGCTCTTGTAACTGCCCAACAGACACAAACATATTTCTTCCTATTCTTATTCCACTAACTACTTCTGCTCAGTATACTGCAATATATCCTTCAACAACTGAAAACATGTTCTCCATCTCCCCAAAATGGGGACATCATCAGTTGGTGCAGGGGGTGGTAAACAATTTTTTGTAAGTTGTTCTTGTAAGTAAAGTTGTATTGGAACACAGCCATTCCCATTTGTTACACATAATCTATGGCTGCTTATGTTCTGCAATGTCAGAGTTGAACAGTGGCAAGAGACTGTATGTCTCACAAAGCCAAAAATATTTCCTATCTGACCATTTACAGAAAAAGTTTACAACGATTGAATTAGTTCATCCAACTTCAAGTCCACAGCTCCTGAACAATGTCTATTGTTCCTTTAATCCTATCATTATTCCATCACAATATTCAGTAACCTCTAGACTAATTTATAAAGACAGACACCAACTACACATCCAATATAAAATAGTGGGGAAATAGAGAGAAAATATTTTAAAATAATTTTAAAAGATAAATATATACTTTATTACTTAACTCAACAATTGTTCATTTTTCTAAAAAAGATTTTTCTTGATGTGGACCATTTTTAAAGTCTTTATTGAATTTGCTACAATATTGCTTCTGTTTTATGTTTTGGTTTTTTGGCGCTGAGGCATGTGGGATCTTAGCTCCCGAACCAGGGATCAAACCTGCACCCCTTGCATTGGAAGGTGAAGTCTTAACCACTGGAGTACCAGAGAAGTCCCAACAATTGTTTATTGAATACTTACCATGTGAACTCTTCTATACACTGGAGTTACAGCTGTGAACAAACTTTCTATTAGGAGTGACAGGCAATAAATATCGTTTAGATAGTGATGAGAAGAAAAATAAAATGGGTGGGGGAAGGAAATACATGGAAGAGCAATAGAGTTGCAGATTTAGACAGGGTAACCAAAGATGGCCTTGTTGAGAAGTTGACATTGAATAAAGACCTAAAAGAGATGATGAGATGAGATAAGATATGAATTATGCAGGTATGTGGGGAAGAAAAATTGAGACAAGGGGAACAGCAAGCACTGAAGCCCTGAGGAAGAAAAATGGTGATGGTGAGAGTAATAGAAGATGAGATCAGAAGGAGCTAGATGATGTAGAGTCAAAAAGTCATTATGAAGGACTTCCCTGGGGCGCAGTGGTTAAGAATCCACCTGCCAATGCAGGAGACATGGGTTCGATCCCTGGTCCAGGAAGATCCCACATGCCGTGGAGCAACTAAGCCCATGCACCAGAACTATTGAGCCTGCGCTCTAGAGCCCATGATCCACAACTACCAAAGCCTGCGCACCTGGAGCCCGTGCTCTGCAACAAGAGGAGCCACCACAGTGAGAAACCCTTGCACCACAACGAAGAGTAGCCCCCCACTTGCCGCAACTAGAGAAAGCCTGTGCACAGCAATGAAGACCCAACACAGGCAAAAATAAATAAATAAATAAATTTTCTTTAAAAAAAGTCATTATGAGACCTTTGACTCTTTCTCTGATGTGACACAGCAGGGGAGAAAATACAGATCTATGCTACAGTTCTTCTTCCTGAAAATGGTCATGAGAGCATAGGAGATATTTATGAACTTCCTTCTTAAAGGAAGACTGCACATTCTCACTGCCTTTAGCCAGATATTCACCAGATACTCATCCTTCATACCTGAAAGATCTGAATCTTTGGTGGTCCTGCCTGTATAATTTGCTGTAGTCTTCCATTACCTTATACCTCTGAATATGTCAATAACAGAAGGAGCTCCAAATGATCACCTGGTCTCCATCTATACTACTCCTGCCCCTATTTTGGAGTAGCAATCCTTTTTTCCCCGATATCCCAAATCAATTACCTCAATAAACAATCATAATTCGCCCCCCCCTTTTTTTTTGTCATTTGGACCAGTGTTAAAAGTGACCTGAAATGACCAGATAAGCGTCTGAGTTTCAGATTTGATTTATTTACTGTTGTATTCCCTGGTAGAAGCATTCTTCTCTTGCTTTCTCAGACTAATAAATAATCAGAGCTCAGAACTGTAGGTACAGGAAGCAAAAACATTTTGAGGAGACTATTATGAATTCATTTAGAAGATATTTATCAACAACTGACATGGACTCTTTAAAACTATCAATGCTATAAAGTAAAAACAAAGAAGCTGGGGAAATGTTCTAGACTTCAAAATGTTAAGAGACATGACTACTAAGTGTGATGCAAATTCCTAGATTGGCTGCTGTTTCAAATTTTTTAAAACAGCTATAAAAACATTATTGGGACAATTGAGGAAATTTAAAAATAGACTGGATATATACAGCAATGTGAATTATTCTGAGTGTGAAAATTGCATTGTGGTTACATAGTGTATGTATCATAACTGATGCATGTTGAATTATTTAGGAAGGAAGTGTTCTGATGTCTCCAACTAACCCTCAAAGGAACAGCAAAAAAAAAAAAAAAAAGCATGTGTATGTGTATATGAATAGTGGAACTGAAAGAGAAGTAAAGCAAATGTAACACAATGTTGACAATTACTGAATTTAGGTGTTTATGAGCTCACTCAGCAAATACTTGGTTGGATGGGAAAAGAGGCTGAGTTTCATCTATAGTATTGGACATTTTGTCTACCTGATTATTGAGATCTTCCTCTGAAGTGGGCATCTTCAATGAGCATTCTCATGGGACATAAATATTCTAACATTCCCGGTCCATTCTGAGAAATGTGCCCTCATTCTGCTTTTCTAAAACTCTTTGTAAGCCACTCTTCAATTATTTTACTTCCAAGTCTCTGACTGTTCATCACAACTATTAGTTATTGTCCATGAATCAGTGTACATATTTACCTTGTCACCTCTTTTTCTAAGCAAAGTGAACAATGCAATGACCTGCTTAAAATTTAATTGATGGGGGTAGGAGGGGTTCTCTCTTCCACTGCCTTTCAGGACCACCTCTAAATGGAGGTGTAGCCTGATCTTACTCCCTAAAATCCAGTCATGTATCCAACTGAAGACATCACCACTTGGATGAATAATACATGTCTCAAACTCAATTTGTTCAAAATTAAGCCTCTGATCTGTTCTTCTGGCTGAATAGAACTGTAAGCCTTCTGGTTGTAAAACCTGAATATATGTAAGCCAGGATGGGATTTTTTTTTTTTCTCTTCAGTGAATGATCATAGAGAATTCCACATGAAGCCCTAGGTATGGGCTAAGGAAAAAGCAGCAGAAAATGCTGTAAATGTCACTTACTTTGCTTGTTCATGGACATACATAAACCACTTTCTCTTGATGATGGAATGCTGCTGGGAACATCAGACTTTATGGCTTGGTTTATGGAGGGCTCCTCAGAATTCATGGCCCCCTGGTATCTTATGGTCAGATATTCAGTCTCTATAAGAGACTGGTATCAAAACAAGAGTTGCTTATCAAAAATAGAGTAGCTACTTGCCAAAAAGAGTGTAGTTTTTCCTCCCAAAATATACGATGCCTCCATTTTGATTCCCCTATTAGAACTTTCCATCATCTCCATACAGCTCCCGACCTGCCTTGATCAGCTAGAGAAACTCCTCTTGCTTGGAAGCCCTCTCAAAGCTGAGAACCTTTTGCGTTAACCTGAAAATGGGTCAGAGCAGCATACTCACGTGGCATATGTTGCCTCTAAAATCCGAGGGGGCTCACCAACCAGTGTCTCTTTCTTAGTGGTAGGTAGAGTAGCAACCTGATGTTCATTTTAGAGGAAATATCCCAACTTATTGACGCTAAAGTGCAAGCAGCTCTGTGCTCAAAGTGCATTTGATTATGTCATATAGAGAATGTGCCAAAGTTTGTTAGGAGAATCACACCAGGACTTTAAAGCAAAACAAATCTATGCTCTCTTATTAAAAATTATATAATATATTATATAAGATATAATATATTGTATAAAATATAATTTAAAATACATGTATATATGTGTCACTTTTTAAAGAAACAGCCTGTGGCTTTCTATACTGAGCCTTAGTAGATATTGATCCCTGGTGGGTACTGAATGCATGCCCATGAGACACCTGTATTCATCATAAACTTAATATTATCTAACTAGACATAAAGTCAAATGTCAGCACACCATCATCAAGTGAAAACAATGTAAACAGAACTATACCCAAGCAGATCCCAAACTCACAAGGAAGTTATACGAACAGGTGGTTCACACTCCCAGCATGATGTTTCTGACTTCACTGTCATACCTCTCACATCCCACTTCTGTGGCCTCATGGTTATTTGCTTCTGATCATTTGCCTGCAGAGGGGGAAAAAAAAATCTAAGAAAGTTTATAGAAAGTTCTGTACGATATGGTAGCTCTTGCCCTAAAAGGACTTCTGTGACATTCAGCTCCATTTAGGTAAACCCTGAAGAGCAGCGTGAAAGAAGTATCTCCCTGTGAGAAAACTTCAAGAACTATAACTTAGTGGATACTCTGCTTCGTGCAACTGAAAGCATTTTATATGATATGAATTTTCCATATAACACTGCTGCAGACAAAAGAGCTCTGTAAGTCAATAGTATGATATCCATTGGATTTACAGGTCTTGTCTTGCATCCCATCACTCAGAAGCAGTTGGTACTGATCTTATAGAACAGTGACATGGCTATTAAAAACTCAGTTTCCTGGCCAACTGGGGGATCATGCTATATTGAGATGTGAAGATGGTGTGGTCCTACAGGATGAAATAAATTCTCTAAACCTTTGATTAATATATGATGCCCTGGGAATTCCCTGGTAGTCCAATGGTTAGGATGTCGTGCTTTCACTGCCAAGGGCTTGGATTTGAACCCTGGTTGGGGAACTAAGATCCCACAAGTCGCGCAGTGTGGCAAAAAAAAAATACACACACACACACACACACACACACACACACACGTATATGGAACCAAAATGGTAGAAATGGTGGTTATGCTGCCCACAGTTTAACCAGTGACCCTTTCACAAAGTGTTTCTTTCCTGTTGCCATGACTTTGGGTTCTGCTAGTTTAGCAGTTTTAATAATTAGGGTAGACGTACATCCTTCAGGGACATAAGAATTTTGTGAAGTGGACAAGTAGAAATGTCTTTTAATCAGAAAATAAAGAATCACAATTTAGGTGAGAAGATAGGACTAGAGGCAGCAGTTTGAGAGTCATCAGGTATCAGATGTAAAGGTGTAAGAGAGGATTAATCCTCTGAAGGAGAATGCAGACTGAACAGCCAGCCAAAGACTGTGCCCTGGGAAATCCTGCAATCAGAGGCTCGATGGAATGAGAACAGACTGATGCAATTGTAATAAAAATCAATGAGACATTTCTAGTTTTAAGTGTTATCTGGCAGCCCCTGACTCAGCCTCTCCCAACTGCTGCCTACATTAAAAGACAAAGAAAAATGATAAAATGTATACCAGTGCAGCACATGAAGACTGACAGGTTGCTGACTGCCAAGAGGAATTATCCTGATTTATGAGGCCAATGGAGTTGAATTCAGAAAAACATTTGGTGGCCCACCCATAGTCTGCTTCATGAGTCAGAGCAGATTCAACCCTCTGAAAATAGGTAGGATGTCTGGGCATCCTTCCCCCATTGTTGGCTTGGTGACTCAGAAAGCCAGGATCCATACAGAGCTGCAAATTGAGCAATCAGCCCTCTTTTGCCTACAAAATCCCATATCATGCTTTTTGGTTATAGTACTGTTAGAGGCTAGCATCTTTCTGTGTATTTCTGAAGACTGCGACTTCCAAAGTTCATTGGGAAAGGATGGAGTGGGAATGGAGAAGCAGGTAGTGGTCCATTGTGGCCTGGCAGATTTGTCCCTATGAACAAAGTCTACAGACAGAGTGCTGGTCACAGTGTTTTCTGAGCTGATAGCAGATCATGAATTCCGTTGGTTTGTTTTGTCAGAGAATCAGTTAGTTCCTATCCCTCAGGCAGTAACATTAGTTCCACAATGTCCCATCGAAGTATAGCAGAGCAAGGTAAGAAGAAACACTGGGGCTACCCTGGACGTGGGCATACTAATCTGGTCTCTAGCTAAAGATCTAAGAGTAGAGCCAAAGGAAATCCATACTTCCGCCTGGGCATATGAAGAGTATACTGCCTGTAGATGAGAAAACAAAGAGCGGAGAAAACTGTCCAAACTGACTTAAGGTCTTAATAATTTCCACCAAATCTAGCACTATGAAAAGCTATCATATGTTCATGTGTTTTATTTCCTCAGGTTAGCATTCCTGGTTTTGTCTCCAGCACCTACTAACTAAGGTCAATCTTGCCTGACAATCTTTGAAAAAGATCCAGTTCTTGGTTCACCTTACCCCACAGATTTCATGTTTCAGATTATTGTCTGCTTCTCAAGACTGCAAAGCTCTTAGACTTGGGTTACCTTTTGCTCCCTACCCATAGCTAGTGGCCAGCCCTGCCTACTGGCATACAACTTGCCTCAAATCCTGGGAACCCTGGTCCATATCAGATACCCAAGCCCTTTTCTCACCCAAGAGAGATATAAAAAATAATATAGAAAAAGGAAAATGAACATAGTCCAGAAGATTCAGAGTTTTACTTATCTCTGAAAGTGATTTTCAATTAGAAAACTGTTTGACACCCTCAGTAAGAAAGCAAGAAGTCATGGCCTGTCCAAAACATATTCAGAAGGACAAAAGAAGAGAAGATGAGATAAAACCCAAACTGAGAATTATGAGTATGTCTGAAGAGTAACCCAAAAGAATTTGGACAGAAGTAATAGTAAATCAAAGACAAATTGAATAAAAATGTCCAGACCTAACAGAAGGCTTAAAAATAAATTAATGAAATTAATGGAAGAAGACTCACATCTAGACATACCTTGGGAAAAAAATTAGATAACAAGGATCTTATAGGCATTAGGCAGACTAAAACAGACTACTTATAAATGACCAAAAATCTGGTAGTCCTCATGTAGAGCTTCCACTATAACAGACTTTTTAACAAATTTGCAGGGATACAATTTGAAATCCAAGCCATTGTGTAAGTATGAACCAAGTGTGAGCCAATGTGTTCATGTGTAACGGCAAGAGAAAAATGAGAGACTTCAGAATAAGCATACCATTCGTGTTCACTTCTTTAAGGAAATCTTAAGTATATATTCAGCTAATTAAGAAAGAAATCAAAATAAGAGTTCCAATGAGGAAGTAGTGCTATAAAATATGGGCAGTGGACATTAAAGCCCATTAAACATCATTCATTCATTCATTCATTCATTTAACAAGTATTTATTGAGCCATTACTACGTGATAAGTGTTGGAAATGCAACAGTGAACAAAACTGTTGTCCAGGAGTTAGTGGGAAACAAAGAAAATTCAACAAGCAATTATAATCATCAATGTGTGCTATGAAGCATATAGTAGAGGGAACTAGCCTATTTTAGGGGTCAAAGAGGATAAACCAGAAATGAAATTCTTAACTGAGACCTAAAAGGTTGCTAAGAATTAGCCAAACAAACAAAAAGAGGGGAGAGAGTGTTCTAGACAAACTGAAGAGCTCTTATAAGCCTCAGAAGCAATACAGGACATTTGAAGAATAGAAATATGTTTGGGAATTCCTTGGCGGTCCAGTGGTTAAGACGCTGCGCTTTCACTGACAAGGCCATGGGTTCAATCCCTGGTCAGGGAACTAAGATCCCACAAGCCGTGCAGCATGAGAAAAAAAAAAGTTCTCTGTAGCTGGAACTTGGAGGCCAGGCTAGAAAGATAGTCTGGGCCTGGATAATGACTGTAAACCATGCTAAGGGGGTTGGCTTTTATCCTAAAGGTAAGTCAAAATATTATAGAAAAGTATAACAGGAAATAGATGACCAGATTTTAGAAAATCTGATTTGAAAAAATTCAGGAAAAAATTTCTTGTATGTAAATAATGGATTGTACTGTAGCATAGGTAAGTGGGTAGATTCAAAATATTTACAAAAAAAAGATATTTAGGAGACAATCAATAGGATATGGTGGGACTTCCCTGGTGGTGCAGTGGTTAAAAATCCACCGGCCAATTCAGGGGACACGGGTTCGAGCCCTGGTCCAGGAATATCCCACATGCCGCAGAGCAACTAAGCCTGTGCTCCACAACTACTCAGCCTGCTCTCAAGAGCCCATGAGCCACAACTACTGAGCCCGTGTGCCACAACTACTGAAGCCTGCGCACCTAGAGCACATACTCTGCAACAAGAAAAGCCACCGCAATGAGAAGCCAGCGCACCACAACGAAGAGTAGCCCCCCCCAATGCAGCCATAAATAAATAAATAAATAAATAAAAATAGGACATGATGAATGATTAGACACTGCAGAAAAGGGAGAGGAGGAGTTAAGACTGACTAGTAGTTTCTAGCAGGGGCTATTGGGTGGATAGTCATGCTGCTGCTGAGAGGAGAGATATTGGTGAAGGATCAGGTTAGGGGGATAGTTCAGTTGGGGACATTTTGATTTGAGGAACCTAGAAATCATTCAAGTAGGCAACTGGGTATATGAATCTGCTGCTCAGGGAAAAGATCTGTCCCAATGTAGAGATTTTTGAGTTAAAAAGCAGTTGTCAAAAAGATGGGCAGACATCAGGAGAGGCATGTGGGAGGGGCCCTCCAGGAGGAGTGGGAGAGGAGCAGAGGGCGATTGCTCCACCCACTCAGGCCCAGGTAGCCTGCTGAGCTCCCAGGTGAGGTGCCCTGCCCTCTGAGACCAGGGGTGGGGGGCACACCTGGGCCCCTTCTGTTCCTTGAGCCTAAGGTCCACCCACCACAGCCCCCAGGGCTTTTTCCAGCCCTGTGGGTCCTAAGCATAGGCCCCACCCACCACCCAAACCTCACCCTTGCTTAGGCCCCACTCTCCACAGCCAAGGCCTTCCCCCACTCTCTATTTTGTTTTCCTTTTCCCTCTTCCATTTTTTTACTATTGTGGTACTGATGTACCTGCCAGTTGTTGATTCATCTATATATTTTTTTTTTTTTTTTTTTGCGGTACATGGGCCTCTCACTGTTGTGGCCTCTCCCGTTGCGGAGCACAGGCTCCGCACGCGCAGGCCCAGCGGCCATGGCTCACGGGCCCAGCCGCTCCGCGGCATGTGGGATCTTCCCAGACCGGGGCACGAACCCGTGTCCCCTGCATCGGCAGGCGGACTCTCAACCACTGCGCCACCAGGGAAGCCCTGATTCATCTATATTTTTATTTTTACATTGTTTCTAACATATCTGTTAGTTTCCTGGTCTAATTTTATTTTTTATTTTGTTACTCTTCTCTCTCCTCTTTTTTTTTTTTGCCACCCCATGCGGCTTGCGGGATCTTGGTTCACAAGCCTGGGGTCAGGCCGAAACTCCTGTGGTGGGAGCTCTGAGTCTGAACCACTGAGTCTGAACCTCAGACCCCAGGAAATATTCATCGGACTGAGGTCTCACAGAGTTCCTTTTCTCAGCACCAAGACCCAGCTCCACATAATAGCCTACAAACACCAGCGTTGGAAGCCTCAGGCCAAACAACTAGTAAAACAGGAAAACAATCCCACTCCAAAAAAAAAAAGGGACGGCAAAAAAATATGTCACAGATGAGGAGAAAGGTAAAAACCTACAAGACCAAATAACAGAAGAGGAAATAGGCAATCTACCTGAAAAAGTATTCAAAGTAATGATAGTAAAGATGATCCAGGATCTCGGATAGAATGGAGGCATGGATTGAGAAAATACAAGAAATGTTTAACAAAATCTAGAAGAATGAAGAAACAAACAAACAGAGATGAAAAACACAATAAGTGAAATGAAAAATACACTAGAGGGAATCAATGAAAGAATAACTGAGGCAGAAGAGCGAATAAGTGAGGTGGAAGACAAAATGGTGCAAATAACTGCCAAGGAGCAGAATAAAGAAAAAAGAACGAAAAGAGTTGAAGACAATCTCAGAGACCTCTGGGACAACACTAAATGCACCAACATTCAAATTATAGGGGTCCTAGAAGAAGAAGAGGAAAATGAAAGGGTCTGAGAAAATATTCAAAGAGATTATAGTTGAAAACTTCCCTCACATGGGAAAGGAAATAGTCACCCAAATCCAGGAAGCACAGAGAGTCCCATACAGGATAAACCCTAGGAAAAAGACACATATTAATCAAACTAACAAAAATTAAATTCAAAGAAAAAATACTAAAAGCTGCAAAGGAAAAACAAAAAATAACATACAAAGGAATCCCCATAAGGTTATCAGCTGATTTCTCAGCGGAAACTCTGCAGACCAGAAAGGAGTTGCAGGATATACTTAAAGTGATGAAAGGGAAAAACCTACAACCAAGATTACTCTACCCAGCAAGGATCTCATTAAGATTCAATGGAGAAATCAAAACCTTTTCGGACAACCAAAGATAAGAGAATTCAGAACCACCAAACCAGCTTTACAACAAATGCTAAAGAAACTTCTCTAAGTGGGAAACACAAGAGAAGAAAAACACCCACAAAAGCAAACCAAAATGATTAAGAAAATGGTAACAGGAACATACATATCGATAATAACCTTGAATGCAAATAGATTAAATGCCCCAACCAAAACACACAGACTGGCTGAATGGATATAAAAACACGACCCGTATATACGCTGTCTACAAGAGACCCACTTCAGACCTAGGGACACATACAGACCAAAAGTGAATGGTTGGAAAAAGATACTCCATGCAAATGCAAATCAAAAGAAAGCTGGGGTAGCAATACTCGTATCAGATAAAATAGACTTTAAAATAAAGACTGTTACAAGAGATAAGGAGGGACACTACATAATGATCAAAGGATCAATCCAAGAAGAAGATATAACAGTTATAAATGTTTACGCATCCAGCATAGGAGCACCTCAATATATAAGGAAAATGCTAACAACCAGAAAAGGAGAAATCGACAGTAACACAATAATAGTAGGGGACCCCACTTACACCAATGGACAGATCATCCAAACAGAAAATAAATAAGGAAACACAAGCTTTAAATGACACAATAGACCAGATAAATCTAATTGATATTTGTAGAACACTCTACCCAAAAGTGGCAGAATACACTTTCTTCTCAAGTGCACATGGAACATTCTCCAGGATAGATCATATATTGGGTCACAAATCAAGACTTGAAAAATTTGAGAAAATTGAAATCATATCAAGCATCTTTTCTGACCACAACACTATGAGACTGGAAATCAATTACAGGAAAAAAACTATAAAAAACACAAATACATGGAAGCTAAACAGTGTGCTAGTAAATAACCAAGAGATCACTGAAGAAATCAAAGAAAAATACATAGAAACAAATGACAACGAAAACACGATGACCCAAAACTTATAGGACACAGCAAAAGCAGTTCTAAGAGGGAAGTCTATAGCAATTCAATCTCACCTCAAGAAACAAAAAAAATCTCAAATAAACAATCTATCACTACACTTAAAACAACTAGAGAAAGAATAACAAAGAAAACCCAAAGTCAGGTGAAGGAAAGAAATCATAAAGATCAGAGAAGAAATAAATGAAATAGAAACTAAGAAAACAGTAGCAAAGCTCAGTAAAACTAAAAGCTGGTTCTTTGAGAAGATAAATAAAATTGATAAACCCTTAGCCAAACTCATCAAGAAAAAAAAAAGAGGATGCAAATCAATAAAATTAGAAATGAAAAAGGAGAAAGCACAACTTACACTGCAGAAATACAAAGGATTATAAGAGACTACTACAAACACCTATATGCCATTAAAATGGACAACCACGAAGAAATGAACGAATTCTTGGAAAGGTACAATTTTCCAATACTGAACCAGGAAGAATTAGAAAATATAAACAGACCTATCACAAGTAATGAAATTGAAACCACAATTAAAAATATTCCAACCAACAAAAGTCCAGAACCAGATGGCTTCACAGGTGAATTCTATCAAACATTTAGAGAAGAGCTAACACCCATCCTTCTCAAACTCTTCCAAAAAATTTCATAGGAAGAAACACTCCCAAATTCATTCTATGAAGCCACCATCACCCTGATACTAAAACCAGAAAAAGATATCACAAAAAAAGAAAATTGGACACCAATATCACTGATGAACATAGATGCAAAAATCCTGAACAAAATACTAGCAACAGAATACAACAGCACATTAAAAGGATCATACACCATGATCAAGTGGGATTTATCCCAGGGATGCAAGGATTCTTCAATATACGCAAATCAATCAATGTGATACACCACATCAACAAATTAAGGAATAAAAACCATACCATCATCTCAATACATGCAGAAAAAGTTTTGCCAAAACTCAACACTGCTTTTTGTTAAAAATTCTCCCAACAATGGGCATAGAGGGAACCTCCTCAACATAATAAAGGCCATATATGACAAACCCACAGCAAGCATCATACTCAGTGGTGAAAAACTGAAAGCATTTCCACTAGGATCAGGAACAAGACAAGGATGTCCACTCTCGCCACACATTTTTTTGTTTTTAGTAAATTTATTTATTTATTTATTTTTAATTTTGGTTGCACTAGGTCTTTGTTGCTGTGTGCAGGCTTTCTCTAGTTGTGGCGAGCAGGGGCTACTGTTTGTTGTGGTGCACAGGCTTCTCATTGCGGTGGCTTATCTTGTTGCAGAGCACAGGCTCTAGGGGCATGGGCTTTGGTAGTTGTGGCATGTGGGCTCAGTAGTTGTGGCTCAAGAGCACAGGCTCAGTAGTTGTGGCACAAGGGCTTAGTTGTCCCTGGCATGCAGGATCTTCCCAGACCAGGGTTTGAACCCATGTCCCCTGCATTGGCAGGCAGATTCTTAACCACTGTGCCACCAGGGAAGTCCCCACTCTCGCCACTCTTATTCAACATAGTTTTTGAGGTCCTAGCCACAGCAATCAGAGAAGAAAAAGAAATAAAAGGAATACAAATTGAAAAAGAAGAAGTAAAGCTGTCACTATTTGCCGATGACATGATACTGTACACAGAAATTCCTAACGATGCCACCAAAAAATGACTAGAACTAATCAATGAATTTGGCAAGGTTGCAGGATACAAAATTAACGCACAGAAATCTCTGGCATTCCTATGTACAAACAATGAAAAATCAGAAAGAGAAATTAAGGAAACACTCCCATTTACCACTGCAACAAAAAGAATGAAATACCTAGGAATAAACCTACCTAAGGAGGTGAAAGACTTGTACTCAGAAAACTATAAAAGACTTATGAAAGAAATCAAAGAGGACTTCTCTGGTGGTTAAGAATCTGCCTGTCAATGCAGGGGACACAGGTCCGAGCTCTTGTCTGGGAAGGTCCCACATGTCACCGAGCAACTAAGTCCATGTGCCACAACTACTGAGCTTGAGCTCTAGAGCCCATGAGCCAAAACTACTGAGCCCGTGCACCGCAACTACTGAAGCGCATGCGCCTAGAGCCTGTGCTCCACAACAAGAGAAGCCACTGCAATGAGAAGCCCACGCACCACAACAAAGCATAGCCCCTGCTCACCACAACTAGAGAAAGCCCGCATGCAGCAACGAAGACCCAACACGGCCAAAAATAAATAAATTTATTTTTTATAAAAGAAATAAAAGATGACATAAACAGATGGAGAAATATACCATGTTCTCGGATTGTAAGAATCAATTTTGTGAAAATAATTATACTACCCAAAGCAATCTACAGATTCAATGCAATCCCTATCAAACTACCAATGGCATTCTTCACAGATTTAGGACAAAATAATCTTACAATTCATATGGAAACACAAAAGACCCCGAATAGCCAAAGTAATCTTGAGAAAGAAAAACGAAGTTGGAGGAATCAGGCTCCCTGACTTCAAACTATACCACAAAGCTACAGTAATCAAGACAGTATGGTACTGGCACAGAAACAGAAATACAGATCAATCGTACAGGATAGAAGGCCCAGAGATAATCCCACGCACATATGGGCACCTAATTTATGACAAAGGAGGCAAGAACATACAATGGAGAAAAGACAGCCTCTTCAATAAGTGATGCTGGGAAAACTGGACAGCTACATGTAAAAGAATGAAATTAGAAAACGACCCAACACCATACACAAAAATAAACTCCAAATGGATTAAAGACTCAAATGTAAGACCAGGCTTAGAGGAAAACATAGGAAAAACACTCTGACATAAGCCACAGCAAGATATTTTTTGACCCACCTCCTAGAGTAACAGAAATAAAAACAAAAATAAACAAATGGACCTTAATGAAACTTAAAAGCTTTTGCACAGCAAAGGAAACCATAAACAAGATGAAAAGATAACCCTCAGAATGGGAGGATATATTTGCAACTGAAACAACAGACAAAGGATTAATCTCCAAAATATACAAACAGCTCATGGAGCTCAACGTCAAAAAAACAAACAATCCAGGTAAAAATGCGCAGAAGACCTAAATAGGCATTTCACCAAGCAAGACAAGCAGATGGCCAAGAGGCACATAAGAAGATGCTCAACATCACTAATTATTAGAGAAATGCAAATCAAAACTACAATGAGGTATCACCTCACACCTGTCAGAATGGCCATTATCAAAAAAATCTAGAAACAATAAATGCTGCAAAGGGTGTGGTAAAAAGGGAACCCTCCTACACTGTTGGTGGGAATGTAAATTGACACAACCACTATGGAAAAAAGTATGGAGGTTCCTTAAAAAACTAAAAATAGAACTACCATATGACCCAGCAATCCTACTACTGGGCATATACCCAGAGAAAACCATAATTCAAAAAGAGAAACGCAGGGCCTTTGTATGGAAGTATTATGGCAGCACCATAGCACTGGTGGAGGATGAGGAACAGGTGAAAATTACTGCAGTTCTCTCAGGATCTCTTGGAGGGATCTCTGCTGACCCGCTGCCAACCCATTGGACTACAGCACTGCTTCTTCAAAGTGTTTAGAGGAGAATTCTTGAGTCTGTTGGAGAGGCAGCAATGGTGAGATGACCCATTCAATCTCCTGACTGGAACAATCAAACTCTGGCTGCTGACATTCTGGAGTTGTTGGCGGGGAGATTAGTGGTCTTGACATTCACCATGTAAATGACAGGGTCTTGGGGCTCCAGCCAGGTGTCAGGCCTGTGCCTCTAAGGTGGGAGAGCTGAGTTCAGGACATTGGACCACCAGAGAACTCCTGGCCCCACATAATATCAATTGGCAAGAGCTCTCCCTGAGGTCTCCATCTCAGTGCTAAGACCCAGCTCCACTCAATGACTAGCAAGCTCCAGTGCTGGACACCCCATGCCAAATAACTATCAAGACAGGAACACAATCCCACCTATTAGCAGAGAGGCTGCCTAAAATCATAATAAATTCACAGACACCCCAAAACACACGACTGGACGTGGTGTTGCCCACCAGAAAGACAAGATCCAGCCTCATCCACCAGAACACAGGCACTAGTCCCCTCCACCAGGAAGCCTACACAACACACTGAACCAACCTTACCCACTGGGGGCAGACACCAAAAACAATGGGAACTACGAATGTGCAAACTGCAAAAGGGAGACCCCAAACGCAGTAAGTTAAGTAAAATGAGAAGACAGAGAAATACGCAGCAGATGAAGGAGCACAGTAAAAACCCACCAGCACAAACAAATGAAGAGGAAATAGGCAGTTTACCTGAAAAAGAATTCAGAGTAATGATAGTAAAGATGATCCAAAATGTTGGAAATAGAATGGAGAAAATACAAGAAATGTTTAAGAATGACCTAGGAGAACTAAAGAGCAAACAAGATGAACAACACAATAAATAAAATTAAAAATTCTCTAGAAGAAATCAATAGCACAATAACTGAGGCAGAAGAACAGATAAGTGACCTGGAAGATAAAATAGTGGCAATAACTACCACAGAGCAGAATAAAGAAAAAGAATGAAAAGAATTGAGGAGAGCCTCAGAGACCTCCGGGACAACATTAAATGCACCAACGTTCGAATTATAGGGGTCCCAGAAGAAGAGAAAAAGAAAGGGACTGAAAAATATTTGAAGAGATTATAGTTGAAAACTTCCCTAATATGGGAAAGGAAATAGTCAATCAAGTCCAGAAAGCACAGAGGGTCCCATACAGAATAAGTCCATGGAGAAACACACCAAGACACATATTAATCAAACTATCAAAAATTAAATACAAAGAAAAAATATTAAAAGCAGCAAGGGAAAAGCAACAAATAACATACAAGGGAATCCCCATAAGGTTAACAGCTGGTCTTTCAGCAGAAATTCTGCAAGCCAGAGGGGAGTGGCAGGACAAATTTAGGTGATGAAAGGGAAAAATCTACAACCAAGATTACTCTACCCAGTAAGGATCTCATTCAAATGAGAAATTAAAACACTTACAGACAAGCAAAGCTAAGAGAATTCAGCACCACCAAACCAGCTTTAAAACAAATGCTAAAGGAACTTCTCTAGGCAGGAAACAAAAGAGAGGGAAAAGAACTACAAAAACAAACCCAAAACAATTAAGAAAATGGTAATAGGAACATACATATCAATAACTACCTTAAATGTAAATGGATTAAATGCTCCAACCAAAAGACATGGACTGGCTGAATGGATACAGAAACAAGACCCATATATAGGCTGTCTACAAGAGACCTAATTCAGACCTAGGGACACATACAGACTGAAAGTGAAGGGATGGAAAAAGATATTCCATGCAAATGGAAATAAAAAGAAAGCTGGAGTAGCAATTCTCATATCAGACAAACTAGACTTTAAAATAAAGACTATTACAAGAGACAAAGAAGGACATTACATAATGATGAAGGGATCAATCCAAGAAGAAGATATAACAATGGTAAATATTTATGCACCCAGCATAGGAGCACCTCAATATATAAGGAAAATGCTAACAGCCATAAAAGGGGAAATCGACAGTAACACAATCATAGTAGGGGACTTTAACACCCCACTTTCGCCAATGGACAGATCATCCAAAATGAAAATAACTAAGGACACACAAGTTTTAAATAATACATTAAACAAGATGGACTTAATTGATTTATTTTTCAGTTTTTAAAAGGAAGATTTATTCGACAAGTTTCACTTAGCGCAATACACCTAAAAGGAAAATCACAATACAATGAAAAGATTTAAATCAAGGCCTCAGAATTTCATACAAACACCAAGACCAAAATCCTAAAGTATTGGTATTGCGTCTCAAATTTTCCCCATTAACTTAAAAAAAAAGCTTAAACTTACGTACCATAGAGGTTATTAAATGAATCTAGAATTAATAAACATGCCAAATGTTTCACTTTTAATTGTAGACACAGCTCCTATATTGACTTTTACAAAAAAGCATGTCTTTCAACAATGCATCCAAACAGTGTTCAACGTAATGTGGTGCAAGCAACATTTAACATAATTCAGCTGTTTTAACCTAAATAAACCTACTGCTTAAATACATCCTACAATATAACTTGAGAAAAGCTGAAAATTATTTAACAGTAATAGATTACTCAACCTAGTTACATCCTAAATGAATGTTTGTGTTCAAAAATACTGAAACTTAAGTCTTTAACACAATCCTGATTTCCACTTAGAGTAAGCATAAATCACAAGCTTGTATTGCAAAACTGTTAAAACTTAAGTTTTATTTTTCTTTTAAAAAATGTTGACCAAGAGTCAGTGATCAGAATCAATTACATTCCCCATCCACCACTCATACTGGACATGCTAGACATCCCTCCCATTCCATTCACTCCCATAGATGCTCAGCTTCCACTACTGAAGTAGCTGCTGTTCAGTGCTCCTTGGCTGCCTATGCAGTGTTTGATTGAAAATCACTGGAGTTTTCCTGTAAAACTTGGTCATATCCACTCATGCTGCTCTGGCCACCATAGCCACCTCCATAATGACCACTCAGCTGCTGGCTGGCTGGGCCGCCATAACTAGACTGGTTTGACAAGCCCATGACTCCCATCATTTGGCTACCATAAGCACCACTGCTTGCTCCTGCTGTAGAATTCAAGAGCTCTACATATCTGTGTTGCATATTTGCTTTATCTTTTGCTATAGCTGTCACAGCATCTTCATGAGTTGCAAACTTGACATCTGCTTCACCAGTTGCTCTGCCATCAGGACCAATTTCAATATGTACTCTCACAGGGTTGAGTGGTGAAAAAAAAATTATAAATGCCATTCTCAGTAGTTCTGTAAGGTAATCCATGCATGTGTACATAGTGTCCTGTTGTGCTCTGGAAAGTAGAGCCACCATCCCCATATCTGTGATCTCACATTCCTGAAAAACAAATCTATCTGACCCAAATCCATAGCCATCATTATAGACATATAATCATCATAGCCTCCATAACCCCCACCATAAGCACCACGCCTCATCCTTTCAAAGCCAGCTCCTCTTCCAATGCTGTTATACCCTCTGCCATAGGGACCTGGCTATTGCATGGGCATAAGTTTTCGTGGTGGATCATAGTGAGTTCTAACTTCAGCTCGACTGCTCTTAAAGATTTCAATATACCTGTGCCCTATTCTTTCCTTGTGTTTCTTTAGAGCCTTTTCAGCTATTTCCTGTGAAGCAAACTGCACGAAGGCCTCCCCCGTACTCCTCCCCTGGAAGTCCACCAGCAATGTTATCCCATTTGGCACGATTTCCAACCCTGAGAAGAACTGAACAATTTCTTCCTTGCTACATCCAAAGGGGAGTCCTCTAAGCTGTACAAAACCATCATTGGCCGTGTCAAGACTATTTGGACCAGTATGCTTCAACACCCAATCCATTTCAATGTTGTTTGACTTGAATACTTCAACATATTTGTGTCCCATAGTTTCTTTGTCTTTTTTCAGGGCCAATTTGACTTCATCTTCTGATTCAAGTTCAACTAAACCCTCGCCACTCGGTCTGCCTTCTCTGGTGTAGATGAAACGAACACCTTGAGCCTCATTTTGAATTTTGCAGTCAGAAAAAAACTGCTGCACTTTGTTGGCCGGGCAAGACCAAGACAAACCCCGGACCTTCACCATGAATCCCGCGCCACCTTTGGTGCCCAACATCAACGTCTTTTAGGGAGTCCTGGCGTCAAAACAGACTCCACACACAACTTCAGCACAGATGAGAAGAAAATCAATTGATATTTATAAGACATTCCATACAAAAACAACAGAATACACTTCCGTCTCAAGTGCTCATGGAACATTCTCCAGGATAGATCATATCTTGGGTCACAAACCAAGCCTTGGTAAATATAAGAAAATTGAAATCCTATCAAGTGCCTTTTCTGACCACAATGCTATGAAACTAGATATCAATTACAGGAAAAAAAACTATAAAAAAATACAAACACATGGAGGCTAAACAATATGCTACTAAATAACCAAGAAATCACTGAAGAAATCAAAGAGGAAACAAAAAATACCTAGGAACAAATGACAATGAAAAAATAATGACCCAAAATCTATGGGATGCAGCAAAAGCAGTTCTAAGGGGAAGTTTACAACAATACAATCCTATCTCAAGAAACAAGAAACATCTCAAATAAACAACCTAACCTTACAACTAAAGCAATTAGAGAACAAAGAACAAAAAAATTCCAGAGTTAGCAGAAGGAAAGAAATCATAAAGATCAGATGAGAAATAAATGAAAAAGAAATGAAGGAAATGATAGCAAAGATCAATAAAACAAAAAGCTGGTTCTTTGAGAAGATAAACAAAATTGATAAACCATTAGCCAGACTCATCAAGAAAAAAAGGGAGAAGACTCAAATCAACAAATTAGAAATGTAAAAGGAGAAGTAACAACTGACACTGCAGAAATACAAAGGATCATGAGAGATTACTACAAGCAACTATATGCCAATACAATAGACAACGTGGAAGAAATGGACAAATTCTTAGAAAAGCACAACCTTCTAAGACTGAACCAGAAAGAAAGAGAAAATTTAAACAGACCAATCACAAGCACTGAAATTGAAACTGTGATTAAAAATCTTCCAACAAACAAAAGTCCAGGACCAGACGGCTTCACAGGCGAATTCTATCAAACATTTAGAGAAGAGCTAACACCTATCCTTCTCAAACTCTACCAAAATATAGCAGAGAGAGGAATACTCCCAAACTCATTCTAAGAGGTCACCATCACGCTAATAGCAAAACCAGACAAAGATGTCACAAAGAAAGGAAACTACAGGCCAGTATCACTGATGAACATAGATGCAAAAATCCTCAACAAAATACTAGCAAACAGAATCCAACAGCACAATAAAAGGATCATACACCATGATCAACTGGGGCTTACCCCAGGAATGCAAGGCTTCTTCAATGTACGCAAATCAATCAATGTGATAAAACACATTAACAAACTGAAGAACAAAAACCATATGATCATCTCAACAGATGCAGAGAAAGCTCTTGACAAAATTCGATACCCATTTATGATAAAAACTCTCCAGAAAGTAGGCATAGAGGGAACTTACCTAAACATAATAAAGGCCATATACGACAAACCCACAGCCAACATCATTCTCAGTGGTGAAAAACTGAAACCATTTCCACTAAGATCAGGAACAAGACAAGGTTGCCCACTCTCACCGCTATTATTCAACATGGTTTTGGAAGTTTTAGCTACAGCAATCAGAGAAAAAAAAGAAATAAAAGGAATCCAAATCAGAAAAGAAGAAGTAAAACTGTCACTGTTTGCAGATGACATGATACTATACAAAGAGAATCCTAAAGATGCTTCCAGAAAACTACTAGAGCTAATCAATGAATTTGGTAAAGTAGCAGGATACAAAACTAATGCACAGAAATCTCTTGCATTCCTATATACTAATGATGAAAAATCTGAAAGACAAATTAAGGAAACACTTCCCATTTACCACTGCAACGAAAAGAATAAAATACCTGGGAATAAACCTATCTAAGGAGACAAAAGACCTGTATGCAGAAAACTATAAGATACTGATGAAAGAAAGTAAAGATGATACAAACAGATGGAGAGATATACCATGTCCTTGGATTGGAAGAATCAATCTTGTGAAAATAACTATACTACCCAAAGCAATCTACAGATTCAACGCAATACCCATCAAACTACCAATGGCATTTTTCACAGAACTAGAACAAAAAATTTCACAATTTGTATGGAAACACAAAAGACCCCAAATAGCCAAAACAATCTTCAGAAAGAAGAAAGGAGCTGGAGGAATCAGGCTCCCTGACTTCAGACTATACTACAAAGCTACAGTAATCAAGACAGTATGGTACTGGCACAAAAACAGAAATATAGATCAATGGAACAGGACAGAAAGCCCAGAGATAAACCCACAGACATATGTTCCCCTTATCTTTGATAAAGGAGGTAAGAGTACACACTGGAGAAAAGACAGCCTCTTCAATAAGTGGTGCTGGGAAAACTGGACAGCTACATGTAAAAGAATGAAATTAGAACACTCCCTAACACCATACACAAAAATAAACTCCAAATGGATTAAAGACTGAAATGTGTGGCCAGACACTATAAATCTCTTAGAGGAAAACATAGGCAGAACACTCTATGACATAAATCACAGCAAGTTCCTTTTTGACCCACCTCCTAGAGAAGTGGAAATAAAAACAAAAATAAACAAATGGGACCTGATGAAACTTAAAAGCTTCTGCAGAGCAAAGTAAACCATAAAGAAGACGAAAAGACAACCCTCAGAATGGGAGAATATATTTGCAAACTGACAAAGCAACTGACAAAGGATTAATCTCCAAAATATACAAACAGTTCATGGAGCTCAATATAAAAAAACAAACAACCCAATCCATAAATGGGCAGAAGACCTAAATAGACATTTCTCCAAAGAAGATATACAGATTGCCAGCAAACACATAAAGGGGTGCTCAACATCACTAATTATTAGAGAAATGCAAATCAAAACTACAATGAGGTATCACCTCACACCTGTCAGACTGGTCATTATTGAAAAATCTACAAACAATAAATGCTGCAGAGGGTGTGGAGAAAAGGGAACCCTCTTGCACTGTTGGTGGGAATGTAAATTGATACAGCCACTATGGAGAACAGTATGGAGTTTCCTTAAAGAACTACAAATAGAACTACCATATGACCCAGCAATCCCACTACTGGACATACACCCTGAGAAAACCATAATTCAAAAAGAGTCATGCACCACAATATTCATTGCAGCACTATTTACAATAGCCAGGACATGGAAGCAACCTAAGTGTCCATCAACAGATGAATGGATAAAGGAGATGTGGCACATATATACAATGGAATATTACTCAGCCATAAAAAGAAATGAAATTGAGTTTTCTGTCATGAGGTGGATGGTCCTAGAGTCTGTCATACAGAGTGAAGTAAGTCAGAAAGAGAAAAACAAATACCATATGCTAACACATATATATGGAATCTAAAAAAAAAATGTTACTGATGAAACTAGTTGCAGGGCAGGAATTAAGAGGTAAACATAGAGAATGGACTTGATGACATGGGGTGGGAGGGCAAAGCTGGTGTGAAGTGAGAGTAGCATTGACATATATATACTACGGAATGTAAAATAGTTGGCTGGTGGGAAGCAGCAGCATAGCACAGGGAGATTGGTTCAGTGCTTTGCAATGACCTAGAGGGGTGGGATAGGGAGGATGGGAGGGACTCTCAAGAGGAAGGGAATATGGGGACATGTCTATGCATACGGCTGATTCACTTTGTTGTGCAACAGAAAGTAACACGGTATTGTGAAGCAATTATACTCCAGTAAAGATCTATTAAAGGGCCTCTCCTAGTGGCACAGTGGTTAAGAATCCACCTGCCAATGCAGGGGACACAGGTTCGAGCCCGGGTCCGTGAAGATCCCACATGCCGCAGAGCAACTAAGCCCATGTGCCACAACTACTGATGGCCTAGAACCCATTCTCTACAACAAGAGAAGCCACTGCAATGAGAAGCCCGCACACCACAACGAAGAGTAACCCCTGCTCGCCGCAACTAGAGAAAGCCTGCACACAGCAATGAAGACCCAATGCAGCCAAAAATATAAATAAATAAATTTTTTTAAGAAAAAGGTCTATTAAAAAAAAAAGATTAGCACAAGAATGTTCATAGCAGCTTATTCATTGTAGCCGCAAACCAGAAACAACCCAAATGTTCATCAATAGGGGAATAAATACACATTGTGGTATATTCATGCAATGGAATACTACTGAGCAATAACAAATAATGAACTATTGATACACATAATAAAATAGATGATTTCAAAAACGTATTGAGAAAAGAAGCTAGACACAAAACACTGCCTACTTTATTATTCCATCTATATGAAGATTTAAAAGATGAAAAATGCATCTGTACTGATAAAAATTAGAACAGTTGCTGCCTGGCATTGCTGGGCAGCAGGAGGTGGAAGGGAGAGACATGAGGGACTTGAATAGAAAGCGGCTGGAGGCACCTTGCTGTGTTGATGGAAATGTCCTGTGTTTGTCTTGACTGGGGTGTTTATTACATGAGGGTGTACAATTGTCTTAAATGATCAAACTATACACATAAGATCTGCACATTTTACTGTATGTCAATTATACCTCAATAAAATTAATTAATGAAAACTAGGTTTTGTAAAATTTTAGTGAATTTTTCAAAAATATTATTTCCAAATTGACCTTAATTACTAATGCACTGAGAAATTAAAATCACTCAAAAGAGAATTTCCACAAGTTCCTAATATTATCACATCTACCCACTGTATATATGTGCCCATATACTGCCTTTCTTCCTGTTTGTAAAAATGAATTATCTGTGCTCCTAAAGCCAACCCCTCCATTTGAGCACTAGATCCCATTCTTTCTCATCTCAACTCATCAAGGACATAACTCTAGTAATTCTCCCCATGCCCTCCTGCACATTAACTCTTCTGTCTCTACTGGATCACTCACACAAGCATAGAAGCATGCTCTAAAACATCCCATCCTAAAACAGAGGGAGAGGAGTTGTCCCTTGAGTTGACACTTTCCTCCAGCTCCCACTCTAGTTCTCCACTCTTTTTATAAAAAACTCTTCAAAAATGTTGACTGTATTCTGTTTTATAAGTTCTTTCCATGTATTCTCTTAAACCTACTCCAATCAGAGTTTTGCCACCGATACTCAACTCAAACTGCCTGCCAACATCAACAATAGGCTTTATGTGGACAAATCCAATGGTCAATTCTCAGTTCATTGATCTCTCTTTTCTCCCTGAATCATACTCTTCATTTGCTTTTAGGAATCAGTTTTCCTTTTACCTCATTGGCCGTTCCTCCTTTGTTGGTTCATCTTCCTCAACCTGATCTCTAAATGTTGGGTTTGGCCCTTCCACCTCTTTTCTTCATGTCCAAACTCACTTTCTTGGTGAGTAAGTGGCCACAACCAATCTTATGGCTTAAATATAATTTATATGCTGATAATACCCAAATTTTAAAAATATATATCTCCTCAAGACCCACATCAAGGATCCCACCAAGCCCACAACAATAACTAGTTCCCAGTAGAGCTCAGAAGGAAAGTTGCACGATATACTGAAGAGGAGGAATTACCATATACACAGAAAACACAGCAGTTAAAGGACAACTTGCATTGTCAGAAATCTGGGAAGCATGTTTAGAGTATATTCTACAGGGGTCAGTCCAAGGAAAAAAGTAAGGAAGGATCTGTATGGAAACAACCTAAGTGTCCATTACATATGAATATATAAAGAAGATGTGGGATACTACTCAGCCATAAAAAAGAATGAAATTTTGCCATTTGCAGCAACATGGATGGACTTGGAAGGTATTATGCTAAGTGAAATAAGTCAGACAGAGAAAGACAAATACTGTATGATATCACTTATATGTGGAATGTGGAATCTAAACTCAAACAGTTAATAAAAGAAAAAAGAAACAGAATCACTGATATAAGAGAACAAACTAGGGGTTACCAGTGGGGAGAGGGAAGAGGGGAGGGGCAATATAGGGGTAGGGGAAAAGAAAAAAGAGATTATTATGGGATTATATGAAATCATGTGTGTGAAACTTTTGAAAACTGTAAAGCACTATAGAATTTAAAGAATCATTCAATTAAAAAATTAGAAAAAAATAAGATAGGATCCGGCCAAATTTATTAACACAGGTGCTCTTACCTAGGATTGGAGATTTACCATGTTTGTTGAGTCTTTGTGTATGACTCTAACAATTTGCTTGGTTGCTAGTGGGCCTGGCTTCAATGATGGCCTATAGCGAATGAAACTGAGATGGCAAAACCTCTTTGGGATTCTGTAAGAATGAAACCTAAGGCCTAGGGAAATGGATATGGTGGAGCAGATATTCCCAGCCACACACTAACCATACCTACTTGGGGCCTAGATGGTATTCCATTCACCAAGATACGAATAAATTAATAAGAAAGGATTTATCAGTCATTAAAATGTATGCATTTACAAACATAAAACTTGATATTTAATTATGTGCAATATTAGGCATTTTACGGGTTTTACATTTTTAATTTTGAATTTGTTCTTCAAAAATATTTTTAGGGCTTCCCTGGTGGCACAGTGATTGAGGGTCCACCTGCCAATGCAGGGGACGCGGGTTTGTGCCCCGGTCCGGGAGGATCCCACATGCCGCGGAGCGGCTGGGCCTGTGGGCCATGGCTGCTGAGCTTGCGCGTCTGGAGCCTGTGCTCCGCAACAGGAGAGGCCACAATGGTTAGAGGCCTGCGTACCGCAAAAAAAAAAAATAATAATAATAATATCTGAAGATGACCAGAATATACCATTATTGAAAAAAGCAAAACATAAGAGTATAAGCGATATGATAAAGAGCCTATTAAATACACATATGTGTGTATGTGTGTGTATGTATGTATGTATGTGTATGTGTGTGTTATTTTAAAAAAAGACTAGAAGGGACTTCTGATTTCAGCCAAGCCTGATTCACCTTCCCACCTAAAAGACTGAACAATTAAAGAAAATATATAAAACAACATTTTTTAGACATTGGCCATCAAGCTATACAGAACAGTGATTCCTTAGAAAGAGGAAACAAACAATTGCCTCCGCCTACTGTCTGGACAGAATTTTCAGGCCAGAGCACAGGAAAAGAGAACTTAGGTTGAGCCCAGTGATATGCCTTCGTTGAGGAGACAGAGCAGGATGTCCAGATAAGCCAAGGCAGGTGTGATATGCTGGGCACAGTACAGGAGAGGAGAGAGATACATAGTAGAAAGTTCTGGAGATCTGCAGAATGTCACCCTTTGAGTTTTCAGTTAAGTACTGATCAGAGCATGTTTATGAAGAAACTACTTAAGGCTAGGGAAATAACCAACTGAAAAGAGCAGAAGGTACAAGCCCTGGGACTCAGAACTGGGGATAGTGAAAAATTATAAGGATAGAAAATAGTGGAGGGAATTCCCTGGTGGTCCAGTGGTTAGGACTCTGTGCTTCCAACGCAGGAGCATGGGTTCAATCCCTGGTTGGGGAGCTAAGATCCTGCATGCCTCATGGCATGGCTGAAAAAAAAGAAGAAAACAGTGAAATAAAAAGGTGGAAAATTGTACTTCATAGGCATTGCCTCAGCAGTGGAATAAAAATTAGCTCTGGATTAAAGGTTACTCTGGTCGCATCTAATGAAGTTAAAAGCAAGCTTCAAAGGATCAAAATATTTCTAATTAACTATGTCTAAAACAAAGCTCAGGAATAATTATAGGAATGCAAAAATATACAGCACCTAGCAAGGTAAAACAACAATGTCTAGCATCTAATAAAAAGTTACCAGAAATAAAGAAAGCAGGAAAATACAACCCATTACAAGTAGAAAAAAATTAATAGAAACATACTGAGAAATGAGACAGGTGATATAATTACTAGACAAGAATATTAAAAGTTATTATAACTATATTCCATATGTTCTACAGGGTAGAGGAAAGACTGAATAATAAATAGAAACATGGAAAATAGTAAAAAGGCACAAACTGAACTTCTAATGAAGATGGAAATAACAGCAGTTTAGACGCTGCAGAAGAAAATTTTTGTGAATTTGTAGGGATAATAATAGAAACTATCCAATATAATTTTTCTATGTATATGTCCAGATTAAAAACAAAACAAAAGATGGGAAAAAATGAATAGAAAATCAGTTGTGAGACAATTGTAAGCAGCTTAAGATATATGTAATTGGAATTCCTGAAGGAGATTTAACTTTAAATGTGAATGAACATCAGGAATCATCAGACACTTGAGGATAGTCTCTAACATGGAAGAGACCAATAGAAATAGTCAAAAGGAACTTGAAGAAAAGTAGGTAACAGGAAAAAAAAAATCCTATTAAAAAAAACAACAATGTAAAGTATCCTCAAAGAGAAAAAAGAAGAGATAGCATCCATGAAATAAGATGATAAATCTATTTTTAAAAAGGATGACACTTAGAGAACAACAAAATACTTTTGGAAATGGAAAATATAACAATAATTATAATAAAAATTAAGTATTAGTTTGGCCAAAAGGTTCATTCGGTTTTTTCCATAAGATGGCTCTAGTAGTGCTTAGTCGTCTTTAACTTCATTCCAAACAATTTTGTTAGATTGTATTGTGACAGCTGTCATATCAGCCTGCATTAAAAAAAAAACTTACTGGGACTTTCCTGGTGGTCCAGTGGTTAAGAATCCACCATCCAATGCAGGGGACCCAGGTTCAAACCCTGGTTGGGGAAATAAGATCCCACATGCTGCAGGGCAACTAAGCCCGTGGGCCACAACTATAGAGCCCACGTGCTCTGGAGCCCACATACCACAACTAGAGAGAAGCCCACACGCCACAACAAAAGATCCTGCATGCCGCAGCTAAGACCCCACGCAGCCAAAAATATAAATAAATAAATAAATTTTAAAAATCAAAATTGGTGAATTTTTTTTAAAGAAAGTTTTGTTTGTTTATTTATTTATTTTGGCTGTGTCAGGTCTTAGTGTGGCACACGGGATCTTCACTGCAGCATACAGAATCTTTAGTTGCAACATGCAGGATATTTTTTAGTTGCAGCATGCATGCAGGATCTAGTTCCCCGACTAGAGATTGAACCCGAGCCCCCCGCATTGGGAGCATGGAGTCTTACCCACTGGACCACCAGGGAAGTCCCGAACATTGGTGAATTTTTGTTATTGTTGTTGTTGTTGTTGTTGTATGCGGGCTTCTCACTGTTGTGGCCTCTCCCGTTGCGGAGCACAGGCTCCGGACGCGCAGGCCCAGCGGCCATGGCCCACGGGCCCAGCCGTTCTGCGGCATGTGGGATCCTCCTGGACCGGGGCACGAACGCGTGTCCCCGGCATCAGCAGGCGGACTCCCAAACATTGGTGAATTTTTGTGTAGCCATTTTAATATTAAAGATGGGAGGAAAAAAAGCAACATTTTTGGCATATTATGCTTTATTATTTCAAGAAAGGCAATAACGCAACTGAAATGCACAAAAACATTTGTGCAGTGTATGGAGAAGGTGCTGTGACCGGTTAAACGTGTCAAAAGTGGTTTGCAGAGTTTCGTGCTGCAGGTTTCTCACTGGACGACGCTCCACAGTCAGGTAGACCAGTTGAAGTTGATAGTGATCAAATTGAGACATTAATTGAGAACAATCAACCTTATACCACGTGGGAGGTAGGTGACACACTCAAAATATCCAAATCAAGCATTGAAAATTACTTGCCCCAGCTTGGTTATGTTAATCACTTTGATGTTTGGGTTCCACGTAAGTTAAGCGGAAAAAAACCTCTTGACCATATTTCTGCATGTGATTCTTTACTTAAACGTAACAAAAACGTTCTGTTTTTAAAATAAATTGTGACAGGCGATGAAAAGTGGATATTGTACAATAATGTGGAACAGAAGAGATCGTGGGGCAAGGGAAATGAACCACCACCAACCACACCAAAGGCTGGTCTTCATCCAAAGAAGGTGATGTTGTGTATATGGTGGGATTGGAAGGGAGTCCTCTACTAAGAGCTCCTTCCAGAAAACCAAACGATTAATTCCAACAGGTACTGCTCCCAGTCAGACCAACTGAAAGCAGCACTCGATGAAAAGCGTCTGGAATTATTCAACAGAAAATGCATAATCTTCAATCAGGACAACACAAGACCACATGTTTTTTGATGACCAGGCAAAAACTGCTACAGCTTGGCTGAGAAGTTCTGATTCATCCGCCATATTCACCAAACATTGCGCCTTCAGATTTCCATTTATTTCAATCTTTACAAAATTCTCTTAATGGAAAAAATTTCAATTCCCTGGAAGACTGTAAAAGGTACCTGGAACAGTTCTTGGTTCAAAGAGATAAAAAATTTGGGGAAGATGGAATTATGAAGTTGCCTGAAAAGTGGCAGAAGGTAATGGAACAAAAGGGTGAATATGCTGTTCAACAAAGTCCTTGGTGAAAATGAAAAATGTGTCTTTTGGGGCTTCCCTGGTGGCGCAGTGGTTGAGAGTCCACCTGCTGATGCAGGGGACGCGGGTTCGTGCCCAGTCCAGGAGGATCCCACATGCCGCGGAGCGGCTGGGCCCGTGGGCCATGGCCGCTGGGCCTGCGCGTCCGGAGCCTGTGCTCCGCAACAGGAGAGGCCACAACAGTGAGAGGCCCGTGTACCGCAAGAAAAAAAAAGTGTGTCTTTTACTTAAAAACCAAAGGAACTTTTTGGCCCACCCAATAGAAGAGTTCAAAGATAAAACTGAGCAAACCTCCCAGAAAATAAAACAAAACCATAAACTGAAGGAAAATGAGTGATGAAAAAAAAAGAAGGAAAGAAAATTTAAGGGTCAATTGAGCTCCAACATCCAAATTTGGAAAGAAATGAAAAAGAAAAAAGCATAAAAGACATCACTGAAGAAAAAATACAAGAATATTTCCTATAATTGAAGGACAAGTTTTAGGACTGAATGAAACTCATTAAGTATCCAGCACAACAAATGAAAAAGACCCACATCAAGGCACATCATTGTTGAATTTCAGGTCTGGGATTAGGAAAAGATTGTAAGAGCTGTTAGAGAAAAATAAGTCACATGCAAAGAGTTAAAAACCAGAATATCTTCACACTTTTCAACAGCAACAGTTGAAGCTAGAAAGCAATGAAGCAAGAACAGCATAAGGGAATATTATTTCTAACATAGATATCCATCCCTGCCAAACTATTGGCCATGTGTAAGGACAGGATTAAGATATTTTTGGACAAACAAGATTTTTTTTAAACAACTTACTTCCCACATACCCTTTCTCAGGAAGCTGCTGGAGAACCTATCACCAAAAAGAAGGAACAAACCAGATGACACACTCAAACTGGGTAACTGAAGAGAGTTTAATAAAGGGACTGTTTAGAAGGGTGTGGAAAGGGCTTAGGGAAAGCAGTAAGGAGTAGTACAGCACTCTGGGCCTAGTTACAGCCGTAGGCCTGAAGGGGCAAGGGGAGAGAGTGGTTACTGGAAGCCAGAGACAATGCTATCTGAAGAGGACTACCAGGCAGGAGCTGTGGCTTCAGACAGAGGGAAGAAGTCAGGAGAATAAACACCCCATCCTCACTTCTCTCCCTAACATCGAATGCTGAGTCTCCTATTGGCCAAACCCAATCAAAAGCCAAAGAGAATGGCATATCTCAGAGTTATTGAGGATTCGGTTCCAGACCACCACAATAAAACAAACATCGCAGCAAGTCACACATGTTTTTTGGTTTCCCAGTGCATATAAATGCTATGTTTAAACTATACTGTAGTCTATTGAATGAGCAGTAGCATTATGTCTTACACAACAACAAAACAAAACAAAAAATGTATGTACCTTAATTTAAAAATACTTTATTGTTAAAAAATGCTAAGCATCATCTGAGCCTTCAGTGAGTAATAATCTTTTTGCTGGAGGAGGGTTTGAAATAGTGCAAGAATTACCAGAATATAACATCAAGATGTGAGCAAAGTGAGCAAATGCTGTTGGAAAAATGGTGCTGAAAGACTTGCTCAATGCAGGGTTGCCGCAAACGTTTAATTTGTAAAAAAATGTGTTACCTACAAAGTGCAATAAAACAACGTATGCCTGTACATAGCAGAGTGGCAAAGGGAGCAGAGGAGTTGAGGAAAGAGAGTGAGGCAACTGGAATATTGGAATATATCTAGTACAGAGGGAGATACAGGATCCGGGAAATGGGATCCAATACAGCACCATGGCAAAAGGATTTCTCAACTTGAAGATGAAGTAAATACCTGGATGACTCCTATGTACCATAATCCAGATTGGAACAAGACATTGGAGAATTACAGGATGAGCATCTTAAATTTTAAATAAAGAAAGAAAGTGAAAAAAAAAACAGTAGATTACCTGATATGTTTAATATTATGAAAGGATATTTACAATTCTTCCTAAAAGTTGGGAGAGTAATTTGTCATAGTCGTACAGCAAACTAAGCAAAGGAACTAGGCAACTATTAACTGAAGAAAAATAAAAAGTAGTACCAGGGAGGAAAAATAAGAGTCTGCACAGTTAACTCAACCATGAGTATAATGTGTATATAAAGGTCATAATAACAAATATTGAGTATTCATCTAACGATATGACCAGATGAGGAGATGAAAAGAGGGAAATATATTTGTGTCTATGAATGTGGGGGTGATAAATAGCAACAAATAGTTAATATTTAAAACTGAAATATTAAGAAATAGCAGTATAGGCATGTTATTTAGAAATATGAGTGTAAATACCAGAACAGCCAGCTAAAAGACTTGAAAGCAGTGACTCGTGGGAAATGGAGGTAGAGGGGGTAGTCTTGGGGGAGAGATGGGTCCAGAGATTGCATTCTTCATTACAAGCCTTATAGTACAATCTGGCTTTTTAGACTATGTACGTGCATTAATGTGACAAAAATTTAAATTAAATAAAAACCCTAACAAACTGAAGATTTTTCTTTCATTAAAACAAAATTAAAATGTGGCCAACTCCTTTACACCAGTATAGTAAAATACACAAAACCTTGTTTGTCCTATCTTCTTCAATGGTTTCCAGGTTTCCTCTTCTCTGTGCTCTAGACCCTCACATTTTAGTAAATGAAGATTATTTAGCACCTTCACAAAGAATGGGGAAGAATTAATAAAAAATGTTTGATGAGTATAAAGAGGTCCAAAGGGATAGGAATCTGGGGCAAGTCTTTCTGGCTAAAAATTCTTATAACATGTGATATGAAAAAGAATTATAGAATGTGGGGATCTTCTTCAGAAGTTTCCTCCCTCGAGAGAGATTTTTATTAAACAAATACATTCTGCAAATGCTGTCAAGTATACCAACAACTAGTCCTTCAGTGCATTCACTCAGCCAGTGAATTCAATATTCAAGACAAACCTAATGCTTAAGCTAAAATATAAAAAAATATAATTAAATAATAGTAAAAGCTAACAGTAACTGAGCAGTTGCTAAGTGATGAGCACTGCACTGAGCACTTTATTGCATTATGTCATTTGAAACCTCACAATAATCCGAGGAGTTAGATTTGACTATTTCCCCATTCTACACATGGGAAAATCTTTTAAAGGATGAGTAACTTATTCAAGGAAGTAGCAGTCTGGATTTAAACTCAGATCTTACTCAAAAGCCCAAGCTCTTATAAACTTCCAGTGTATTCTGAATGAAACCAAAACTGACAATCAAGGGGCTGGGGGTGGGAATGGGGAAAGATAAGAATTCACTCTGGCTGTCAAGTCTCAAGGTAGGACTATAGGAGTAGAAGAGAAAGTTACTGGGGACCAATTAACACTGCAAAAGAATGATATTACTTTACAAAAGAATGCCACTGCAGACTGTCACATGAGTACTACTAGAATAAACCAAAACACATGTTAACTAATTCACCACTTATTGAGTGACCTCTGAATTGGTCACTGAGCTGGGTACTGGCAATACAATTTCTTCACGTATATAATATACTTAGAAATGAAGAATTTGTTGAAGAGCCACTACAAAATTGGAGGCCCTTTGCTATCCTGAGAACAAACGATAAGCTTCTTAGAAATTAATTGTTATACTATGGCTCTTTCAGTAGAGGGCACTAGGCGATCAGGATAGTTTTGAACATCAGGTGGCAAATAGTTAATAGAAGCATCTTTTTAGAACTGCGTAGTCATTATTTTAAAAAGCATTATCAAGGGTTCCGAAACTGGAGTAAGTCACGAACCAAAGAAATAAGGTTATTAATATATGAATATTGGTGAAATCACTAAGGTTAATATTCTAGATGCTTGCATAATTATAGATTTCTTTTGAGTGATTCTATTTATAAAATGATTTTCATGACTTATTTGCAAGTCTCTATTAGGGCCACCAGGAAATGTCAGTTTAGCACCTAGCACTTGTGAGAGAGATAGCCTAGGGTAGTGGAATGAACTACAGGTCAAAAGTCAAAAGGCTAGAGTTTGAGAGCACTTACCCACCTTCATCCCCCTCCCCATTGGCATTTACTAATTACGTGGCCTGAGGGCAAATTATGTAATTTCAGGTTCCAGACCTCTAAAATATTGATAATTTCTCCCCTGTTTATGAATGTAAAAAATGTATTGCAAAATGTTGTAAATATGTAAGGTACTATAAGGTGTGAAAATTCAAGCTGTTAGAAAAAGAAATTCCAGAAACTAAATGCAATATACCCTTTTGATTCCAGGCCTATGGGGATTGGCTTTAGAACCTTCTGATAATAGTGTACATCTTGCTAGTGTACACAAAGATCAAAGGCAGAAATCTACTGTCACAACTTCAGGGTACTTTCTCCCCTCTTAAGATTTTGCAAGTCTCTTTTCTACCCCCCGTATTGAAGAAGTACAAATTAATGAAGATTTGCTAAAAGATCTTTTTATGATGTAATCATCTCTATCAACAAACTTTCATTAATTTGCATAGACAAATTCTCCAGTTTTCAGGAAGAAAGCACATCCAGCTGTACACTTTTCATGAAACACACACGCACACACATACACACCCCGTTTGCATGCCTAATTAGCAGTATGATCACTCAACATCACTTCCAAATGCCTTGATGAGTAATGTTTCCATTAACAAATTAATAGGGTATGATTATAGTTTACTTATGCATGGGAAAACTGAGGAACAGAAAGATCAAATGATTTACTTAAAATGACATAGTATCAATCATGGACTTTTGCATTCTAATCATCCTAGAACCACTGGAAACTACTGGGATCACATAAGACTATTGGAAAATTAGCATTCTAAGTTCCATTCTATTTATCTTATTATTCATTTGGTTATGAAATTAACAAATACATTTTGAACAGCTACTATAATGCTAGGCCCTGCGGAAGGTGCTAGAGCTACAATAAGGAGGGAAAAAACTAGCACAGTCCCTACACACTCATGAAGTTTATAATCTGGAGGGGGAAACAGACCAAAAAAAAATGTGAGGAGAAAAATAAAATAGCTGTGAGTTGTGAACATTCCATGAAGAAAAGAAATAAACATGAATTCATTATGTTAAAATAGAAACAAACAGAGGAATGTGATCTTAGAGATAGTGCTGAGGAAGAGTCAGGTCAGGAAAAGATGGTGACATTTAAGCCGAGACCTGAAAGAGCAGCAACGTTGTGAGGGTTGCAGCTCTCTTGACAGAGGCAATAAATAGCGTGTGCAAAGACCCTGAGGAGAGAAAGATGTGCCCGAGGAGTTGAAAGAAAACTGGATAGAGCATGGCGAGCAAGGGGGAGTGACTTGAAAAATGAGATTTAAGACATATGGTGGCGGGACGTCCCTGGTGGTCCAGTGGTAAAGAAACCACCTTCCAATGCAGGGGATGCGGGTTCAATCCCTGGTTAGGGAATTAAGATCCCGCATGCCAGAGAAACTAAGCCCGCGCACCACAACTACCGAGCTCGCGCCCTTCAACTGAAGAGCCTGTGTACTGCAAACTACAGAGCCCACACGCCCTGGAGCCTGCAAGCCACAACTAGAGAAGAGCAAACCCGCACGTCACAGCTAGAGAGAAGCCAGTGTACTGCAATGAAAGATCCCACGTGCCTCAGCAAATATCCCGTGCACCAAAACTAAGACACAACACAGCAAAAAAAAAAAAAACATATGGTGGGGTCAGATCACACTGAATTTTACAGGCCATGGAAAAGTTTGGATTTTATTCTAAGTACAATATGAAGTCTCTGAAGGATTTTAAGGAGAGGAATGACATGACTGGAGTTGTATTTTTAAGAAGATTCTGCTACTGTGAGAAGAATGGGTGGGAAAGGAGCAAGAGGGGCAACAGGGAGATGGAATGAGAGTGAAATGCAATAATAGCCTCTCAGATAGATGACAAAGAACTCAATGAAGGTGGTGACGGAGATGAAAAGTTGTTCACGAACTTGAGGTGTATCATAGATACTCATAGTTCTACTGGTTATTAGTGAAGTGTTTCTATGCATAGTACACAAGATACAAACTTTTCACTTCACAGAATGAGTTCTTTTAACTCTTTCAAAGAAATCAAGGCTGTTATCAAGCACTGTAATCAATTCACCAAATATTAATTGAACACCTTCTAACTGTGTAGAAATTAAATTTGAGAAATTTTGCTCCCCTTCAAAACATGTACCAGTTTGGAAATTGGAAACTCCCTGAATTAAACAATTAGAAAATAACCTATTGTTTAACATAATAGTAAATACCAAGGGTAGAAAGTAAGTTCTCAAGACGGACAGAAATTTTTAAAATAATAAAAATTTGTATCTTTATGGTCTAAAACAGGAGATTCTTTCTGGAATTTTAAGGATACACAAAGTTTAGGTAAACCAACAAATTCAGACAAGGAAAGGATTTGCGTAAGACCATTGTGGCAGATATTTTGGGGGATTTCTTCTCAGCTCAAAATAATTCTCCCCTTTTCTCTCAGAACTGACCCTCCCTTCACAGGAATGAGTACCTGACAGCCATGTTTTACTATATGATTCCTACTCTTATGGCAAGACTGACTAGACCACACTGGATGCTGGACCCAAACCAAGTCAGGCCAATCAAATTTCTATCTCAGAAATTCTGAATTGGGACTCAAAATAGGTAGGTTAGTCTTTAAGCATGGCTGGAACTGTGACATGTAACGTCAGGAGCTGTAGAGGGCAGAGAAGTGGGAAGAACTGATCTGTAAAAAGAAGGAGCAAGGGAAAAGTCCTGATTTTTTTGGTTCAAGATCCTACTACACCCTTCCAGAGTCTCTCACTGCATTATCCTTGAATTCTGTAAGAAAACTCCATATCCTTAAAATAATTACCCTGTTTGCTTAAATCACCTTGTTAGTTGCTTGGAACGAATATGCTTTATCTGAGCCCAGCACAGTCATGAAAATGGGAATGATCATGATGAACAGGACTGACTAAAGCAGAAGATCATTTTATACACAGAACATTTAGTAGGACAGAAAAAGGATAAGGCTAGGCACCCTCTTTAACAAGCATACAGCTAGTGGAGTATGATAAACAGCATACCAAAAGAGCAATCTCTCATGGATGCTATCAAAGATATGTAACTATCAAAGAATGTAAACTACATAGTCCGACAAGAAAGGGAGGCATGAGTCAGGCACTAACACACTCAGGAGAAAGTGTTAATTTATGGAGATGAATTTGGCAAGGTTCTTAAACTGGACATACTATTTTCAACAAACAGTATGACAAACAGTATTTATCAAGTCCTTACTATGTGTCAGGAACTCTTCCAGATACTAGAAATTAAGTACTAAACAAGAAAGACAAATTTTCTGCCCTCCTGGAACATACTCTTACAGGGGCAGGGAGTTGAGGAAGAAATAATGAATAATAAATGAATTAATATGGCTCATAATTTCTAAGAACTTAACAAAGTAAATAATTAGATAAATGGACATAGATGTGAGCACAAGGATATAGACACATTACAATGTTAAAATATTAAAAAATTAGAAACAACCTAAATGTCCAATAATAAGGGATTGATTACATAAATTATAGTATATCCAAATTATGCAGTATTATATTACATTTCAAAAATATTTTAAAATAGTAATAGCTAATGTTTATTTAGTGCTTACTATTTGCAAGGTATTCTTCTAGTGTTTTATATATAGTAATTTGTTTAATAAACACAGAAATCCTGAAGTAGGTATTCCATTACCATTTCCATTTTATGGGATAAGAAAACTGGCCCAGAGAGGTTAAGTAACTTACCCAAAGTCATACAGTGAGCAAGTGGGAGAGGAGAGATTTAAACCCAAAGACAAATTTGACTGTAGAGCCTGTGCTCTTAACTATACCATCTCCAGAAAAGCATTCTAATGTGGGAAAATACCCATACTATAATTTTTAAGCTAAAAAATGCAAGATATTGATATAACTTTATATATAATTTTTAATTAAATTATGTAGACAGTATATTTATGCTCTAAAAAAGCATTAGAAGATATTCCAAAATATTAATAAACTATTTTCTCTGAATGGTAGGATTACAGATTTTTATTCTCCTCTCTGTTTTATATTTCCAAAACTGTTTTTCAGTTAAGAGAGATTACTTATTAAAGGGGGTAAAAATTGTGCTGAGGCTTTACAAATGAAAGGAAATTAAGTAAAAATTGGCAGAAAAGTAAGTGGGAGGAGGTTTTATGTTTGCTACCATAATCCCTGTAGTGAATCAGAAAGCAGGGGAATCATTTATATGTTGAATCTGAAATATGACAGAAATGAACTTATCTATGAAACAGATTCACAGATATAGAGAACAGACTTGTGGTTGCCCGGGGTGGGGGCGCGGGTGTTGGGGGGTGATGGACTGGGAGTTTCAGATTAGAAGATGCAAACAATTATACATAGAATTGATAAACAACAAGGTCCTACTATATAGCACAAGGAACTGTATTCAATATCCTGTGATAAATCATAATGGAAAAGAATATGAAAAAGAATATATATGTATAACTGAATCACTTTGCTGTACAGCAGAAATTAATACAACATTGTAAATCAACTATACTTCAATAAAATAAATGTAAAAAAAAACAAAGAAAAGAAAGCAGAGGAAAATTGAGTTTCTGTAAGTTGCTTCCTCCAAGATATTTTTTAAAAAGAGATGTGGTGATTGACATTTAGGGCATTTTAGTTGTCATTTTTTACAAAATGAAACTGAGCCCAAGAGAAGGAAGGTTACATGTCCACAAAAATTAATGATGGAGCTAGAAAAAAAAAAAAAAGCTCTTCTGATACTCCAGGCACTCGTCTACATTGCTAATAATATTGGGGGAAATGTTTACCTAGGATTAAAAATGAGTTTTTAGAGCATCTCTGTTGGAGAACAGCATTAGGATGATCACATTGAACTGTATTTGAACAGAGCTTTATAAATGTAGAATGAATGAGAATGACTAGATATCTTATCATAAGCATTGTCAACCATTCATAAAATAGCTAATGTTGGTAGTTGGTTTCAAATTATTTAAGAATTGGTAGTACCTGCTGCCATGGAAGTCTCTGACAATAATTTGGCAGCAGTTCAGAAAAGGAAATGGAAAAAGAGTTTTATCTTAATATTTATATATTTGACACTTACTGTTCCACGTGGGAGTTACCTGATATAAGAAGATGGTGGGCCATTACATCTCTATTCCTGTTACATTTCCAACCACACAATGCACTTTTCTGAATGATGCCTCTATAACCAAATGAATAAGATCAAAACTCTCTCTACAGAAAGCCCTAAAGAATCAGTAGAGATATGTCTTGGAGAATATTAATGTAATTTTGTGATCACTGGTCATTCTACAGGTATTTGCTAAAAGCCTATAAAGGGCAGGATAACTATGATATGAACGTCCATTGTGTAGACACAGTCACTGCCCTCAAAGAGTTTGTCTCTAGTAAAGAGATAAGTAAACAATTATTATATATGATTCAAAGCAAGCATGCTTAATGTGCTATGAGTAGTATGAACCATATTTTAAATCATCACAGAAGTGGGAAGTATTGTTTCTAGGCAAGTCAACTGAACTGATCTCTGAAGAATGGTGGAAATTCAATAGACAAAGATGAGGGGCAAAGAGTGCATTCTAAGCACTCTACCAGGTGTGAATATAGAAAACCATGGCATATGTTAATGTTGATACCACACCCAGAGAATTTTGAATTCCAGACACGTTGCCAGGAATATACTCCTTCAGTTCTTTTCCCCTATTCAGCTCCAATAAGCTGAAAACTAGGCCAACAGCCTCCAGGCAGGAGATTTTAAAAGTTTTGAGATATATTTCCAGGACTATTTGAGGTTTCCAAGAGGAAAGATGTAAAAATACTAGCATTGGGGGTTCTTTAACATAGTGGCCAAAGCAGCTCACTCTACAGTAAACTTCACAATAGGCGAGACTTCCTCATGGGCTCAAGCTTACAATCAGCTCTTCAGTGGTTTCAAACAGATGAGTAAAGATCACAGTTATCTCAGAAAAGCCTCTAACAAATATGTAAAAGTAACTGGAGGGGAAAAAGACCATGTGGAGAGAAGAATACTCTTTTTAAAAAAATCCTCATTAGTCTCAGAGAAATAAGAGAAAACACTGCATCCACAAAACAAGAACATGATGCCAAATAAAAAGGATATTCATAATACAAACAAACAAAACAAAACAAAAAACAAAATCAGCCCTTGTAAATTAAGACTTAAACAACCCAAATAAAAATTCAATATCTGGAAGATGGTGCTGCAGAAAAACAAGTACAGCAAAGAGTAAAAAAAAGCAGAGATAGAAAATGGGAAGGGGAGTGGGAAAAATAAGAAGAAGACTCATCCAGATGGACCAACATTCAAATCATTAGGGTCCCAGAAAACAAGAACAGAGAAAATGAAAGGGAGGAAATAATCAATGAACATCTTCAAATTGGATTGAAAGATGCGTGTTTCCTGATTGAAAAGACATGTAGTGTGCAACACAATAGATAAAAATAAACCCATATGAAGGCACATCATGAAATTTCAGAAACCTGAAGACAATGAAAAATTCTACAAGCTTCCACAGGTAAAAATAGGACATATAATATGGATCATGAGTTAGAATAAATCTGGTAGGCAGAACTCTAACCTCAAGATTCCCCATCTCTTGTGTACATGTGTACTATGAAAATATTTACTATGTGTACTATGAAAATATTTACTATGAATATGATGGATATCACTCCCATAACTAGATTGTGTTATATGGCACAGCTGACTTTAGGAAAGGCTTGACCTATTCAGCATGAAAAGGATGCCTAAAAGTGGTGGGCCTCTTCCTGACAAAGGAGATTCTCCATAGCTGGCTTTGAAGACAAGGAGGCCACATGGTAAGAAATGCCTGTAGTAGCTGAGAGGGGTCCCTGGCTGCCAACCAGCAAGGAAATAGGGGTCTCAGTCTTATGACCACAAAGAGCTGAATTCTGCCACCTCCTGAATGAGCCTGGAGGTGATTTCAGCCTTGTGATATCCTACGCAGAGAATCCAGCCACGCTGTGCTCAGATTTCTGAACTATGGAATTATGAGCTAATAAATGGGTATTGCTTAAGTCTCTAGATTCGTAGTGATTTGTTAACAGCAAGAGAAAATGAACACAGCTTTTCAGCAGCAATGGAAGCTAGACAACAATGGAGACACCCTCAACATTCTGAAGAAAAGTTATTTCTAACCTAGAATTACATACCTCACCAAAACTGCCAATTAGCTGTTAGAGTAAATTAAGGATATTTTCAGACATACAAGATCTCAACAATTTACCTCCCATGTATCCTGTCTTAGCAAGCTACTGGTGGGTGCTTCATTAAAATTAGGGGGGAAAATAAAACAAGAAAGAGGAATATGTGGTATACAGGAAGAGGTGTGAAAATTCCCAGGATATTGGTGAAGGGAGATCCCAGGATGACATGCACCACACAGCTAGTCCATGTTGGAGCAGTTTAGAATGCTCTGGAGACATTTTTGCCATGAAGATTAAGTTAAAAGAATACCTAATATAGCTGAAGGAATAGAGAGGAGATTTAGATATTTGGTGGAGAGTTGGGGTTGAATTATTGATAAGTATATAGAAAGCTAACTGTATAACAACAGCCTCAAGAAAGACACTTACTTAATTCTAAGGGAAACAAAAAGTTGTACAGGAATTGTTGTCATAGTTTATTACTTGACTTAACTGTTAATAGTTTTTATGTGGTCATAATAGAACATTTCACCACAGTGAAATTGCAGGAAGACCTAAAGCTCAAAATTAAGAAGTAGTTGTGGAATCTGACAAGCAAAACAAACCAATGATAGAACAGAAACAGACTTAGTAGACATAGAGAACAAACTAGTGGTTACTAGCAAGGAGAGGAAATTGGGGAGGGGAAGCAAGATAGAGGTAGAGGATTTAGAGGTAAAAACTACTATGTCTAAAATAAATAAGGGGGGCAGAGTCAAGATGCCAGTGTGGGAAGATGCAGAGTTCGAATCTCCCCACAACTAGGGCACGTGCCAGACACTGGTGGGGCACCCTGATGCCCAAAGACATGGGAAGAATCCCCAAACAAACAGGTAGGACATGGGGGGATTGAGGGAGGAAGAGACGTGGAAGCTAGACAGGACTGGCACCACTGAGGGGTGGTTGAGAGGAGGGAGGGGTTCCCACATCTGGAGGGACCCTCAGGGGCTCAGAGCAGGGGATTGGGCCCAGTGTTTCCCTTGTCCAATCAGCCGGGGAAGTCTGCCTGGCTCTCAGACTGGGTCCTATGGCCTCAGAGGTCCCCTCCAGGCCAGGTTGGTCCTGGGGACGTAGGAGGGAGGCCAGGGAGATCAGGAGAGGCAGGCAGGAGGGGCCCTCCAGAACGGGAGGAGCAGAAGAGCCTGCTCGAACCCAGGAAGGCTGCTGGGCTCACAGGTGGGGTTCCCTGGTCTCTGAGAACAGGCCTGGGTGTCTTCTGTTCTTCTGAGCCTAAGCTCCACCCCTCCACACACCACCCACTGCCATTTCCGGCCCTGTGGGTCCTAAGCATAGGTCCCGCCCACCACCCAAATCTCACCCCTGCCTAGGTCCGACCCTCCACAGCCAAGGCCTCTTCCAAATTTTTTTTTTTCTCCTCCTCTTTTTTACTACTGTGGTTCTGTTTTACCTTCTGGTTGTTGTTTCATCTATATTTTTATTTTTATTTTTTTCTAACATATCTGTTAGTTTCCTTGTCTAATTTTATTTTTACTTTGTTATTGTTTTCCTTTTTTATTTTCATTTTTTCCTTCCCTGCACAGCTTGTGGGATCTTGGTTCATGAGCCAGGGGTCAGGCTGAAGCTCCTGTAGTGGGAACTCTAAGTCCAAACTACTGGACTAACAGAGAACCTCAGACCCCAGGGTATATTCATCAGAGTGAGGTCTCCCAGAGGTTGTCATCTCAGCACCAAGATCCAGCTCTACCCAATAGCCTACAAACTTCAGTGGTAAAGCCTCAGGCTAAACACCCAGTAAGACAGGAACACAATCTCACTCATAAAAAAAAGGTAAGGGCTTCCCTGGTGGCTCAGTGGTTGAGAGTCCGCCTGCCGATACAGGGGACACGGGTTCATGCCCTGGTCCGGGAAGATCCCACATGCCATGGAGCAGCTGGGCCCATGAGCCATGGCCACTGAGCCTGCGCATCCGGAGCCTGTGCTCCACAACAGGAGAGGCCACAACAGTGAGAGGCCTGCGTATCACACACAAAAAAAAAAAGGTAAAAAAAAAATGAGACTGCAAAAAAAATGTCACAAATGAAGGAGCAAGGTAAAGACCTACAAGACCAAATAAAAGAGGAAATAGGCAATCGACCTGAAAAAGAATTCAGAGTAATGATAGTAAAGATAATCCAGAATCTCAGATATAGAATGGAGGCATGGATTGAGAAAATACAAGAAATGTTTAAAAAAGATCTAGAAGAACTAAAGAACAAACAAACAGAGATGAACAACACAATAAATGAAATGAAAAGTACACTAGAAGGAATCAATAACAGAATAACTGAGGCAGAAGAATGAATAAGTGAGCTGGAAGACAAAATGGTGGAAATAACTGCTGAGGAGCAGAGTAAAGAAAAAAGAATGAAAAGGATTGAAGACAATCTCAGAGACCTCTGAGACAACACTAAATGCACCAATATTCAAATTATAGGGGTCCCAGAAGAAGAAGAGGAAAAGGAAAGGTCTGAGAAAATATTTGAAGAGATTATAGTGGAAAACTACAGTGGAAATAGTCACCCAAGTCCAGGAAGCACAGAGAGTCCCATACAGGATAAACCCTAGGAAAAACACACCAAGACACATATTAATGAAACTAACAAAAATTAAATTCAAAGAAAAAAATATTAAGAGAAGCAAGGGAAACACAAAAAATAACATACAAATAAATCCCCATGAGGTTATCAGCTGATTTTTCAGCAGAAATTCTACAGGCCAGAAGGGAGTGGAGGGATATACTTAAAGTGATGAAAGGGAAAAACCTACAACCAAGATTACTCTACCCAGCAAGGATCTCATTAAGATTCGATGGAGAAATCAAAAGCTTTTCAGACAAGCAAAAGCTAAGAGAATTCTGCACCACCAAACCAGCTTTACAACAAATGCTAAAGAAACTTCCCTAGGAAGGAAACACAAGAGAAGAAAAAGACCCACAAAAACAAACACAAAAAATTAAGAAAATGGTAACAGGAACACACTTACTGATAATAGCCTTGAATGTAAATGGATTAAATGCCCCAACCAAAAGACACAGACTGGCTGAATGGATACAAAAAAAAGACGCATATATACCCTGTTTACAAGAGACGCACTTCAGACCTAGGGATACATACAGACTGAAAGTGAAGTGATGGAAAAAATATTCCATGCAAATGGAAATCAAAAGAAAGCTGGGGTAGCAATACTCCTATTAGATAAAATAGACTTTAAAATAAAGACTGTTACAAGAGATAAGAAAGGACACTACATAATGATCAAGGGATCAATCCAAGAAGATGACATAACAGTTATAAATATTTATTCATCCAACACAGGAGCACCTCAATACATAAGGCAAATGCTAACAACCATGAAAGGAGAAATCGACAGTAATACAATAATGGTAGGGGACTTTAACACCCCACTTACACCAATGGACAGATCATCCAAACAGAAAATAAATAAGGAAACACAAGCTTTAAATGACACAATAGACCAGATAGATTTAATTGATATTTACAGAACATTCTACCCGAAAGTGGCAGAATACACTTTCTTCTCAAGTGCACATGGAACATTCTCCAGGATAGATCACATCTTGGGTCACAAATCAGGCCTCAGAAAATTTAAGAAAATTGAAATCGTATCAAGCATCTTTTCTGACCACAACACTATGAGACTGGAAATCAATTACAGGAAAAAAACTGTAAAAAACACAAATACATGGAGGCTAAACAGTGCGCTACTAAATAACCAAGAGATCACTGAAGAAATCAAAGAAAAATACATAGAAACAAATGACAATGAAAACACAATGACCCAAAACCTATGGGACGCAGCAAAAGCAGTTCTAAGAGGGACGTCTATAGCAATTCAATCTCACCTCAAGAAAAAAGAAAAATCTCAAATAAACAATCTAACCCTACACCTAAAGCAACCAGAGAAAGAAGAACAAAAAACCCAGTCAGTAGAAGGAAAGAAATCATAAAGATCAGAGCAGAAATAAATGAAATAGAAACTAAGAAAACAGTAGCAAAGCTGAATAAAACTAAAAGCTGGCTCTTTGAGATGATAAACAAAATTGATAAACCCTTAGCCAGACTCATCAAGAAAAAAGGGAGAGGACTCAAATCAATAAAATTAGAAATGAAAAAGGAGAAGCCACAAATGACATCGCAAAAATACAAAGGATTATAAGAGACAACTACAAACAACTATATGCCAATCAAATGGACAGCCACGAAGAAACGGACAAATTTTTGCAAAGGAACAATTTTCCAAGACTGAACCAGGAAGAATTAGAAAATATAAACAGACCTGTCACAAATAATGAAATTGAAATGGTAATTTAAAATATTCCAGCAAACAAAAGTCTGGGACCAAATGGCTTCACAGGCAAATTTTATCAAACATTTACAGAAGAGCTAACACTGATCCTTCTCAAACTCTTCCAAAAATTGCAGAGGGAGGAACACTCCCAAATTCACTCTACAAAGCCACCATCACCCTGATACCAAAACCAGAAAAAGATATCACAAAAAAGAAAACTACAGACCAATATCACTGATGAATATAGATGCAAAAATCCTGAACAATATACTAACAAACAGAATCCAACAACATATTAAAAGGATCATACACCATGATCAAGTGAGATTTATCCCAGGGATGCAAGGATTCTTCAATATATGCAAATCAATCAATGTGATACACCATATTAACAAATTGAAGAATAAAAACAATATGGTCATCTCAACAGATGCAGAGAAAGCTTCTGATAAAATTCAACGTTTATAAATTCCATTTATGATAAAAACTCTCCAGAAAGTGGGCATAGAGGGAAACTACCTCAACATAATAAAGGCCATATATGACAAACCCACAGCAAACATCATTCTCCATGGTGAAATACTGAAAGCATTTCCACTAAGATCAGGAACATGACAAGGATGTCCACTCTCACGACTCTTATTCAACATAGTTTTGGAAGACCTAGCCATGGCAGTCAGAGAAGAAAAAGAAATAAAAGGAATCCAAATTGGAAAAGAAGAGGTAAAACTGTCACTGTTTGCAGATGACATGATACTACACATAGAAAATCCTAAAGATGCCACCAGGATTTCCCTCATGGCACAGTGGTTAAGAATCCGCCTGCCAATGCAGGGAACACAGGTTCTATCCTTGGTCCAGGAAGATCCCACATGCTGCAGAGCAACGAAGCTCGTGCACCACAACTACTATGCCTGTGCTCTAGAGCCTGCAAGCCACAACTACTGAAGCCTGTGTGCCTAGAGCCTGGCTCTGCAACAAGAGAAGCCACCGTAATAAGAAGCCCGCGTACAGTAACCAAGAGTAGCTCCCGCTCGATGCAACTAGGGAAAGCCCGCGCACAGCAACAAAGATCCAATGCAGCCAAAAATAAATATACAATTAATTAATTAAATAATTTCAAAAAAAGAGAAAACTAAGATGCCAGCAGAAAACTACTAGAACTAATCAATGAATTAGGTAAGGTTACAGGATACAAAATTAATGCACAGAAATCTCTGGCATTCCTACACTAACAACAAAAAATCAGAAAGAGAGATGAAGCAAACAATCCCATTTACCATTGCAACAAAAAGAATAAAATACCTAGGAATAAACCTACCTAAGGAGGTGAAAGACTTGTACTCAGAAAACTATAAAACACTGATGAAAGAAATCAAAGATGACAGATGGAGAAATACAACATGTTCTTGGATTGGAAGAATCAATATTGTAAAAATGACTATACTACCCAAAGCAATCTACAGATTCAATGCAATCCCTATCAAACTACCAATGGCATTCTTCACAGAATTAGAACCAAAAATTTTACAATTCGTATGGAAACACAAAAGACTCCGAATAGCCAAAGCAATCTTGAGAAAGAAAAATGGAGCTGGAGGAATCAGGCTCCCTGACTTCAGACTATATTACAAAGCAACAGTAATCAAGACAGTATGGTACTGGCACAAAAACAGAAATATAGATCAATGGAACAGGATAGAAAGCCCAGAGATAAACCCATGCACATATGGTCACCTTATCTTTCACAAAGGAGGCAAGAATATACAATGGAGAAAAGACAGCCTATTCAATAGGTGGTGCTGGGAAAACTGGACAGCTACATGTTAAAGAATGAAACTAGAACACTACCTAACACCATATACAAAAATAAACTCCAAATGGATTAAAGACCTAAATCACTACATAGACCAGACACTACAAAACTCTTAGAGGAAAACATAGGAAAAATACTCTTTGAGATAAACTACAGCAAGATCTTTTTTGACCCACCTAATAGAGTAATGGAAATAAAAATAAACAAATGGTACCTAATGTAAATTAAAAGCTTTTGCACAGCAAAGGAAACCATAAACAAGACAAAAAGACAACCCTCAGAATGGGAGAAGATATTTGCAAATGAAACAACAGACAAAGGATTAATCTCCAGAATATACAACAGCTCATGAAGCTCAATATCAAAAAAACAAATAATTCAATGAAAAAATGGGTGGAAGACCTAAATAGACATTTCACCAAAGAAGACATACAGATGGCCAAGAGGCACATGAAAAGATGCTCAACATCACTAATTATTAGAGAAATGAAAATCAAAACTACCTGAGGTATCACCTCACCAGTCAGAATGGCCATCATCAAAAAATCTAGAAACAATAAATGCTGGAAAGGGTGTGGTGAAAAAGGAGCCCTCCTGCATTGTTGGTGGGAATGTAAATTGATACAACCACTATGGAAAATAGTATGGAGTTTCCTTAAAAAACTAAAAATAGAACTACCATATGACCCAGCAATCCCACTACTGGGCATATACCCTGAGAAAACCATAATTCAAAAAGAGACATGTACCACAATGTTCATTGCAGCATTATTTGCAATAGCCAGGACATGGAACTAACCTAAATATCCATCGACAGATGAATGGATAAAGAAGATGTGGCATATATACAGAATGGAATATTACTTGGCCATAAAAAGAAACAAAATTATTTGTTGTGAGGTGGACGGACCTAGAGTCTGTCATACAGAGTGAAGTAAGTCAGAAAGAGAAAACACATATATATGGAATCTAAAAAAAAAAAAAAAAAATGGTACTGATGAACCTAGTGGCAGGGCAGCAATAAAGACATAGACATAGAGAATGTACTTGAGGACACAGGGTGTGGAGGGGGAAGCTGGGCCGAAGGGAGAGTAGCATCAACATATATACACTACCAAATGTAAAATAATTAGCTAGTGGGAAGCAGCAGCATAGCACAGGGAGATCAGCTCGCTGCTTTGTGATGAATTAGAGAGGTGGGATAGGGAGGGCAGGAGGGAGGCTCAAGAGGGAGGAGATATGGGGATATATGTATGCATATGGCTGATTCACTTTGCTGTACAACAGAACTAACACAGTAATGTGAAGCAATTATACTCCAATAAAGATGTATTAAAAATAATAAATAAAATCAAATAAATAAGCTACAAGGATATATTGTATAACACAGGGAATATAGCCAACATTTTTTAATAACTTTAAATGGAGTATAATCTATAAAAAAATTTGAATCACTATGTTATACATCTGAAACTAATAAAATATTGTAAACCAACTATACCTCAATAAAAAAAAATTCAGAAGTAGAAAGATAGCACACTTACAGATCTAGAATACCAAATGAATTAATTAAAGAGTTGATAAGCGCTGCCTCTACAAAGAATGGGTGAGATGTGAGGGGACTGCTCATTTTAGTTTCAAACCTTATAAAATTATTTTTCTCTTTAGAGGCGTATATATCTTTCATGAAGATAAACACTAAAAAGAGAAGGAGGTAGTGAAAGGGATCTTTACAAATTAATGTGTAAATGGCTTTCTTGAGAGGGAAACTCCTGACAACCCTCTGATCATAATAGTGTTTTCATGTTAATATCCATTTTAAAAAGCAAAGAAGTTTTTATTTTATTTGTAAAACAATGAGCACTGTTGTACATTTTTCAGCAGAAGCAACCCATTCATTATGGCTAGCGAGGATGGAAAGAAGTAGATTAAAAAATCTTGGGAAATAGACTCAACAGAACCTGGTAATTGATTGCTAAATGGATGGGAGCAGTGATAACACAGAAGGTATGAGAAAGGAGGGAAGAGTCAAGGATGGTTCCCAGGTTTCTGCCGTGGAGTACCTGGGTAAATGGTGGTATCATTTTCTGAAATAGAAAATATAGAAGAGAAATAGAATTGGAAAGACAGGGAAGAATGCAAGTTTGATTTGAGGCATGATCAAATAAAGTACCTACAGGATATCCTGGCAGAGAAGACAGGTGGCAACTAGATATAGAGAACAGGAGTTCGCAGGAGAGATTTGGCCTCGAAAGAGAGAACTGGAAATGTAACAAGATAAATAAGGTGACTGGGGGGAAGGGAGCAGGAGAATCCTTCCACAGGGTCAGACCTACTTTGCTAAACCAAGTTAGAGAAGGCTAGGCTTCAAAAGTCTATGGGAAGGTTGAGTGATATCACATATTTGGAATCTAAAGAAAAAGATGCAAATGAACTTACTTACAAAACAGAAACAGACTCACAGACATAGAAAACAAATTTATAGTTACGAAAGGGGAAAGGCAGGGAGACGGATAAATTAGGAGTTTGGGATTAACAGATGCACACTACTGTATATAAAATAAACACCAAGGTCCTACTGTAGAGCACAGGGAACTATATTCAATATCTTGTAATAACCTACAATGGAAAAGAATCTGAAAAAGAATATATATATATGTATATACATATATATATAAATATCACTGAATCACTTCGCTGTACACCAGAAACTAACACATCACTATAAATCAACTATACTTCAACAAAAATATTAAAAAAAATAAAAGTCTATGGGAAGGTTGAAAATTATAACTTGGAGAAGTTGAAAAGTGCTCAATTACTCTAAGGGGAGGGTATACAAAGGGTTAGAAGACAGTGAGAGACCCTGTGGTTGGCAGTATTTGGGGAAGGGGACAAAAATGTCCAACAGGGAATTGAAAGTTATATGTTGTGTGATATGCCTTGCAACTCTACATCTTTTGCTTCCCAGGAAATCATTAGTAAAAACTGGCTTTCCTTCTCAATATTTTGTGGAGCATATTTGTTTTCAGGGAATGTGACAAAAAAATGAATTGTGTCTCAAGGTTTGTACAAGAAGAAGGCAGACACGGTCTGTAGAAGGATGGTTACATGACTATAGGTATCACCAGTAAAGTGTTAGGGGAAGTATTTGCAAACAACTCCGGTGAAGACTAAAACCAAGAGGGTGTCAGGGAAGTCACTGTGGTTACACAGGAAGGTCTCTGATAATCTCAATTCTTTTTTTTAACGGCTTGTTGTTGTTCCATTACTGCCTTTTTTTTAAATTTTTGGCTGCGTTGGGTCTTCGTTGTGGCGTGCGGGCTTTCTCTATTTGCTGCAAGCAGGGGCCTCTCTTCGTTGCCGCCCGCCGGCTTCTCATCGCGGTGGCTTCTCTTGTTGCCGAGCATGGGCTCTAGGCACGCGGGCTTCAGTAGTTGTGGCTCGCGGGCTTAGTTGCTCCACAGCATGTGGGATCTTCCTGGACCAGGGCTCGAACCCGTGTCCCCTGCACTGGCAGGTGGATTCTTAACCAGTGTGCCACCAGGGAAGCCCGCCTTTTTGTATTTTTTTAAACTGAGATATAACTGACATATAACATATTAGTTTCAAGTATGCAACATATTGTAATCTCAATTCTTAACAAAAAATGCAAAAGACAGAAAGTAGGGTCCATAGCCAAGAACAAATATAAGAGATTGGCTCCAACATAAAGTTATCAGGAAGGCTGAAACCAGATGAACTAAGCCTTGTGAATAAATGCTAAGAAGGGTGTGAAGAAAAACGGACTAACCTACTTCTTGAGTCCAATGGCAATGTTAATTCATTGGTTCCTGCCTCTGTGTCAACAAGGAGCCCATCAACTATGATTCACCAATATTTTAGTCCCTTTCTGCCCCCACCACCTTCACACCCTAGGCTCTTAACTCTATTTTACTTTATATCCTAGCACCTATCAATACCTGAAACTGTATTATATATTGTTAATTTGTTTGTTGTCTGTCTCCCTCACTCTAAGGTAAGTTGTATGAGGAGTTCTGTCTTCAATACTCTGTCCTGAATCGTACCTGTCATGTAAAAGATATTCAATAAATATTTATTATCGAATGAATCAATTCCTGTCTTGTTTCTGCCTTTTGTCAGAAATGACCTCTGGATTAAAACAAGTAGGAAACAATTGGTTAAGAGGGAATTTAAGGGATTTCCCTGGTGGTGCAGTGGTTAAGAATCTGCCTGCCAATGCAGGGGACACGGGTTCAAGCCCTGGTTTGGGAAGATCCCACATGCCATGGAGCAACTAAGCCTGTGCGCCAAAACTACTGAGTCTGCCCTCTAGAGACCACGAGCCACAACTACTGAGCCTGTGTGCTGCAACTACTGAAGCCCGCGTGCCTAGAGCCCGTGCTCGGCAACAAGAGAAGCCACCGCAATGAGAAGCCCGAGCACCACAACGAAGAGCAGCTCCAGCTCGCCACAACTAGAGAAAAGCCAGCGCACAGCAACAAAGGGCCAACGCAGCCAAAAAGTTAATTAATTAATTTTTAAAAACCTTTAAAAAAAAAAGAGGGAATTCAAGTCTAAAGCAGCATAAGCTTGTACCAAGGGCTTCAAAGTACTGTAATGATAACTGCAATCACTTACTGATCACCAAGTAGGTGCCAGGCACTGTGCTAAGCCCTTAACCTACGTTATCTAATACAATCTTCAAAGCCAAGGGATTGTTAACCCCTTTTGTAGATAAAGAAGGTAAGTGCCCAAAGGCTTAAGGAATTTGCCCCATCTGGCCAATGTCCAAGCCAAAGTTCAAACTCAGGTCTCTCTGACTTCAGAGCCTGCGTCCTTAAGCATGCTGTGATTCTGCCTAATGAAAGTAAGACATTTCCATACCATATTTAAATCCCTTGGGACCCAACCAAATTATCTATCAGGATCCTAAAATTATTAAATTGCTTTTTGTAATTATGAATTAGGAAAAATGGACTAAGTGCTAGAAGACTGGTGGTGGGTAAGTATGTTTATGATTTTTAAGAGTAAATTGTACAATAAAGGACCACAAAACTAGATAGTTTAGTAGTACTATTTATATAACAGTCTTGGTATTTGAAATACCTTTAGACTGGGCACTTCAGTTTGTACCCTGCCCTCCACTTCCTGCTGTCTTCTCCCAGCCATTTTACATATTTTGATTTCCTGTCTGGCCCCCAAAGAAATTTCAATATGTAACCAGAAACCACAGAAATCTGTCCCAGCAGAAATTCAAGGACACACACACATTGTTTAGGATCACTTTTAGAAATAGTAATTGATCATTAAGAGCCAACAGAGGTTTACTATAAAATCATAAGACAAAATTATTACATTGATTCTAAGTGACAAGGAGGTAGTGGCAGCAAAAATAGAAAGTGTGGCTTTTTAAAACCTACATTTTAGAATATCTTAGGGGCAAATACACAATGGAATGGAATGGAAACAATGCTTGCCTCTGGCAAGGGAATGAGAAGGCTGGAGAACAGAGGAGGGAGGAAGACTTATATTTCACAGTCTATCTAAAGTATCTTTTGAATTTTACAGCTCTAACATTTCATGGGTGATGGAGCCCTTGCTGACACAAAGGCAGCTCTAACATTTCATGGGTGATGGAGCCCTTGCTGACACAAAGGCAGGAACAAAATCCAACCAAATGAGCCTAACTCCAGAGTTTCCTGAAGATTCTCTGAGATGATGCTGAAACCATCCTCCCAGCCTTTATTGTGACACAGAGAAACCAACTTAAGTAGTTCTCAATTACCACAAGATGCTGAATTCAGCTGCCATTGAAGCTCAGTTGTTCCCTACACATGACTCAGCCACCGCTTCTCTTCACCTGCATCTTGTCATGTTGAACCCATTAAGTCACCACCTAACAAAAATTTGCTCCCTCCCTCTTTTAAAGTTTCAGGTTAGTTGACTAATGTTCTTCAGTTTCCCAGCAACAATGAGAAATAGGCTTTTAAGCTGTGAAGTTCCCTTATTGTTCTTTACCTTTGGTTTTCCACAGACTTGAAGCTTGAGAAAACAGAATTAAAGTTTCAAAACATTGTTTTATTTAGCTATGTTTTGAATATTTTGATATACCTTTGCTTAGAAAATACTGAATTTCTGACTTTTTAGCAACAACAAAACGTGTCAAAAGATATTATTAAAATTCTCTACCTTTTCCAAGGAGTAAAATGTAATTATTAGAGATAAAATAGCATACATAAACCCTAGTCCAGGAGAGGGGAAGAGTGATTGAGATGGACTCAGTGGTAGGGCAGGAAGGCTGGAAATGGAAGTACTCTAACTGATATCCTATTTTCCTCAATCACTTTTTCTAAAGCATTAAAAATATTTTTACTGACAACAACAAAACACAATTTTAGAGCATACAGTATAGGCAGTATTTTTTTTTTTTAATTATTTATTTATTTTTGGCTGTGTTGGGTCTTCGTTGTGGTGCGTGGGCTTATTGTGGTGGCTTCTCTTGTTGTGGAGCATGGGCTCTAGGCGCATGGGCTTCAGTAGTTGCAGCACGCAGGCTCAGTGGTTGTGGCACATGGACTTAGTTGCTCCACAGCATGTGGGATCTTCCCGGACCAGGGATCAAACCCATGTCCACTGCATTGGGAGGTGGATTCTTTTTTTTTTTTTAAACATCTTTATTGGAGTATAATTGCTTTACAATGGTGTGTTAATTCCTGCTGTATAACAAAGTGAATCAGCTGTACATATACATACATCTCCTCCCTCTTGCATCTCCCTCTCACCCTCCCTATCCCACCCCTCTAGGTAGTCACAAAGCACCAAGCTTATCTCCCTATGCTATGCGGCTGCTTCCCACTAGCTATCTATTTTACATTTGGTAGTGTATGTATGTCCATGCCACTCTCTCACTTCATCCCAGCCTACCCTTCCTGCTCCCTGTGTCCTCAAGTCCATTCTCTATATCTGCATCTTTATTCCTGTCCTGCCCCTAGGTTCTTCAGAGCCATTTTCCTTTTTCTTTTTTTTTTAGATTCCATATATATGTGTTAGCATACAGTATTTGTTTTTCTCTTTCTGACTTACTTCACTCTGTATGACAGTCTCTAGGTCCATCCACTTCGCTACAAATAACTCAATTTCGTTTCTTTTCATGGCTGAGTAATATTCCATTGTATATATGCCACATCTTCTTTATCCATTCATCTTTTGATGGACATTAGGTTACTTCCAGGTCCTGGCTGTTGTAAATAGAGCTGCAATGAACATTGTGGTACATGACTCTTTTTTTTTTTTTTTTTTTTTTTTTGCAGTATGTGGGCTTCTCACTGTTGTGATCTCTCCTGTTGTGGAGCACAGGCTCCGGATGCACAGGCCCAGCGGCCATGGCTCACGGGCCCAGCCGCTCCACAGCATGCGGGATCTTCCCAGACCGGGGCACAAACCCATGTCCCCTGCATCAGCAGGCGGACTCTCAACCACTGCACCACCAGGGTAGCCCCACATGACTCTTTTTGAATTATGGTTTTCTCAGAGTATATGCCCAGTAGTGGGATTGCTGGGTCATATAGTAGTTCTATTTTTAGTTTTTTGAGGAACCTTCATACTGTTCTCCACAGTGGCTGTATCAACTTACATTCCCACCAACAGTGCAGGAGGGTTCCCTTTGCTCCACACCCTCTCCAGCATTTATTGTTTGTAGATTTTTTGATTATGGCCATTCTGACTGGTGTGAGGGGATACCTCATTGTAGTTTTGATTTGCATTTCTCTAATGATTAGTGATGCTGAGCATCCTTTCATGTGTTTGTTGGCAATCTGGATATCTTCTTTGGAGAAATGTCTATTTAGGTCTTCTGCCCATTTTTGGATTGGGCTGTTTGTTTTTCTGATATTGAGCTGCATGAGCTACTTATATATTTTGGAGGTTAATCCTTTGTCAGTTGCTTAGTTTGCAAATATTTTCTCCCATCCTGCGGGTTGTCTTTTTGTCTTGTTTATGGTTTCCTTTGCTGTGCAAAAGCTTTGAAGTTTCATTAGGTCCCATTTGTTTATTTTTGTTTGTATTTCCATTTCTCTAGGAGGTGGGTCAAAAGCTGGCCTTACATTTAGGTCTTTAATCCATTTGGAGTTTATTTTTGTGTATGGTGTTAGGGAGTGTTCTAATTTCATTCTTTTACCTGTAGCTGTCCAGTTTTCCCAGCACCACTTATTGAAGAGGCTGTCTTTTCTCCATTGTATATTCTTGTGGCAGGCAGATTCTTAACCACTGCGCCACCAGGGAAGTCCCTATAGGCAGTATTATATATCACTGCTATGAACATTAAAATAATGTACTAATAAAACTTTTTTTGTATATATGCTTAAAGACATCTATTTTAGTAACAAGTCACTAGTTTATGCTTTCCCCATAAATAAAGAGTGAAAAATTAGTGAGAATTTTTGACTATTATTTTTCTGTGCTCTGTTAACTGAAGTTGAAATACATTGAGTGTTTTCTTTCTCCTGAAGGTATTGTCTTTGAACTTATCCCAAATTTAACAGCATAAACATAACAACTTTGGCTTCATGTTTAAAACCTAAGAATGGGGAATTCCCTGGCTGTCTAGTGGTTAGGACTCCATGCTTCCACTGCAGGGGACACAGGTTTGATCCCTGGTGGGGGAACTAAGATCCTGTGAGCTGCGGAGCATGGCCAAAAAAATAAATAAAAATAAAACCTAAGACTGATTGTTGACCAAAGTAAATATACTCAAAATGTACAAATGAAGGAAATAATGTGGAATAAAAATTCTCAAGCCCCTGGAGAGTTTATTCCATTCATTTTGTTTGTTGGAGGCTAATTATCTGGTTTACGGACTGAACAGATCCTTTGTTACTTCTCACTCCAAATATAGTTGCACTTCTACCATTTAATCACTCATTTTCTTCTCCCCATAAGAATCTAGGAGAAGTGAAAGGAAGAACAAATATTTTAGCTCTTAAACTTTCAAGAGGTCAGTACTTTATATAGTATAGGCGATATTATGGTCTGCTACCTCAACTGACTGGTGACCAAAACTTCAAAACACTCTGGAAATTGCCATCAGCTAATGAGAGCCTCTTCCCCAGGAGTTTATGCTTCTTTCCTAAGGATAGTTCTCATCCAACAACTGGTCAACGTGAGGTTATAAATGTCTGATCTCTTGTCTAAAGGTAGAACATCTCTAAAGGGACTCCCAGATCCAAAACTTCTTGTGGGATCAGCTGAGGCCTCTGTTGTGACTGCGTCAAAGATCAATTTTTCCCATTGCCCTCACTCTTTACAGGTGTTGTTCCTAGATTACTTCTCAATAAAACTTTCTCCACAAATCACCCTCTAAGAGTCTGCTTCTGGGGAGACAATCTAAGGCATATTTGATTTTCCACCAGCAGAAAACTTTTGTTCCCTCTAAGTTCTTGTAGCAGCATAGGACACAGAATCTTAACAACAGCAGTAAAATGAAAGCTGTATTATTTCTTACCTATTTTATAGCTACCCAAAACAACATTCTTTTTTTTTTTAATTAACTTTTATTGGAGTATAGTTGCTTTACAATGTTGTGTTAGTTTCTACTGTACAGCAAAGTGAATCAGCTATATGTGTACATGTATTCCCCTCTTTTTTGGATTTCTTTCCCATAAAACAACATTCTTGACTTTCTCTGTGAGTTGAGGGAGAAGATGGAGCCCGCAAAATTAAGTAAGGCTATTGACCTTCATGGAGATCAAACTCATGACCTTGGCATTATTTTACCATGCTCTGCTCAGCTAAGCTAATAGGTTCAGACAGAAAGCTTAAAAGTGAGATTTAAAGACTGCTTCTATAAATCTTGCTACCTCCGTTAATGACAACCAGCAAGAGTAATCCAAAAGTTGTCTTTCTGAGAGCTTTTACACTTCTCCAATAGATTCTAGTTGAAGATGACAGATTGATCATATGAATTTCTCTTCTCCTGCCTAAGAACTCCCTAAAATTAAGACAATGAGAGAAGAAACAGCAGCAGATAAAAGACGTCAACAGTTTTTGAAAACTGAAATCAGATGAAGTAGCAGCTAAGTGATTCTGCAGAGCAGAAACTGAATAGCTCCAGAAAAAAAATACATTCTCTAACCCTCCAGTGAAACGGCTGGCTCCTGCCTAATCATCCTAAACTAAGTAAATAGAACAAAGGGGCCCAGAGACAACAGAGCCAAAATAAGAAGAAGAAAACTCTTTTTAAAACTCTAAAACCTTCAAGGAAGTAAGAGATTATATGATAACCAATTAAAAAACCCAAATGGACTTCTATAAAAAATAAACAGGAAATGTAAAAGCTATCTTAGAAATTAAAAACATAATAGCCAAAATAACAATGTGATTAGGAGGGTTGGAAGAGAAAGTTAATTAATCTCCCAGAAAGCAGAGAAGAATAGAAAAGAGAAAATAAAAGAGATATAGAGGATGAATCCAGCAAGGCCAAAAACCAAGTATAAAATTTCTGCAAAAAGAGAAAATAGAGATGAGTAAATTATCAAAGAAATAATACTAGAAAATTCCCCAGACCCAAATGACAGGAGTCTATGAATTGAAAAAGCCCAGATACTCTGAGCAGTGGCTGAAGAAACACTCACACAAAAGTCTGACATTGTGAAATTTTTTAATACCAGAGATAAAGATTCTAAAAGCTTCCAGAGAGGAAAAACAGGTCACATGCAAAGGAGCAAGAAAGAGAATGGCTTCGGAATTCTGTTATCAATAAGAATGCTAGAAGATAATGAAGCAATGCTTTCAGAATTCTGAGGAAAAAGTACCATTCAAGCCATAAGATATTTTCATTGCTTCAAGGACCCAGAATTTTTTTTTTTTTTTGCCTGCACAGCAGGATCTTAGTTCCCCAACCAGGGATCACCCTTGCGCCCTGCGGTGAAAGCGCAGAGCCCTAACCACTGGGCCATCAGGGAATTCCCAAGCTTTTTTTGTTGTTGTTGTTTTGGGGGGTTTTTTTGGGAGTGGGTTTCAGAAAATTTATTTTCTGTCCATCCTTCTCTGGATTTTATTAAAGATGCACTCCAACAAAAGAGAGATATAGATCAAGACAGAGAAAGACATGGAATCTGGGAAACATTGCAATGCAACATGGAAGAAGCAGGCCCAGAGAGCAATCAATACAGGCTGAAACAAGACAGAGGCTTCCACATCTAGGAATATAGAGATATGTTTATACACACACAAAGAAACAGTTAATATGATTTTTTTTTTTTTTAAGTAATAACGTCTGGGAATTCCCTGGTGGTCCAGTAGTTAAGACTCCATGCTTTCACTGATGAAGGCCAGGGTTCAATCCCTGAACTAAGATTTCACAAGCCAAGCGGCATGGCCAAAAATAAAAAGGAATAGTTTCTGCGGCAATCATTAGGAGGTAATATGAAGGGGTGGGGCAAGAAACTACTGTTTGTCTTTATAACTTATTTGGTGCAATTTGATTTTTTAAAAATTATGTACATAAATACTTGATTAAAATTTTAATGAAGTAAAATTGATTAAAAAGGTTAAAATAAAACAATTTTCTCATATTTTTTAAAGGAAAGTACTGAACAATAGAAGCTGAACACAAAATGATCACCGGTCCTTAATTACAAAAAATATGCCAAACAAAATCCCACTTGCTCTTTTGGCCCCTTGACAATCAATTTGCTACGAAAGGTAAGGATGACTGAGCCAGTAAAACTCAAGGTTCAATGCACTGCCCTTGAATGGCATGAGCTTATAATGGATTTAGAGCATGCATTGACGGTGACTTATTTTGCATGGCTTCTGATTTAACTTAGCATTATGTCCACAGGAAGGTTAAATTATGCTTTATTATGCAATTATGGCTAATTATTGTATTGCTGAACAAATGATATATTTATTCATTTGGTTATGTTACAAAATCTAGGGTTCTTTCAAATGGAGCAAATGCCAGGTAGACTTGACTAATTCCCTTGCCTTAACTTTGGTGTTAAACTTTAACAATTCTTATGGGTTTCTTTTCCCACCCTCCCACCAAATCAGAATGTTTACCACCTTCCCCTTCCAACGTTAGTGACATGTCTTTTGAATTGAGCTTTAGTAGATCCTTTGACTATAGTTGGTAAAACAAAGTGAGTGAAAATTGCTAGTTAAGTGATGGGTACCTAGTCTTGATTATAACATTCTATCTACTTTTGTTTGTATTTGAAATGTTCTGTACTAAAAAGCTAAAATAAAGGTGGGCTCCCCCAAATGGAAAGCATTTGTTGGTATCTAGCCTTGATTGTTGAGTGAGTCAACTTAGAAAGGCAAGAGTCCATTTTCTTTGCAATTTTTTCCATTATAGATTCTATTTTTGTTTTCATTTTTAATATAAAGAGCAGCCCACATAACAATATGAAGCTTTCATCCTCTTCAGCAAAATAGGCCTTGGTCTGCTACATACCTGAAGGAGAGACCCTCGAGGGAAATCTCAGTAGGAAACTGTGTTGATGAGTCAGCCTGTGGCACACTTTCTCTGCCTTGATACTAAATCAAAGCTTCAGTTAATGAGTAGGGCTGCTTTGTTGCTGAGCACTGGTCCCCGGAGGGACAGTAACACCGAGGGTGTAGCTATTAATAGACTCTAACACTCCCTTTTTTTTTTTTTTTTTTTGTTTGTTGCAAAAGCCCAAGTGTTGCTTGTGGAAACCTAGACAAGTTGTTACCTGGATAATTAGTCTCTCACTGAAACTCCATTAGTGGTTTTAGTTAAATAAAAAATGATGTTGCCTTTCTTGCTCTGAACAATTTGACTGGGTTGTGTATACATTAAGTTGTGCCAGGCCTGGTCTTCCCCACAAAGCCTGTGTCCTTCTGATCCTTCAGGTGATTCATCTACTATACACACATAAAAATTACAGTTCACAAGGTTGCTGCTAGAATTAGTTAATGTTTGCTGTGTGCTGTATGATCCTCAGATGAAAGGCACTAAGGAAGTGCACTGTGTCTACATAAAGTAATATTAGTACACATTGTAAAGAATAGTGGGATCTCTCTGAATGTAAGGTGGAATATTAACTTCAGGTTATTTTTATTAGTGTTTGCAGAAGAACACGATGAAACTGAAGAGGTTTTCAGGTGAACATGTAACTGACAAAAGCAGACACAATTCTGTTGTAGACTAAGGAAATACAGACTAAAGATACCTAAATATCAAAAGAAAGAAAAGAAAAGAAAAAAGTGCATACTCAATGTTCAAAGAAGGCAGACTAAAAATAATAATGAAGATTCTTGATTCTCAAGATTCTTTTCCCATTGAGATAAAACAACTATAAACTGGCCCCAAAAGAGTTTACCAGAAATATTTGATCTTATTTTACTCTGCATAGTTTTACATGTAGTTGATGGAAGACAGTTCAAAGAAAAAGAAGGAGGGAGGAAAAACTGGCTAAGCATAAACATCAGTGAACACAGGAGATGCCTGAGAGTTATTTTTGAACCTGCCCTTTATTTCCCTCCTCTTGATAATGAAGGCCTAATAATATTGCCTTCCAAATATCAGTTCCTCCTGTCCCATTCCCACCTGCCTCACCCCAGTTGGATCCCGCAGCAGCTCAGATCCGGATTGCCACAGTAGCCACCTGGCTGACATTCCTGAACACTCTCACCCTGTGTGCCAAACTCATCCTATCCAAACTCCTTTCATGCCTTTGAAGGCCTGTTATTATCAGGCCCCACTCTACCTACCCTGCATAACTCTCTATTCAGCTACATTGTTCTTCTTGGAAGTTATTCCCTCCTTCATAATCTTTAAACCACTGAGATGTACTATCCTTCCCCTCCACCAAGCTAAACTAAAACCATTCTCAAAGTTTCTGGTCAATTTTAAAGCCTTCCCTAACCATGCCAGCTCTCAATAATAATTTCTCTTTTCTGACCTTTTTTTAAAATATGAATTTATTTATTTTTGGCTGCGTTGGGTCTTCGTTGCTGTGCGGGGGCTTTCTCTAGCTATGGCGAACGGGGGCTACTCTTCATCACGGTGCGCGGGCTTCTCATTGCAGTGGCTTCTCTGCAGAGCACGGGCTCTAGGTGCTTGGGCTTCAGTAGTTGTGGCACGTGGGCTCAGTAGTTGTGGCTCATGGGATCTAGAGCGCAGGGTCAGTAGTTGTGGCACATGGGCTTAGCTGCTCCGTGGCATGTGGGGGTCTTCCCAGACCAGGGATCAAGCCCATGTCCCCTGCATTGGCAGGTGGATTCTTAACCCCTGCGCCACCAGGGAAGCCCTTTTCTGACCTTTTTGACATCTAGGCATCTAGAGTTTGTGCCACAGACTTCCGTGTTTGTTGCTCTTAACTACAGGATGAGACTGTAACCTCTTTGAGGGCAAAGACTGTTTTTTAGTTTTATTTTTAGCTATTCCATTCAATTTAATTTCACACTTAAGTAAACCTGCCTCAAATTTGCCAATTTCAAAGACTGTTCTTGATATACATTTTGCAGGTCACAGAGTGAGGGCTTCAGAGGAACTGAGTAAACATTTGTCTGATTGGCTGATCCTAACTGTGGTCTATTGTTGTCTCCCTTTCAAAACAGGATTGGCAGGGGTAGGGGGGTGGGGGTGCTGTGAAAAACACTGGCTTTGGAGTCAGAGCTGAATGATAATTCCACGGTTGCCATTCCATCTCTGTTGCATGAACGTGGGGAAGATTTTTCTTTTCTAACATCCAGAGAGCTACCAAGACGTGTTCATCCAGCCCCTGACCAATGGAGGACATCAGATCTGGCAACAAGAGCCATCAGCTTGTGTCCCCTGGCATGGGGGAAGGAGTATTTCACTAGCCATGTCCAGAGCCTAGAGGAAATTTTTTTTACTTCCCTCACTACAATTCTACTCTCACTAATAAACTTTCTGGTTTTCCAGGTTCCATGATACCAGAAGAGGGACTCCCAGACAGAGGGTCAGAGTTTCCAGACACTAGAAAGGAATATATCACCTGACATTATGGCTGTTACGTTAGTGTCCTACGAGTTTGGTCAGTGTGAATTGTCATCAAGACACTCATCATCTTTGGGAAATTGAGAAATTCCAGTTTATGAAAAGGGCTGAAAAACAGTCACTGGGCATTGATGATCCACCAGATAGATACTCTACCAAGGAAGGCTGCCAGAGCAGCTAGCTTCTAAGCCATACTTCCACTCGGTCTCCACACTGTTACACACTTCTGCTTGTCAAATCACCTGTCCCAATTTTGGTTACACCAGAGTAGCCATATATTGCAGTGGCCTCAGTTTGAAACATGACCCTATTATGTACTAAATCACCCTGAGCAAATAGCCCAGGCTTATGTGCCTGTTTCTTCATATGAAGTAAGATGCTAACTGCATCTACCTCACAAGGATGTCATGAGACGCTAACATACATAAAATACTTCAAACAGTGCCCAGCATCTAATTGCTCAATAAATAATAATTATGAAAAAAGCAAGTTCTAGGTAGGACTATGATAAAATTAGTTTAGTCCCAGTCTCCTGACTCATTTTGGTAAAATATGAGGAATAATTTAAAGAATTTGTCAAGATTTTGTAAATATTTCTTACTTCTCCATTTTTGTCAGTTTCTTTTGGCCACAAATTTGTTTCCACATAGCAATTAACTGTCATTCCATGAAAACAAAAAGGGCTTCTGGGCTTTATTTCCTGAGGTCATTAAGCATGGTTAAAGAAAGCTGAAGAGGTAGTTTCTCAGATAGCTTTGTTAGGAGAAAAATAGATGGGGTAGTGGCAACTGTGAAGAAGAAAGGAATATAGGAGGAATCTCATAAACCTGAGGGAAGAAAGGTGTTCAGAGGTGTTACTGGATCTCAAGATCTTATGAACCAGAGCTTCTGACTTAACTAAAGGTCAGCTTGATGCTTGCTCTCAGGTCTGCAAAGAGATAGTCGTCAATCCTTCAGTAGCTAAAGTTATTTGTAATACAAATAAGCTCTTAGTTAATACCCAAGAATGTGCAAGATATGCTTTTTCGAGGACGTTCTCTTAGGAGATTGAAACACATTGTATCTGATATATTTTTTGGATGATTTAGAACACTGATAGAATTTTTGAAAATTCACTCCAAACTCCAACAAACATTTCTGGGTCTTCAGCATCTTATGAAGGTTCAAAACCAAATTGATCTCTTGCTTTGATTTCAAAATCTCCACTAAGCATACTTGAAAAGTTGTTTTCTCTTATCCAACTATATTGGGTGGGTTTTTTTCCTCCTACTCTTTGGCAGCACAGCCTAAGAGTCCAGATTTTGGGTTGGACTGTCAGGGCTCAGTTCCCAGATCTACCGCTTTTTGATGAGTGACCTTTGGGCAAGCAACTTAATCTTTCTCTTTCTTCCATTTCCTCATTTGTAAAATGGAGATAATAATAATAATACCGATTTATAAGTCTCTTATAAGAATTCGATGGCTTCCCTGGTGGCGCAGTGGTTGAGAGTCCGCCTGCCGATGCAGGGGACACGGGTTTGTGCCCTGGTCCGGGAGGATCCCACATGCCACGGAGCGGCTGGGCCCGTGAGCTATGGCCGTTGAGCCTGCGCGTCTGAAGCCTGTGCTCTGCAATGGGAGAGGCCACAACAGTGAGAGGCCCGCGTACCGCAAAAAAAAAAAAAAATGTCAAAGTATGGTGAGCGTGTAATTTTATTTTACTTTTTTAAATTAATTAATTAATTTCTATTTTTTTGGCCACTCCATATGGCATGTGGGATCTTAGTTTCCCAACCAGGGATCGAACCTGTGCCCCCTGCAGTGGAAGTGCAGAGTCCTAACCACTGGACTGCAGGGAATTCCCAGCATGTGATTTTTAAAGATATTGAATATTATAACATAGATTTATCTGCCTAGCCCTCTTCTTCTGGTTCCACGTGGTCTTGGAGTTATTAATCAAGGTATCCATTTTCCCAACCACAAGGGTGGGTACATGCCGCAGGTTGGGCCATACCCTTCCTCTCCTGGACTTTTCCTGCATACTGTGCTGAGAATGGGATTGAGAGGGGGGAGCTTCTCTTGCTTTTGCATTATGGACTATCAGAATGTAGCCCTGGACTACTAACCACATCCTCCCTCCCCTTTCTGCTACAGAAGAGAATGATGCCACGAGACAAAAAGTAACAGTCCCAAGAGATGCAGAGAGAACAAATCTCTCCCTGCCTAAAGAATCCAACACAGTTACATGAGCCAATAAAGTTACCCATTTAGTGAAACTAGTTTGATTTGGACTTCTACCAGCCACACGTGCACACAAAAATCCTAGATTTTCCAGCATAATTTCAATTTCAAACATTCTGTTTTATTGTTCCCACAAATACTACCACTACTACTAAACAGCTACAATGTATATTGCTTTGTAAGTTCTAAGCACTGTTCTAAGCATTTCATATGTTGCAACTCATTTAAACCTCCCAACTATGCTATGAAGTGGTATTATTATTATCCTTACCTTACAGATAAGGAAAGTGAGAAACAAAGAGATTAAGTAATTTGCACAAGACCACATAGATAGAAAGTGGAGATAGGATTCAGATCAAGGTAGTATGAATCCCGAGTTCATGCTTTCTGTGCCTCATGGTGTGTCGAATGGCCACTGATCATATAGATGTTGGTAGGAATTAAACTCTCTGTAGTGTACCCTAAGAAGAAGATAGGAAGTGGCCCATATGATACATGTATACTAATTTGAGAATGGGGAAGAGGGAAGGACACATAGGCCAATTATACTTCTATAGCTACTAAATGGAAAGCATGCCAGAAAATTAGTTATCAATGATTTTCCAAATAGATAAGTTCCTTAGATATTCTTCTCCCATATTCCATTCATTCCTCATGCCATTTTATGTTCTCTAACCCTTTTCCAATTTTAGAGAAGTCTGGCACAATTTTCATTCATTTCTGGGATTCCTGAAACACTTGATACCTCTACTATTTTACCTCCCTTTTACTCTGAAACCCACTGCATTTTGGCTTAATTGCCATACCCTCTTCCTTATGAAACAGCCCTGGAAAAGGGTGCCAAGAGCTTCCTGCTTACCAGGTCCATTGAGCACGTCTTAGTAGATAAGTTGCTTGATAGATACTTCTGTTTTTTTAACCCGTTTCTCTAGCCTTCCTTGGCATCCTCTCCCTTGGTGTTTGGGCCACCACCTCTCCTCATTCTCTTCTTCCATGCTGGCTGTTCTTTTCAATCTCTTTGTAACATCCTTTTCCTTTTTACCATTAAATACTGATAATCCTATTCAACTTTTTAAATTCAGGTCAATGTTATTTCCTCCAGAGAGGCTTCCCTGTCACCTACACCCATAGAGTTCACCAAACCTTCTCTGGTATGTATCCGTTGCCCCTCTTGTGCTGTATTGTTATTTTACTTGCTACTTATATCTCTCCTGCTTTGGGTTGAAAATTCCTACAAGGGATGATGTTTTATTCATCTCTGTACCCCAGCACTTAGCAAGTTTTCACCATGGAGTGGATTCCCAGTAAATGTTTCTGAATGAATGAATGGGCTTGTCTGGTTTTCAATTGTGGAATATCTGCCTATTATGACTCAACTTGGCCTTTTTTTTCTGTAAAACAGGAGAGACATTACATTATCATAAAGATGCCCGGAGATATAAATTACCTAATAAGTCAAAGGACACTTGGATACCCAGTAATGAGCATCTCATTACCTAGTAAGTCTGAATATCTGTTTTCCTGCTAAATAAATCACTGGTGATGTGTGTGTACTTGTGTGTTTACAGGAAATTAGAGAAAAGTAGGCTTTTAGTACCTGACACAAAAATCAAAACACCTGATTGCTAGTCTTGGCTCTATGACTTAGCCCAGTGACCTTGGACAAGTTATTTAGATAATCTGAAGCTTGAATTTTTAAAATGATAATTAAAATCTCTAGCCTGCCTACCTTATAGAGCTGAAGTGTAGATAAGATGGAAGAAATATGAAAATGCTTTAAAAACTGTTTTAGGTTGTTACATTGGTTGCAGAAAATATAAACACACTCAGATTATGTCAGGTAGTAAATGGTTTATTGAAAGGATACCTGGGGAAATTTTTAAAAACAAAATAAAGCAGAAATCTCAGCCACTAGTTTCAGCCAACCAGGGAAGTGGAAAGTGGCACAATCATGGGGTCACACAAGAGTAAAGGGAACCTGAGTATAGCTGAAGTGGACAGAGACTGTAATGTGGTTTCTGAACTGGAAGTTTCTTCAGGGTCTGGCACAGATAAAGCAAGAGCTTGCTAACCTCTCCTGAGTGCTCTGCAATTGACATGATGTCTTTTCTCTCTGTCTCTTTTTCTTTCCCGGTGACTTTCTGCCTTTGATCCTACCAACTAACTGACCCCCTAAGTCTATAAATCAAACAACAGATAGATTGCTGCTAAGGACCTAATGGCAAAGCTCTCTGCTCCAGGTTCTCTCATAGGAAGCCAGCCAGCCAATAGTTGGCTGTTCTTGGGTCAGAGGCACTCCCCTGGTCCAGTTAGTGGTGGCCGTGGGCGATAGAGCCAAGAAGAACAAACACACTCATTTATGTACCCAAGGCTCTTGATTTAGATTAGCCACAGTAGGATGTCACTAGGCTAAAGGGTCAAAGGGAGAAAGGAGTGTTAAAGGAGCCCAAGGACTAGGGGTTACCCGGTGGAAGCCTGCCCAGAAAGCAGCTGGAACCATGAAAGAACTGGCTGATGCCTAAGATGCCACCTGAAGCAGTTAGAAGGGGGTTTGATGAGAAATAACCTGGCTTCTTTTCCTTCCTGCTCTCCAAACTCCTCCCCTTAGGCAAACATACCAGGAATCCAGCTAACACAGGAAAGTTAAGTCTTCCCTGTGATACAGAGAAAATCAGAGAAGGGCAAGAAATGGATCTGAGGGCAGAGAGGTTCAGGACCAGCTCTGTATCTTATCATTAACTGAGTCAAATCTTCAGTTTACTTGGGGACGGCCAAGAGCGTCAACACTGTTATAGTGTAGACCTAGTACGTTGGAATGAGCAGAACTGGCTTTGAATCTTAGCTCTGCTATTTATTCTCTTTTATTTGGGTTGAGTTACTTAACCCTTCAAAACCTGTGTCTCATTCTGTAAAATGGTGATAACAATACCCATCTTCCAGGATTAGAAAGATTCAACATAATGAACGTAAAACTTTCAGCACAACATCTAGACACGGGGAATGCTTTACTGTTACAATGATGATAGTGACAGTGGTAGCGGTGGTGATGGTGATAGTGGTTGTCCCTGCCACTAGGATATGTTTAATTTTTGCATCTCCAATAGCATGTCTTAGAAGTTTTTAAGTTGATTAAAAATATAGGCATCACTGGGCCTCTGAGTAACTTTATCAATATCAAGGTTACCTGCGGTTAAAGAGTCTAAATTGGAAAAATGCCATGGAGGTTTCTGCACCTCATCAAAAAAAAATTATGAGGTGCTTTACACATATAAAATGCTTGCCTATGTACATGGTAACAGTCATACCACAATATTAACCATTTAAGAAAAAGTACAGGGGCTTCCCTGGTGGCGCAGTGGTTAAGAATCTGTCTGCCAATGCGAGGGACACAGGTTCAAGCCCTGGCCCGGGAAGATCCCACATGCTGAGGAGCAACTAAGCCCATGCACCACAACTACTGATTCTGAGCTCTAGAGCCCGCGAGCCACAACTGCTGAACCCACATGCCACAACTACCGAAGCCTGTGCACCTAGAGCCCGTGCTCTGCAACAAGAGAAGCCATGACAATGAGAAGCCCGCGCACCACAACAAAGAGTGGCCCCCGCTCACAGCAACTAGAGAAAGCCTGCGCACAGCAACGAAGACCCAACACAGCCAAAAATAAATAAATAAATTAATTAATTAATTAAAAAAAAAGAAAAAGTACAAAGCATATGTAGCTAAGGGACTGTATCTTTGAAAATGCAAATATATTTGAGTAGACCAAGCAAGCAATTTCAGGGGAATTATGTGACTGTGATTGTGAACAAGTGATTCATCCATTGTGATGGATAGGAAGTTAGTGGATAGTTTAATTGTATTTTGGTGATTTAACCAAACTTTGGAAAAGTACTCACACTAATTTCTTTGTCATTATCTGGAATGTCAAGTTCAAAATATCATAGGGTTTATTTATTTATTTATTTAAGTTAAACCTCCTTTTATTAGCAAATTCCCTGAGAGGAGAAGACAGTGCTTTCGGTTCTCTATTCTGATGTTTCTATGACTTTTAAATTTTTCAAATTTTAAAAATTGTGTAATATATAATGTACATAAAATAATGAACGAAATTGTACAGTTAAAGAATAATGACACAATGACATGTGTGTATTCACTACCCAGGGCAAGAAGCAGAATATTTCCACCCAGGAACTCCCTTATTACTACCAAAGTGAACACTGTCCTCAATTTTAATTAATGTATTAATAGTTCCTGTTTTCTTTATATTCTTAATCACTTGTGTATATATCCTTAAATAGCATATTATTTAGTTTTGAATGCTTTTGAACTTTAAGTGGGATCATAGTGATTACATTCTTCTAAGACTTGCCCCTTTTACTCGACATTGTGAGTCATTCATGTGAACACAGCTCTAGTTCAATTTTGCATCTATATCGTAAGTTGACCTACAATGTTCTTTTATTGTATTGTCTTTATTGTGTTTTGAAATCAAGACTATAGCTTTCTTTTAAAATGAGCTGGGAATCTTTTGTTCTTTCTTGGTTTCTGGAAAAAACTTCTACGAAGCAAGAATTAGTTGCTCCTCAAATGTTTAGTAAACTCACCCATAAGAACATTTTGACCCGTTTTGTTTTTATTTTTGTTGGGGGGGAGGTCTTAACTACCATTTTAATTTCTTTAAACTTAATGTTTATTCAACTTCTCATGTCAATTTTGAAATTTTATAGTTTTAGATATTTTTGTATTAATTTAGATTTTCAAATTTATTACATATGGCTGTTGTAATTCTTCACCATCTTTTTTTTTTTTTTTTTTAAACTTTTTTTTTTTTTTTTTTTTTTTTGCGGTACGCGGGCCTCTCACTGTCGTGGCCTCTCCCGTTGCGGAGCACAGGCTCCGGACGCGCAGGCTCAAGGGCCATGGCTCAGGGGCCCAGCCACTCCACGGCATGTGGGATCTTCCCGGACCGGGGCACGAACCCGTGTCCCCTGCATCGGCAGGCAGACTCTCAACCACTGCGCCACCAGGGAAGCCCTCTTCACCATCTTTTAAGTGCTCTCATGTCTTCAAGATTTCAAAAATATTTTGACCAGCTTTTCTAGTTCTCAAAAGAGGGTTGATTTGAGCTCCCTAGTCCATAAGTATCAGAAATAGATGTTTGATTCTATTTTGAATCTGCCTACTCTTGATTCATGCTTTAAAGTTTTATTTCTCCCTAGAAACATTAAAATTACTTACTGATTTTCTGTGTTGAATAATTCAACAACTGAAAATTCCATGGATCTGACTCCGCCATTTCTGTTCATGATGCCTTATTATCTTGGGTGATTATTGCTTATTGACATTATTATTATTTTTCTTGTTTTTACTGTGAATTATACTTTTTAATTTGAACTCTCAATGAAATTCTTGAGGCCTGGGATGCAGGTAGATTCCTCCAGAAAAAAAATTGCCTTTACTTCTGTCAGGTGTCTAGAGCAAACTAGTCAAGAGCCACTTTAAATGAAATGATTGGCTTGAGATATTTTTGGCCTACTCAAGAAGCGAGAACTCAAACTATAAACCTGCAAAAGGGTTGGCTGGTGGTAATCAATTTTCAGAGGAAAATTATTCCCCTCCATTCATCACCAAAGTTTAAAATAGGTAATTTTTTGCAGTCCCAAGGAGGGAAGAAGCATTCATTTATAGTTCATCCTAATACTGAGGGTACAGCCCTCTGGATCCTGGCTTTAGGAGGAAAAACTCTCATGTTAGACTTTATATTTTGACTCTTGCTTTGTCTTTTGTGCCCCTAGTCCTTCGGGCCATGGAAACGGAGTTTACCAAGAGAGGAAAATTCAGCAAATGTTCTCAAGGAGAAAACTCTCAGAGTTTCTTGTAAAGCTCAGAGCTCCTGGCTTTATTCAGAACTTGGTCTGAATATTCTTCACTTTCTTGCCAGCTCATGTATATATACAAGATCATTTTTAAGAAAATATTTTAACCAACATATTTTGTTGCTTTCAGCAGGAGGGTCTAAGTCATTAATAGTATTGTTCTCTGTTTATATGATTAAAAAGAATATTATATACATGGTTTCATAACCTGCTTTTTAATATAATGTAAAAAGAACACTTACCTAACTTAAGGAATATGTGTCTGCAATCATTATTTAATTATTTATACATTCAACAAATATTTCCCGAGGCCCTAATATAGAGACATTTTTTTGTTCCCAATGATACAACAATGAATAAGACACACAGTTGCTACATGTACTAAACTTAAATTCTAAGGGAAGGGAAATATTAAACCTATTATTGCACAATAAGCTATATAATTACAAACTTTTCTTATCAAGAAAAATTAGAGGCTACTTTGAGAGAGCCACTCAATTTAGACTGAGAAGTCAGGGAAGGCCACCCTGAACAAGAGACATTAGAAACTAAAGGATGAACAGGAATTAGCCAGATGAAGAGTGAGGGGAAGAATTTCCAGGCAGAAGGAACAGCAGGTATGAAGGTCCTGAGACAAGAGGGAGCATGCCATGTTTTGGAGCTGAAATAAAGCAAGAGAAGCTGTAGTAGAGATCAAAGGGGAAAAGAGTGAGACATGAGCTGGAGAAATTGGCTGGGGCCAGAGCATACATGGCCTTCTACTCTGTATTCATCAGCTCCGGATGCCACAAAAGCCTGGGTGGCTTAAGCAAGAGAAACTTATTTTTTTTATTTTTTTGCGGTACGCGGACCTCTCACTGTTGTGGCCTCTCCCGTTGCGGAGCACAGGCTCCAGACGCGCAGGCCCAGCGGCCACGGCTTACGGGCCCAGCCGCTCCGCAGCACGTGGGATCTTCCTAGACCGGGGCACGAACCCGTGTCCCCTGCATCGGCAGGTGGACTCTCAACCACTGCGCCGCCAGGGAAGCCCAAGAGAAACTTATTTTCTCCCAGTTCTGGAGGATGCAAGTCCAAGATCCAAGTTCCAGCATGGGCAGGTTCTGGTGTGACTTCTCTTACTGGCTTGCAGACAGCTGCCTTCTTGCTGTGTCCCTATGTGGTAGGGAGAGAGCTCTGGTATCTCTTCCTCTTCTTATTAGGGCACCAGTTCTGTCAGATCAGGGGTCCACCCTTAATCCAAATTACCTCCTTAAAGGCACTATCTCCAATACAATCCATGGGAGGTTAGAGCTTCAGCATATGAATTTGGGGCGGGGGGGGGTACACAATTCAGCCCATAGCATATGCCATGGATGTTTATTTCAAGTGTGATGAGAAGCCATTGAAGAGTTTTGTGCCAGGAAATGACATGATCAGTTTATGTTTTGAGAGAATCAGTGTGCTTCTTGAATTGAAGACAGAAGAGGAGAGATCAGTTAGGAGACAATTGTAATAGCCGAGATAAAATATGGCAGCTGGGACCTCTTTGGTGTGAGGAGTAGAGAGGATTCAATGCATTCTAATACAAATTTAGGAATAATCAAATAATTGTCACCATTTAGTGATCGTTTGGATGTAAGGAAGACCTAAATATTGAGGAGGTGTCTAGATTTATTGCATGGGCACATGACTGGATGGTGGCATAATTTACTGAGGTGAGAAACACTAGAATTGCAGGTTTGGAGCAGGAAGAAGATAAATGTAAGTAAGTCTGTTTTGAAATGCTGAGTTTGAGATGTCTACTAGACATCTAAGTGAGATGTCAAGTAGCAGATAGATCTGGGATAATGATACAAATGTGCAAGCTGGTATTTGAAGTCATAGGAGTGGATGCGATTGGACAGGAAGAGGGAACAGAATAGAGAAGAACAGGGGGCCTAAAGCTAAGCTTTGAAGAACATAATTTCCTCACAACACTCTATGATGAAAATTTTTAAACATAAGGAGTCACACTGTGAGCATCCATATACCTACCACCAAGATTCTACAATTAGCATTTTACTATATTTGCTTTATCCCATATCTATTTATCTGTCTGTTCTTCTATCCATCTATCAAGGCATCTTATTTTTTGATTCATTTCAAAGTAATCTGTAGATATTTGTACCTCTCACCCCTAAACACTTCAGCATGCACATCAACTAGAGTTCAAAAGTTATTTAAGGTTCTTTTTTATTTTTATTTTTTTAAACATCTTTATTGGAGTATAATTACTTTACAATGTGTTAGTTTCTGCTGTATAACAAAGTGAGTCAGCTATATGCATACATATATCTCCATATCCCCTCTCTCTTGCATCTCCATCCCCACTCCTTATCCCACCCCTCTAGGTGGTCGCAAAGCACCGAGCTGATCTCCCGGTGCTATGCAGCTGCTCCCCACTAGCTATCTATTTTACATTTGGTAATGTATATATGACAATGCTACTCTCTCACTTCATCCCAGCTTACCCTTCCCCATCCCCGTGTCCTCAAGTCCATTCTCTACATCTGTGTCTTTATTCCTGCCCTGCCCCTAGGTTCTTCAGAACCATTTTTTTTTTTTAGATTCCATATATATGTGTTAGCATACAGTATTTGTTTTTCTCTTTCTGACTTACTTCATTCTGTATTACAGACTCTAGGTCCATCCACCTCACTACAAATAACTCAATTTCGTTTCTTTCTATGGCTGAGTAATATTCCACTGTATATGTGTGCCACATCCTCTTTATCCATTCATCTTTTGATGGACACTTAGGTTGCTTCCATATCCTGGCTATTGTAAATAGTGCTGCAATGAATATTGTGGTACATGACTCTTTTTGAATTACGGTTTTCTCGGGGTATATGGCCAGTAGTGGGATTGCTGGGTCATATGGTAGTTCTATTTTTAGTTTTTTAAGGATATGGTTCTTTTTTAAGTTGAAATTTACATATAATGAAATGTGCCAACCCTAAATGCACTATTTGCTGAATTTCAACAAATGCATACTTGCCTATTTAATGCAAATTCCTATCAATATTTAGCCATTATGATTACCCTAGAAAATTCCCGCAAGTCCCTTTCCAGTCAGTCTCTATCCCCTCTTCCATAGAAGCAACCATAATTCTGATATTTTTCCACCAAAGATTGCCTTCTGGAACTTCATATAAATGGAATCATACAGTATATACTCTTTCTTGTATGTAAGGTTTCTTTTATTCAGCATATTATTTTTGAGATTCATTCCTGTTGTTGCATGTATGATTAGTTTGTTCCTTTTTCTTGATGAGTCTTATTTTATTGTATGGCTACACCATGGTTTGTTTAGCTTTTCTTCTATTGATGGACACTTAAATGCTATTTCCAGTGTGAGACCATCATGAATGAAGCTGCTATGAGCATTTCTGTATAAATCTTTGTGGACGTATGTTTTCACTTCTCTTGAGTAAATATCTAGAAGTGGAATTGCTCATGAGTCAGAAGGTCGATAGATGGTTGCTCTGGTTTGGTTTGGTTTCGTTTTTGTTCTTTTGTGATAGAATCTTTATTTTACATGTTAGCATCATAGCACAAGAATCCATCTCAGGCATTGTCCTGATCTGAACCCCCACCCATTATATTTACACAAGTACTGTTCCATGATCATTTGTGTTAAATATATCGAAATACTCCTTCTGTATATCCAGCTAATCTAGAAGCAAAATGATGTTTATAGACTTGCAATCCTTCCCCTAATTGAAATTTGTTTCTGGATTAAATATGTCTGAATTCTTTTGAGGTCACATGACGAGGAAATTCCAATTTACAGTCTGCAAAAGCTACTCAAGGAGTCAAGATACTCCCTTGCATGGACAGGATTTTTGGATCCTTCTATAATAGTATTTTTAAAATAATTTTTTAAATTATGAGAAAAAACACAAATTAATTTACTCCCCTAACCATTTTTAAGTGTTCAGTTCAGTGGTGTTAACTATACTCACGTTGTTGTGTAACAGATCTCTAGAACTTTTTCATCTTGCAAAACTGAAATTCTATACCCGTTAAGCAACTCCCAACTTTCCCCTCTTCCCTCCCCGGCAACCACTACTCCACTCTATGTTTCCATGAATTTGACCTAATCTAGATACCATGGAACCATACGGTATTTGTCTTTTCATGACTGGTTTATTTCACTTCATATAATATCCTCAAGGTCCATCCATGTTGCAGCATGTGACAGGATTTTTCTTTTTTTCTTTCTTTCTTTTTTTAATTTACTTTTGGCTGCGTTGGGTCTTCGTTGCTGCACACCGGCTTTCTTAGTGGCAGCGAGTGGGGGCTACTCTTCATTGCAGTGCGCGGGCTTCTCATTGCGGTGGCTTCTCTTGTTGCAGAGCACGGGCTCCTAGGCACGGGCTTCAGTAGCTGTGGCACACAGGCTCAGAAGTTGTGGCTTGCAGGCTCTAGAGCACAGGCTCAGTAGTTGTGGTGCACAGGCTTAGTTGCTCCGCGGCATGTGGGATCTTCCCGGACCAGGGATCAAACCCGTGTCCCCTGTATTGGCAGGCGGATTCTTAACCACTGCGCCACCAGGGAAGCCTTCCTTCTTTCTTAAGGCTAAATAATATTCCATCTGTGTATATACCACACTTCCTTTATCCAGTCATCAGTAGAGGAACATTGGACTACTTCTACCCCTTGTCTAATGTGAATAAGACTGCAATGATAAATAAAATTTTTTAAAAAGACTGCAATGAACATGGGTGTGCAAATATCTCTTTGAGATCCTGCTTTCAGTTCTTTTGAATATATACCCACAAGTGGGATGGCTAGATCATAGATGTTTTGTTTTTATAAGAAACTTCCAAACCTTTTTCCAAAGCATTTTACACTCTTACTAACAACACATGAAAAAACTAGTTGCTCCATATCCTTGCAAACTCTGTGGTCAATCTTAGAACACCAACATTTAAATGTCTAATAAAATAGTTACACCGGGGCTTCCCTGGTGGTGCAGTGGTTGAGAGTCCGCCTGCCGATGCAGGGGACGTGGGTTCGTGCCCCGGTCCGGGAAGATCCCACATGCTGCCGAGTGGCTGGGCCCGTGAGCCATGGCCGCTGAGCCTGCACGTTCGGAGCCCATGCTCCGCAAGGGGAGAGGCCACAGCAGTGAGAGGCCAGCGTGCCACAAAAAAAAAAAAAAAAGGTGGACCGACTAAAGGAGACTATGGAGTAGTAGAGAGATGGGAGAGAAACCAGGTGTGATTACATAAGAAGGCAAAGGAAGAGAAGGTTTAAGAAAGAGGGACTGATCAAGATCTTCTCATGTACTTTTGCTCTGCCTCAAATACATCTTCCACTCTATAATTAGTAATTTTTCAACAAGCAAATTTTATCATTTCCCTCCTTTGCCTTTCAGACCTCACACTGCTATTAAAATGGAGTTGCCAGGTTTTGCAAGCAAGATGTCCAGTTAAATTTAAATTTCATATAAATAACAGATAATTTTTTTAGTGTAAAGTATGTTCAGTGTAATATTTGGGACTTATGCTAAAATATTGTTTATCTGAAATATAAATTTCAGGTATATATCTGAAATATAAATTTAATTCAACATCCTGTATTTTATCTAGCAAATCTATCAAAATAAAGTTCAAAAACTCCTACTTTGGCCTCCAATGCCTACCTGCCTACCTCTGTAGCATCTTCTTTGCTAGACTACTTCTGAATCTCTATACTTTCTCGTAGTCAAACAAGAAAATTCTACAAACTTTCTCACAGGCTTCTTCTGCCTCAGTGCACTTGCATATGCTGTTTTCTCTGGCAGAAACATTTTGCTTTCTCTCTTTGCCTAGCTAAATTCTATTCATGTAGCTTTCAACTTAACTGTCACTTTTGTTTTTCCCCTTGGTCATGAAGCGGCATGAAGGATCTTAGTTCCCCGACCAGAAAATGAACCCATGCCCCCTGCAGTGGAAAGGCAGAGTCCTAATCACTGGACCAACAGGGAATTCCCTAACTGTCACTAGGACTTCTCTATTCATCTCAGGCTAGGTCAATTCTCATTGTTATATATGCCCTTTGGCCTTCCAGCTTGTGGTTATTTAATTATTTATATGTATTTTATCTTCCCTGCTAGGCCATAGGCCTCCAAGGAAGAGACTGCCTGTCCTGTTCATTGCTGTATCACCATAGCATAGTGACTGGCATAAAACAGGTTATCAAATATTTGTTGTGATTGCTTGTGATAAAGTGGATGCAAATTAATTTTGTTTTGTGACTTTTATATCATCAGTTGAGAACATTTGATGCTCAATTAGATGCTGCAGAAACGAGGTTACAAATCTCTGCAGAAAAGAACCACAAATGAACACTTCAAGTACAGGAGTTGAAATACTTTTGCAAAAAATTTAAACATAATTCTTTTTCCATGTAATTTTACCAAAGAGGAAATGCTTGATTAGGAAGATGCCTGTTAGCAAAAGGAATTCAAGAAAAAACAAAAAGCACTTTGCATTTGTCATAATTTTTAGCTAAGAGAGATATTTATATGGAGGCTTTCCCCTTCAGAAATCTGTGAAATATTAGTTTTTAATGTAGACACTAAACATTCTTGGCAGAATGAGAAAAAAAAATCAAATTGAAAGCTTGAGAGGAGTGTTGATTATTTGAGCATAATCAATGAACTGAGTAACAGAAGGAAACATAACTTAATATACCTCCACTTCAGTTTAAGTGAAATGGATACAGATGTACTCTTAAGTGTTGAGACTATAATGACTAGAGTCATGAAATCAGGGCCCAAAGAAAGAAAAAACATGGATAACTCCATTAAACTGAGTAAAGGTCAACTATATGAGAAATGAGAAAATGGATTATTTCTGCAAACCCTTGATTTCTGTACCCTTCTCTTGTATGTTAAACTATCTCAGTGGCTAACTTAAGCAGAAAGGGAATTTTCTGGAAGAACACTGAATGGCTCATAGTTTTGATTGTAAGGAAGGGAATTGAGGGAAGCTAGATGGCCAGAACCAGAGCTAAAGTCAATCCTGAAATGGCCTGGTAAGGGTACTACTGCCATGACCAGTAGATGCTGGACATAACCCCAGGGATTGCTGCCATTGTCCCATCAGATTCTGGGTATCACAGGTGTGAGTGGGATGAATTCTACTTACTTCTGTGTAACTCAGTCCAGATTCAAAGTTCCAAGTAAGAGCATCCAGTCTACCAAGCTTAGATCATTTTCCCTCACCCTAGGATTGCTGTGGGGCAGAGGTGGGAGGAGGTGGTGGGTGGAGGGAAGAAGACAAATATCTGGACTTTCTGGCCTGTAGTGGGAGAAAAGATTCTGCCACCCACAAAAATTCCCAAATGGAAAATTCCCAAACAGTGTAAGGAGGGGAGGGTAAGATGATGAGCAGTCACAAAATTATAAATATCCATTATATACGTCTATCTTTCAGGGGTATGAGGAGATATAAGAGAATCTTGCTCTATCTGACAGCTACTATTGTGTCATTTCTACAATTGTAGGCAGTAGGTTACTAAATCACCAATAACTTGATTTAAACATATCCATATATACATGTACACACAAGCATACAAATTGATCGACTGACTTTTTTTTCTAAGTTTACTATTCATATAGAGAAAGGGAAAGCTTTTTCTTTTTTCCAGGTCAAATAAAGCCCCTAACCTCAGAGGATAAATTTGACAATAATGTATTTTGATGAAATTACATTGAGAGAAGGCAAATTCAGCCATGTGGAGAGTCATGAGGTCCCATTTAAAGGACTCCTTTAAAAGATGCTCCCTGATCAGCTCGGTGCTTTGTGTCCACCTAGAGGGGTGGGATAGGGAGGGTGGGAGGGAGGGAGACACAAGAGGGAAGAGATATGGGGACATATTTATATGTATAACTGATTCACTTTGTTATAAAGCAGAAACTAACAGACCATTGTAAAGCAATTATACTCCAATAAAGATGTTTTAAAAAATGTGTTAAAAGGGTAGATCTCATATGAAATGTCCTTAACACAAAAACAAAAATCTAAAAAACAAAAGAGCCTAAGGAAATATGTGGTGGTATGTCTATTACCTCAATTGTGGTGATAGCCTCATGGGTGTACGCATATGTGCAACCTCATCAAATTGTATACATTAAATATGTGCAGTTTTTTAATATACCAATGATACCTCAATTAAGCTGTTTATAATTACTTAATTAATTAACATTATGCTTAAAACTATTCCAAGATTTCTGGAGGACAATTAGGCACTATTATAAAATCTTCAAATATATGCATAACTATTATCTAACAATTCCACTTCTACAAATTTATCCTAAAAATGAAACATATGTTGAAAGATTTAGCAAACTTTTAGTTGTGAATAATTTCAGTGGTGTGATATATCTCAAATAAAAATGGAAATAAAGTCTCAACAACAGTGGAAAAAAACAAACAAAAAAAGATGCTCCCTTATACAGCTTCTTGCTGAAAAGGAAGATCTAATCTGGGGCATTGCTCTCCTCTTCACATTGGTTCCTGAATGAGCCCTTGTGCTCCTTTGATTTTATCTGATATTTGTAAATCAAAAGCATTAGGAAAATCTGCCCACCTCTGAACTCAGTTTCCCATTTAGTCTTGTAGAGTCATCTGTATACATGACAATTACTCACAGGGGATTACTTATAAATATTATGTCAGTGCTGTTGTTGTTTTAGATTACTAATTCCTTAGAAAGGCAGGAGCTCTGTCTGTTTAATTAATTGCGTTTAACACCAAACATTGGTCATTACATGTAAGGTTTTTAAAGCTGCTGTTGGACATTATAATAATAAAAGACTTTCGCTGGCTACAGCAAATCAAATCTCTCTTCACATAAGACAGGTCTGACAAACAACAGTGTGGGGGCCAAAGAGAGCCCACCACCATCTCTTTATCTCTGTTCCTGTAAATGAAGTTGTATTGGAACACAGTCATGCTCGTTAGTTTACATACTGTCTATATCTGATCTCGTGCTATAATGACAGAGTTGAGTAGTTGTGACAGACTGAAAAGACTGTAAAGCCTAAAATATTTACTATCTGGCCATTTACCAAAAAACCTTGCTGACCATGGATCTACTTCAGTGGTTCTCACCTCATATAACAGGATGGGATCCTCTGTAAAATCCCAAAAAAGAAAAAAATCCCTGGCCCCACACCAACACCCCAAAAGGGGTCAAAAGGTCTATAGTGGGACTTCCTTGGCGGAGCAGTGGTTAAGAATCTGCCTGCCAATGCAGGCGACACGGGTTCGGTCTCTGGTTCGGGAAGATCCCACATGCCGCGGAACAACTAAGCCCGTGCACCACAACTGCTGAGCCTGCGCTCTAGAGCCCACGAGCCACAAGCACTGAAGTCTGCACGCCTAGAGACCGTGCTCCACGACGAGAGAAGCCACCGCGCTGAAGAGCCCCCGCTCGCCGCAACTAGAGAAAGCCCGTGCGCAGCAACGAAGACCCAATGCAGCCAAAAATAAATAAATAAATTTCTTAAAAAAAACAAAATGTCTATGGTCAGAGCTGGAGATATACAGCTTTTAAAAGTTCACACAAAATTGAGAATCATCAGCCTAATGCAATACACAGTACCTAGTATAATTTTAATAATTTTCATTCATTGGCTATTAGATGTCAGGCATTGCCCTAGACGTTCTACATGTATTTTCTCATTTATCTCCATAAAACCCGTCTTAGATACATTTTACAATCCTTATTTTATAGTAAAGGAAATGGAAGTATTCTAAGGTTAACTTGTACAAGCTAACACAGCCAGTAAGTGGAACAAGAGTCTGCACTAGGTTTTTCTACCTATCCAAGATTGACAACAGAAGAAAAATATCCAGGTGGAAAGAGACTCTGACTCTTATCCCCTGAGATGTGCTTTTTCTCTGGGAGAGCTGTAGGTATTTACCATTACTGATGCTACACTGACCTGCATAAGAATGACTGGCTGGGGACTTCCCTGGCGGTCCAGTGGTTAAGACTTCGCCTTCCAATGCAGGGGGTGAGGGTTCAATCCCTGGTTGGGGAGCTGGGATCCCGCATGCCTGGTGGCCAAAAAGCCAAAACATAAAATAGAAGCAATATTGTAACAAATTCAATAAAGACTTTAAAAATGGTCCACATAAAAAAAAAAAAAAAGAATGATTGGCCTAAGTATGGCTGCAGAACTCTCCTGTTGATAGAAGGTAGCACAGCTGAGAAAAGACTGGAACATTCAAATAAGATGTTATTCAAACCTAGAGGGTATCAAAAGGGAAATAAACTCATGGAGTAACATGAAGCTAAGTATTCATCTTCAATGAGGAGCGCACCATAGGAACATCTTTCTTTCTGGTTCGTGACCTGCCTCCAATTTGTAGAGCTCATCTTTAATCCCTAACCTCTTGGAACATCGTAAAGAACTCTGAAGACTTCCCCATGTCCAGATTCTAGAAATTAAGGCATAGAGCAAAAGGAAGTTTCCTTTCCATCTTGCCTAAAGCACAACTTTCAAATTCTGGTTTCATGAATGATTTATACACCAATGTTCAACTTTTTCTTAACTGGTTACTCATGACATGACAAATCTAATAATTTCTAAGAAATATTGAACGTCCATTTTTGCTAGATGATATCATTTGGTTACAATATGTATTTGACCTCAGTGTATCTATAATTGCTTATTTAGGCAGAGCTCTAAATGATCTTCAAATCATTAACCCTATAAACAAAGTTTAATCCTTTCATACTAATCTTGGGTCTGTTCAAGTTCTGGTACTTGTTTTCTGCTAATTCTCATTGTGATGTGACTCAGATAATTTTGATAATCAGTTTTTTAAAAAAAATTCTAGTATCCTATTTATTGTTGCTAATTTATACCCCCAAAAGCATTGATATTTTATGATGCAAGGAGTAATCAGAAAAAGAAAAGCTTCAGATTTCATTGGGTAGATTTAAAATTGTACCCTCATAAGGGTGCCTTTTATTCATAAGTATGATACTCTAAAAATGAGCGTTTATTATTGTTATGGGCTGAATTGTGTCCATTCATCCCACACGCTCCCACCACCAAAGTCATATGTTATTGTCCTAACCCCCAGTTCCTCAGAATGTGACTGGATTTGGAGACAGGGCCTTAAAGGAGATAATTAAGGTAAAATAAGGTCATATGGGTAGGGCTTAATCCAACACGCCTGGTGTCTCTATAAGAAGCGATTAGTACACAGACACAGTGAAGACCATGTGAAGACAGAAGGAGAAGATGGCCATCCATGAGCCAAAAAGAGAGGTCTTGGAAGAAACCAAGCCTGTCTACTCTTTGATTTTGGACTTCTAGCCTCCAGAATTTTGAGAAAATTTCTGATGTTTAAGTTATCCAGTCTGTGGTATTTGTTACAACAGCCCTAACAAACTAATACAATAATGAAAACCAACAATATTCCAGTAAGTTTTGCCCAAGTGAAAAGTGGAGCTGCTTTCTCCTATGACACTGTTTAAAGTAATACCTAGAATGCCCCTCTCTGCTGAAAGTTGTCTGATGTCTCTTTCATAAAGGGGTGCTGTTTACTATCACCCTGGAATACGTCTCAGGAGATTGGTTAAAATTCGGATATTCTCAATTCATAGAAGGTAGGCCAGTTCAAAAGCAATTTCAGGCAGGACTCGGAAACATTTTCTTTAGCTCTTTTAGAATCAAGTCTACAGGGACCTAGTTCCAGAAATCCCAGAACTTACTTGGGCTACATCTGCCATGATCACTTTGGATTGTTTCCCTGAATCTAAGGCAATCCCTTAGGTTTAGTTTGCAGTTACTGACTTGGGACTGGACTCTAAAGATTAAGGGTAGGTCAGAAACTATTGACTTCCTCATATTTCCTTGGGACATCTTTATTTCTTACTCTACAGATTTATCTTAATGAACACTGGTAAGAGGAGTGTAGACTGGGGGAGAAAGTAGATTATGGAGAATCTATGTATAGGAAAAGAGGAGGGTGGGAAGGGGAGGACTAAATTGGCCTCCCACACTTACTTTACCTAAAGCAATTCAGAAAATCCAAATGACTCAGCTCCAGTACCCCCTATTTTGTGCATGTGTTCCTGTTTGAGGATGTCATTCCCTCCCCATACATAAATGATTTACACTGGAGAAGTCTCAGGTCCTAGCTGTACTTTAATAGAGTTAATCCAAACTCTATTCTCATATCCTCCAATTAGCCCTGTATTAAAAGCTGATTGTACTTGTATGCCTCCGGGTACAGATCTAATACATTGTTTGACATCTGTTAAAAGGTAGGTTCTATGACATTAGAATAAAGATTCCTACTAGCTTTTCCTTTTAACTTTCATAGAACTTTATACTTTTTAATGCAATAATCACCAAGCTATTTTATACTCTAGTAGTTGACATGTACTTCTCATTGTATTCCTCGTACTAGACTGTTACATTTCTTCAAGGCAGGGACACATGACTCATTCATTTTTGAATTTTTTCCTCCTATTCCACTCCTTCCCACTCTCTGACCCCCTCCTCAATAACATGGCGTTTATCTATAACAAAGAGTTGTACAGATACGTGATCTAACTTTTCTTAGTCTCTGTTTCAGCTGTCGCAGTAAGTGGGTTGGTATCTTAGGTCTTTTCTAGTCCTATACGACAACTAATGCTTTAGGTTGATAATTACACATTCCAGAGCAATTTAAAAGCATGTGGTAACTTAAAAAAATCACTTAGCATAAACAAAAAAGCATAGGCTATTCTAAATAAATAAATAATCAAAGGAAGAACATTATAGTACAGGTATATCAGAAAATACATTTAAAAGATTCATAAAGCCTTATTAGCATTAATTTTTTTTTAGGGTTTTTGTTTTTGTTTCTTGCGGTATGCAGGCCTCTCACTGTTGTGGCCTACTCCCGTCGCGGAGCACAGGCTCCGGACGTGCAGGCTCAGCGGCCATGGCTCACGGGCCCAGCCGCTCCGCGGCATGGGGCACGAACCCGTGTCCCCTGCATCGGCAGGCGGACTCTCAACCGCTGCGCCACCAGGGAAGCCCAGTCTTTAGTTTCTTGATCAGTCAATTAAGGATGACAAGTAACCAAATACAGTTTTGCTCTAAAAAAACCCTAAAGGGCTTCCCTGGTGGCGCAGCGGTTGAGAGTCCGCCTGCCGATGCAGGGGACACGGGTTTGTGCCCCGGTCCGGGAAGATCCCACATGCCGCGGAGCGGCTGGGCTCGTGAGCCATGGCCGCTGAGCCTGCGCGTCTGGAGCCTGTGCTCCGCGACGGGAGTAGGCCACAACAGTGAGAGGCCTGCATACCGCAAGAAACAAAAACAAAAACAAAAACACATCTTTAAGTAGAAAAAAAAAAAAAAGAAACTAAAGACTATAATGACATACCTAAAATGGATTTTTAAAAAACATTTGAGTACTTACTATGTGCCATGTGCTGTTCTAAATCCTTTACATGAAATGATGCATTTAATTTTCATAGTATATCAGTGGTGGAGGCCGAGGCCGAGTCTAAATATCTAGAACTAGATAATAAAATATAAAATAAAACCAAATTGTTTAAATTGTGTTAAAGCTACAAAATAGTGATTTCTAAGCACAAATGACTATGAGACATTTAAGCTGTTTGTCTTTAGTAATTCATTCTTAGTCAGTTAGCTTAGCTTAAGGTACTTCTCAGGCACTATTTTGCTGTATTAATACAAATTTCACTAGATGAAAACAAATCATACAATTTTAAGAGTTTAGAAGCTAAATATAATTTAAATTTTAACATAATTATTTAATATTCATATTAACTCTCAACATCCTAAAAACTGTCACTATTATTTAACAATAACATAGCAAAAATTTTAAACAGCAAAATCAGGAAAAGAAGAGCTTAATTCACCACCTAAAATTTTTAGAGTTAATTTGGGAATAAAACCCAAAATATCTTTTTTTTTTCACTGAATAACCATATTATCTTTCTTCTAAATAGACTCAGTCTCAAGGGATAAATTATTCACTGTAACTTATATGTCTACCTTATCTGGGGAGTTCAAAGCATAGAAATGACTTTTTGTAGATTAGTTTTTATTGCAAACACAAGTGTTTTCTTCAGAGCTGCTCTTCTCCTTTTTTTGCCAAATTTTTGTTTAATTATATCATTAAAATGAATTTTGGGAAGCCCCTCCATTTTAAACTTATTTTTAACTGAAATATTTATGAAATAAAAACAAATTTAACTTAAAAATCATATTTTTTAAGGGAACATTGAAGGGGGTCTACCTGTTGAGGTGTAACTATTAATAGTTCAAAGAAATTATATTATCTAGGTTGATTCTATTGAAAGTTGCCTCACCTAAACAGGGAAGTTGGCATGTGTGCCTAGCAACAGCCGCTAAAACCTTCTGTTGTGGAAGGTTCCCTAGGAGTGAAAAGGGAGGAGGAGGAAAAACTGGAGGAACAGATTAATCTGTTTTTTTCCCAGCAGGGGACTGAGGCCTGGCTGAGGGATAGCCTTTAGATTAGCTACACACTAACCTAATCCCTCCATGGTAGCTAGAAATTTGCTCTTTGTAGGACTGGGGTTACTATTTAGCGGGTTGAAGAGATGGATACAGATTTAGCCCACTTCAAAGAGAGTAAATTCCAATCATCAGAAAGACATCAATAGGTCTTCTAAAAGAAGCTAAAATCTGAGTAGCAGGAGGGTGTTAGCAACTAAAAAGAACTCTTCCCTGCTTAGAGTTTAGGAAGGTGTGTGATATATTATTTACAAATAATATAAGAACACTAGCTGTTACAGTAATTGAATTTATCACCTTAAAAGCAGAAGCTTCTCTAAATATAGTACTTCTCTTGGTATTGGGGATGTATGCAATGAAGAAAGGACAGGAAAGCAAAATCTCTGCTCACTTGGCCAGACCTGAAGGAAAAAAAAAAAAAGGCAGGGGGAGGGTGATAATGAACAAGAGTATTAGCTGGGTGCTTACTTGAGGACCATCTCTCTCCTCTATTCTAAACGATTTATTTTGAAATTACGACTGTATGGTATGAAAAGAATTCCATTTCTCTCCTTTCTTAAAAGCAAGGGTTTGGCTAAACCGAATTGTCTTGAAAGGGCACTCCCATTTTACCCAAAATGAAAATGGCTTCTTTTCCATAATGGAGAAGAAACTTCAAATAATCATAAGGTTAGATTTAGATCCAATAGCTCTTCTAAGGGCTTAATCTTTTTCTTTCCTGCCCCAGACAGCTCTTAATTGGTCACATAGGCCTGGAGAGACGTTTTGGGGCAGTGAGTGTCCAGGCCTTTGGGCTGTTTACCCCTGCTAGGAGGCTGAACTCTTTGGGGGAGTCTGTGAGGGAAATGACTAGGGCAAAGCTGGTGTGATCAAGAACCAAGATGAAACAGGATAAGAACAAATTCTTCTGGGGTGGAGGAGGAGAGATGTGAAAAAGAAACAAGAGCAGAGGGACGAGGCTAAGAGAAAGCCAAGGGGGAGAGGTAAGCGCGGGATTGGATGGAAACGTCAGAAATTTTCCAATTCACCATCTGGCCACTTGCCCGCTGGGCGCCGAGACGCTGGTGGACCAGTTCTTCTGCTCAGGGGGTGGTGCGCTCTCGGTCCAGGCGGTAAGCGACACCACCCTCCCTCCCGGGCGTTGGTGGCCGGTGACTCAGAGCTTTGCTCCCGCGCCCGCCCCGCCCGTCTGCTTGCCCCGCCCCTGGAAGGAGGGGCCTCACTCTGGTCTCCGCCCCAGTCTCTGGGGCGGGCCGGAGCCCGAGGAAGAGGAAGGGGACGAGGACAACGAACGACGGGGCGGAGGAGGAGGAGGAGGAGGAGGAGGAAGAGGAGGGAGACCAACAAGATGGCCCCTGCTGCAGGAGCAGCCTCAGCAGCAGGTGGGAGGCCGGAGGCGGCGCTGGCGGTGGCAGCGGCGGCCGTTGTCCGGCGGCTTGGGACAGAGTCAGAGTCGACGGTGGCATTGGCGGCGGCGGTGGCTGCCGCGGCGGTGGTGACGGCCGCGGGGACTCGGAGCTGAGAGGAGCTGCTGCTCGGACCAGCGCGGTGAGCGAGCGGCAGGCGGCGGCGGCTGCGGCAGCGGCGTGGGGAGCCGGGCGGCTGCGGCCCGGCCTCCGTCGGAAACAATAGGCAGCCGCGGCGGGGCAGGGGCTATCCTCGGCCGCCCTCGGCTCCTCGGCCGTAGCGTCCGCCCGCCCGGCCTCAGGCCCCGCCGGCGGCCGAGGGGCTTGTCAGTGCCCGGCGTCCTTTAGGCCTCGGGCCTCCGCGTGCCGCCTGGAGGGCCTGCCGGGGTGGGTAGGCCGTGGGGATGTGCAGATGCCGCCCTGGTCGAGGGGAGGGCGAGGGAGGCTTCGGCCAGAGGGAGGGGGCCACAGGGCTGCCCAGCCCCACTGTTTGTTCGAGGACCTTGGCGGGAGCAGAGTGCGCTCGGGAAATGCTTTTTGGACCCCCAGTCTGTGGGGGTGGGGGAAGTGAGGGCGTCTGTAAACAGGCGCCGCCTGCACCTCAAGGCTGCTCCCTCCCCCTCCCCCTTAAGCACTCCCGTTCCTCGGCCAAGTGGGTTTTACGACGTCTGTTTCCCTGGAGCTACTGCAGATCGAGACCGATAGTCTTTTTTTTCTTCCTGGCGGCGCTAGGGAGGTTGTGTTTGCAGGTGTTTTTCAAAAAAATTTAAGTGCAGCAACACCAACAATTCTGCCTGGTAAAATGTGATTATCAAGGGATGGAGAGAGATAGAGGGCTGAAGGATGTTCCTCTTTAAACATTTCTAGGCATCAGTTCTCTCTAAACATCAGTTTTGCCCACGTCCCGGTGAGAGTGGAACTAGGGCTCTTTTGGAACAGTAGATAATGTAACTCTTGACATCCCAGAATAGTCCCTGAAACTGGAAACAAAGCCGCTTGCTGGCAACGCGAAGACAAATTGTAATGTTTGAATAGAACTTTTTTCTTCAAAGGAACCGTTGTGAATTATTAATGTGCCGCATAAGAAACAATGTTAACTAGCATAAAATGGAACTAATGAAGCATTTTTTCAGGAGACAGAAGAGCTTCGTCTCCAGGCTAGAACTTCTTGTCCTTTTTTATAATTTTCAAAGCTAGGAACAACTGTTCTGTATTGAATGTTTAGGCTGAAAAAGAGACAGCTCCTCCTTATAGTTGCCCTGCATAGTGATTTCTGAAACTTCAACAGTTAACTACTATTTCTCCTAAACTTAATTTCTCAAGACATCTACCATGTACCTTTCCAAGTGAAGGGGAAAATTACCCAAGTTATTTCTATGTCAGTTTCTATACGTATGGAGAATTTATATTAAAATTGTTTGGATGTCTCCAAAAGACTGCTTTCCACTGTTTAATATTAAATTGCGAGGTCCATTTAGTTTGTGTTCTTAAAAGGACCTGTGCTGGGCAGATAAAATGCCAGTTAATATCTTTCACCCATTTTTAAGGTGAATTTCTAATTAGAATTGTCTGTATCTGTTGTAATTCAGAGCGTTTTAAGGTTATATGAAGTTTAATGGGAGGCACTGGGCCTTGGTTCTTCCACAAAAGTTGACAGTAAGTAGACTAGAAATTGGATAAACGTGGAGGTTGGACTGTTTTATTGTTGCTTAGGATTGAAGTATAATGCATGAATATGAATGACTTTCATTTTAAGCCTAGTATAAATAATGTGGATATTTTGACTTTTTAGGTAGTGGGGAAAGAACAACTTTCACATGGCTTCTGCTGATGTGAATTTTCTGGGAATAAATTTCAAAAGGGACTTTTTTTTAAGTGTTCAAAGTCATGATTTAATCAATCAATTTTTTTGGCTGAATTTTGTTAGTTGGTACAGAATGCAAGTAAACTCTATCTCATAATGATACTTAAATTTATCTGTGACTCTAAACCTATTAGAATAATTGTAGTAATGTATGAATTTGTAAATTGTAAGTGGTCAGTGTGGTTTGTTGTGAAAACAAATCTTATGTTGTGTCAAGGACTAATTTGCCTCATCATTTTCCTAAAAACAAAGATTTTTAAGTGTTAAGGTTTTGTGTTTGAAATTAGATGCTGACCCAGCAGTCATTGAGTCTGGGTCCCAATTTATGCTTGATATTGAATTCTGTTTTTATTTGTGTCAGACTGTTTTAAGATGTGATCCCTCGTTATGTCTTCAATATCAGTGTTTATTCCGATTATGTCAGTTCAGATTTTCTCAAGTAATATTTAAGAATTTCCTTCCAAGAAGTTTTGGGACCATAGCTTAAAAATTAGATTTGTACTTTCTCGGTAATATTAAAAGTTAATATATGTTTATTTCATTTGGAGAAATTTGAAAGGGTTTTTTTTGTACATAAAAAATTTAAAATAACAATTTTTCAAAGCACATTTGTTAAATGAGTAAATGAGGGAAAATATTCTCACTTATTCCTCCTAATTAGTCTGTAATATAGGAAGAATCTGAGGCTTAGGAGAAGCTAAGTAGCTATAACTAGCAAAAAGGCCGCTTAGTTAATAGGCAAAAAAGCTTACTCAAACCTTGTGACACAAATTAGATGCTTTGCTATTGCTACTGCTGCCATATGTCCCAAGGTTAAACTTTGAAGCATCTCCTGTATTTACGGATTCCTTTTTTTTTAAAAACCATGAACTGTGTTTTGTAATACTGTGCTTGCCTTCAGCTCTAATATCTTTTCTATTATCATTATTTGTACACTGCCAAATTATTCACTTATAAGTTTGAGGACGTATTCGTGTGAATTAACAAAAGAAGCACTTATATTTGCTTTTAGCAGATCTGAATGCCGTAAATATAGAAACTCATACTGTTTACATAGGGCAGATTTGTGGTATTGCTGTAATTGTTTCATGGCTTTAATTTGTTATATAAGCAGTTAGCTAAGTTGTACCTTTGAAATAAATACTTACGAAAGTTTTATTTTTTAATAAATTTATTTATTTATTTTGGCTGCGTTTGGTCTTCATTGCTGCACGCAGGACTTCTCTAGTTGCGGCGAACGGGGGCTACTCTTCATTGCGGTGCGTGGGCTTCTCATTGCAGTGGCTTCTCGTTGTGGAGCATGGGGTCCAGTAGTTGTGGCATGCGGGCTCAGTAGTTGTGGCTCACGAGCTCTAGAGCACAGGCTCAGTAGCTGGGCTTAGTTGCTCCGTGGCATGTGGGATCTTCCTGGACCAGGGCTTGAACCCGCGTCCCCTACATTGGCAAGCAGAGTTTAACCACTTTGCCACCAGGGAAGGCCCTTAGGGAAGTTTTAAAATGACTTTAGTAACATTCGGTAGTGTTAAAGTCAGGTCAGCTAACATTTGGAATTCTTCATTTATAATTTTTTAAAGCCTTAGACCACTTAGAATTACGCAGTATTTTCTATCTCCAGATATTAGAGCTTGAAATGGAGTTTGGTGGGATCTAATCAGTCCACTCTTACATATATCTTGCCAATGGTTGGCACCCAGTAAAGTGAAGAATAAACTGATAAGTGATCCTTGTTTGGTGGACACTTCGGAGCAGGATGTTCCTTGGCAGTGTATACTGACCTGGTTTAGTTTTGGCTATGTCCATGCTCAGGAGTTGAGGTATTCTTTGGGATTGGATTCAAGTGGATTTAAATTCTCAGATTGACCTGCATCAGAACAGTCACAGATTTCAAAATCAGCCTGTTGGTTAGGATCTTCTTTAAGATCACCTTCTTTTTTGTTTAATCCTGGAGTCTAGACTGGATTTGGACTAGCCTTGGAGGTTATAGCATAATATTAATTTTTCAGCCATTTATATAAAGGAATTTTTCTTACTCCGAAGTTTTTTAATGTTGATTCTATACGTTTTCTCTTTTTTAAAATATTTATTTATTTTTATTTGGTTGCGCCAGGTCTTAGTTGTGGCATGCGAACTCTTAGTTGCTGCATGCATGTGGTATCTAGTTCCCTGAGCAGGGATCGAACCCCAGCCCCCTGCGTTGGGAGCATGGAGTCTTAACCACTGCACCACCAGGGAAGTCCCGATTCTATACATTTTCAAGTGTGAAGTTTACTTAATCTGAAGTGATGTTGTGCTACATCTCCAAGACAGTTAGCTTTAGCATATTTATTTATATCCATTATTGGTCAGATTTGTGTCTGTTTACTTCTTATATTCTTATTTATTCTTTATGTAATGTTAGACATTTCTTATCAGTTCACAATATTTTCCTGATTGAGGTTTGAGAAAAGAATTCTAGTAAAAAATTTGAGTTCATCTTACATGCACAGTTGAACTGACTCAAATTATGTTCTGCCCTAGAGGAATAAATGTCTTAAGGTTCATTTATATTTATTTGAGACTGTTTATAAATGTATGTTTGATGTTTGTCAAGCATTTTAGCACTGATCTCAGTACACACCCATTACTGTAATATAAGGTAATAATTTAGTTTGTAATGCATTTTTTTCTAAACGTCTCCAAGATCTAAATAGCATTTGAATGTGGTAGCAGTGTTTTTGAAGAAGAGTTCTACAGTGGTCTATATATCTTAACATAAATTTTTTTTTAAATGGAGGTTTAAATCGCATAACATAAAATTAACCATTTTAAAGTGAACAGTTCATTGGCAGTACATTCACAATGTCGTGCAACCACTACCTTTATCAAGTTCCAAAACATTTTATCACCCCAAAAGGAAACTCTTGTGCCCATTGAGCAGTTACTCCCCATCCCCCTCTCCCCCAGTCCCTGGCAACCACCATTCTACTTTCTGTCTTTATGAATATTACATAAAATGATTTTGAGCCAAGATTGAGCAAGAGTGCTATGTATAATTGAAATTGCAGGAAAAAACTTTGGGATATGATTGTTAGGAATCAAAAACCACCTCATTCTTTACATTATTCTCTAAATACAGTAGGCATGCTGCCAGGGATTCTTTATGGAAGAAAAATTGGAAGTCACAGCAGTTCGAACTTTTCATCTTGATCACTCCAAAGAAGTTGTACTTAAGCTCTCAGACTCATTAGTATTTCCTTGTTGAGTTGTGAGAATTAACTAAGTTTTAATGTTCTATACAAATGTGAGCAATGAATAGTCTTATCTACAGGTTGTTTGGCTTTTGTTTTTTCTTAATATATAGAAGAAACTTGGAATATTAATAGACAAGGACTTATATGAGGTTATATTAGAAAATGATTGTTAGATTGAAACTCTTTAATCTGTATGAATCTAACTGTATTACTTTTTTTTTTTTTTTTTTTTTGGCTCCGTCGGGTCTTAGTTGCGGAACGCAGGAATCTTTTGTTGTGGCGCACAGGCTTCTCTCTAGCTATGGCACATGGGTTTCTCTCTAGCTGTGGCACACGGGCTCCAGAGCACACAGGCTCAGTAGTCGTGGCACATGGGCTCCAGAGTGCATGGGCTCTCTAGTTGTGGTGCATGGGCTCTAGAGCACGTGGGCTCTGTAGTGGCAGCGCGTGGGGTTAGTTGCCTCTTGTCATGTGGGATCTTAGTTCCCCGACCAGAGGTCGAACCTGCATCCCCTTCATTGGAAGACGGATTCTTAACCACTGGACCACCAGGAAAGTCCCCTAACTTTATTACTTTTTTCAGCTAATCTTTGAGCCTGTTTAGAGTTATGATTTGCCTGACACTCTGCTTGTTGAATAAATCTTTGAATCCTTGGTCTTGGGTCTATACCTGACTCCCTCCAAAAACATAGACACTGTTAACAGAAGCAATTGGTTTGTAGCTTTTTTAAATTGTTTGTTTGATTGAGGGAGAAAATAAACAGACTTTTTTTCTTTCATCTTTGACTTAAATTCAAAATTAGGTACTTCCCCTAATTAAATTTAAATCTTAACATTTATGGTGAGAAGTGAAATACAGATTTTATGTTACTATTAAAGATTTGTAATATTTTACAGATACAGAAGCTCTAAGTCGGGAAGAAGAATTTAAATTTTGATACTAATTTCCCCCCTTTTAGGAAAATTTTATTTGACTATTAAATTTAGTTATAAGAACAACTTAAAAAGTGATGGAAAGAATTATAACGAATATTTAGAACTCAATGCAGTAAAATTCCTGCTTTTCTTTAATACTGACTTTTTTCAGGAAATATCAAGTCTCTGTAAATATTAATATTTCTATGTTTATATACATCTGATTAATCTTTAACAGTAATTTATTAGAAAGCTAGTGTACTAAATTAATACATTTAATCATAAAATAACATCTTTAAATGAGGTTAAGTTTAGAGATCTATGCTTGAAAATATGGTTTAGTGGAACATATGTGAATGAAACAGGATCATTATATTCTTAGCTTTATTATAGAACAGTATGTCATCTAACCTGATCCCAATTTAGAATAAGAAGTAGACAAAAAGACCTTTATCACAAAGTTAATGAACTAAATCATCTACACTAAGGCACTGGCTTAGAACCTCTCTTGCTCTGTACATAATTCTAAGAAGCTTGATATTTTCACAGCAGAATTTAATCTGTTTTCTAATTTCACAGCAGATTAAAACATGCAAATTAGATGTGGGAGTAAAGGTACTCTAGGTAATATGGACAGCAAGAAGGGTAATGAGGTAAAAATCACATTAGCATGGGACAGTTTAATACAGGGACATTTTTTTAGACTCTGAGTATATCATTAATTAATTATTCTGCTATATAACCTGTTGTTCCTGATGATAGGTTCATTGTGGGAAAATTCACTTATGTTTTTGATTTTGGGAATCATAAAACTATATAAAGAATATATTAGAACATACACTTTGGAGTCAGATGTATCTAAGTTCCCATCTTTTATCACATAAGCTTTATGATTCTTCATCTCTAAAACCAGAAATGGTGATATCTTCTTTGAAAGGATTGTTTTGCAATTTAAATGAGTTAACATATATCTATAGTATAGTACCCATTCAATAAATGTTGTTTTCTTCCTTAAATTTTGTTTAACAAAAATCACTTTAGAAAGATATTCATCTAAGAATATTTGAAAATTTTCTGCTGTCAATTGTTAGTATTCAAGATACAGTTAAACTTTGTGTATTTATGGAGTTGGTGGTCAGAAATGAAATACCATTCTCATTTTCTTTCCACATCAGTCTTTCATTAATATGGACCTGTGCTGTTTAATATCAGCCACTAGCTACATGTGACTACTTAAATTTAAAATTTTTAATGGATTTTTTTTTAGAGCAGTTTTAGGTTTATAGAAAAATTGCACTGAAGGTATAATTTCCATATATACCTTCCCCCACAGTTATTTCTGTTAACATCTTACATTTGTTATAATTGATAAACCAATATTGACAAATTATTAACTAAAGTCCATAGTTTACATTATAGTTCACTCTTTGTGTTGTACAGTTCTATGGGTGAGATTGTCTTCTTTCACTTAGCAACGTACATTTAAGGTTCTTCCATGTCTCTCTGTGACTTGATAGCTCATTTCTTTTTATTGCTAAATAGTACTCTGTTGTATGGATAAATTTAAGTTTTAATTAATTAAAATCAAAATTTTAAATTCCTCAGTTGCACTAGCCACATTTCAGGGGCTCAATAGCCACATGTGGCTAGTGGCTACCATATTGGAAAATGCAGATATAGCACATTTCCATCATCTCAGGAAGTTCTATTGAAGAATGCTGATATAAACCAAAGTCCGGTTCTCCATTTATATTCACTCTCACAGAGAACTTACCATTTGCATGGCCTCAATTTGTCCTAAGCCTACCTTTTCAATGTTTTTGCTTGTGCTGCCAGCAATCCTAAACTTGACATAATTTAAAATCCTTTACTCCCCCCAAAGAATCAGCCTTTCCAGATGCTGTCCATTATAATATGGTTTCTTCTCAGGGCATCATCTTTTACTCCACTCTTCTTGTCCCTAAAATCTGGAGTCATCTTTTTCTTTCTTATTTTTTCTCTAAACCTTTTGAATATTTATCAGAGATAAACAGGTCTCAGAGCTAATAACTGGCAGAGTTGAGATTAGAATCTAGAACTCCTTTTTCTAGTTCTCTCTTGGGATCTCCACTAGTTGGGGTGCTTTTACAATTAATTTTAAAGTTGTGGTCACTTTTGAAGAGATTATTGGGGACTGTTTATGTACTATGTAATTTAAAATACTATAAATCAAAACTATAGAGGCTATAGCTATAGATTTAATAAATACTAATGTACTCATTCTTTAAAAAGTAGAACTTGAAATGAAGAAGTTTATCTTATTTCTTATCTTAAATAAGAAATTTATTTCTCTATAATTCAGTTATTATGGAAAAATATTTTTTCTTCTGTGTGTGACCCACTTTACATAATAAAAATTAATTACCTGTACTAATATGAATTGCCTGGTAAGGGTGAATAGAATTTAACTGAACATTGTTGCCATCCAAAATTCTCTATTGGTACTGATTTACATTTGTATTCTATTCAGATACTTTGTAAAATCCAATTTGGTTACCACATGAACTTGTACTTTCTTAAACATTATTTAAATTATCATGTTAAAGTTTCCAGAGCTCTTTTGCCTTTCTTTTGGGGTAAGCTTTACCTCTTCTTTTGCTGAAAATAGCTATACTGTGTAAGGTCTTGATTTGATCTTCTCTGTATACTGGTTATGCTTGCTCAAAAGTTCATTTTTGTGGAGACATTCTGTTAAAGAGTAGTAGTCTTCCATGTTTAAGTACTGTATTTAAAAAAAAAAAAAAGCCTGAATTTTAAACCATTTTGAAATGCTTTCCCTATAATTACTGCTCTTAAAACCCATGTTTTATATGTCAGCTTTTACATTAATTACTGTTTTGATTAAAACTGTCACTCTTTGCTCGAATCTGTCCTCTCTTTAAATTTATTAAAAACTTTTTTAAAACATAAGGCTCTCCATATATTTAGAAAAGCTGAGTTATGAGTTATCTGAGTCAGTTTTTTCAGAAATGTCATTTTATTATGTAGGTTTGCAGTTGACAAAATCTCATAAGGGCACAAAAGTTCCTTCCAATATATTCTCTTTCTACTGCATTAGAAAAAATGAGGGCAGGAGAGAGAGAGGGTTTTTTGAAATAAGAAAATCCTTAGAATAGAAAATGTAATATTTAAAACTCTTTAAAAGCATGTAAGAGTAACTTGGAATATCACAAAGCTTAGAACAGATAATGTCATGAAAGCATCTTTGAATATTGAAGTTGTAGGACCTATTCCCATAGTGATTGACGTGCATTATTTAATTCATTGTTCTCAGAGTGTTAAAACTTTAAGAATCTTAAGTGTATCATGACAAAATGGTGAGGGGCAGAGGGGAAAGAATGGGTGGGAAGCAAAATCCTGTCAATAGAATCTCCATTTTTGAGAGAGATTTCAGGTTCACTTGTTGATTTTTTTTTTAGTATTCTTTTTTGTTTTTAAAAGACTTGGTTGGTTGGTTGATTTGTTTGTTTTAGAGCAGTCTTAGGTTCACAGTAAAATTGAGAAGAAGGAACAAAAGATTTCCTGCATACTCAGCTGCCTCCACACATGCATAGCCACCCTTATTATCAACATCCACTGCCAGAGTGGTACGTTAATTACAATTGATGAACTTACATTGATGCTTAAAGTCCATAGTTTATATTAGGGTTCACTCTTGGTGTTATACATTCTGTGGATTTGCACAAATGTATAATGACAGGTATCCATTATTATAGTACCATACAGAATATTTTCATTGGTTTAAAAATCCTCTTTGCTCTGCATATTCATCCTTCCTCACCCCAGCTTCTAGCATCCACTGATCTTTTTATTGTCTCCATAGTTTTGCCTTTTCCAAAGTGTCCTATAGTTGGAATCATACAATATGCATTTAAGTTTCTTACATGTCTTTTTGTGATTTGATAGCTCATTTCTTTTTTAGTACTGAATAATATTCTGTTGTCTGGTTGTACCACAGTTGTACCACTGGTGGACATCTTGGTTGGTTGCTTACAAGTTTTACAATTATGAATAAAGCTGCTATAAATATCCATGTGCAGGTTTTTGTGTAGATACAAGTTTTCAGCTCCTTTGAGTAAATATCAAGGAGAGTGATTGCTGGATCGTATGGTAAGAGTATGTTTAGTTTTATAAGACAATGTCAAACTGTTTTTCAAAGTGGTTGCCCGATTTTGCATTCCTATCTGCAATGAATGAGAGTTCCTGTTGGCGCCACATCTTGGTCAACATTTGGTGTTGTCCGTGTTCCAAATTTTGGCCATTCTAATAGTGTGTAGTGGTATCACATTGTTTTAATTTGCATGTCCCTGATAACATATGGTGTAGAGCGTCTTTTTATATGTTTATGTGGAATATATAATATTGTATAGTCGGACTCATGCAATATGTAGCCTTTTCAGATTAGTTTCTTTATCCTTATCTTTTTAATCTGTCACTTCACTTTTAGCTTTACCTCGCTCATAGGTAGTTTTAAGAATGCAGTTAATTTTGGAGGTATACTATCTTCTAAAGATTAAGTACCAGCATTAAAAAATTGAACTCAGGCTTCCCTGGTGGTGCAGTGGTTGAGAGTCCGCCTGCCGATGCAGGGGAAACGGATTCGTGCCCCAGTCCGGGAAGATCCCACATGCCACAGAGTGGCTGGGTCCAAGCCAGGGCCTCTGGGCCTGAGCATCCGGAGCCCGTGCTCTGCAACAAGAGAGGCCACAACAGTAAGAGGCCCGTGTACCGCAAAAAAAAAAAAAAGATTGAACTCATCTTGTGATGATAGATTCAGCTCTCTTACCTTTTATGTGAATTGTCCAACACTTTAGAAATATGAAACTTGCTACAATCAAGTAGTGATTTTTTCAGTCATTTAACAATTGTTGAACAAATATATGCCATACAACAGCATAGAACAGTATGGACTTCCTCTTATAGAAAGAGTTTAGAATGTATTGGGAACATCAGAGGGGCAACCTAATATACACTAGGCTATAAAAAGATTTCTTGAAAGAGCTTCCTGAGTTGAATGTGACTTAAAGGATGAATAGGGGTTTAACATCCCAGATTTAGGGGAATACTTGCGCCAAACAAGACCTAGAGTGAAAAAGAATATCTTGTATACAGGGAAACCTTCATACTTTTGTTGCTAGAGTATAAAACATGAGGCAGATGGTGGTGAAAAATAAAGCTGGAGAAGTAGGTGGGGGCCACATCCCAGGGATCTTGTATGGCATGTTAAAGCACTTGGGATTGATTCTGCTAAGGCAACATCTAAGAGGTTTTTTTAATTTTTATTTATTTATTTAGTTAGTTAGTTAGTTTTGGCTGCATTGGGTCTTCATTGCCACACGCGGGCTTTCTCTAGTTGTGGCGAGCACGGGCTACTCTTTGTTGCGGTGCATAGGCTTCTCATTGCAGTGGCTTCTCTTGTTGCGGAGTACGGGCTCTAGGCATGCGGGCTTCAGTAGTTGTGGCACATGAGCTCAGTGGTTGTGGCTTGCAGGCTCTAGAGTGCAGCCTCAGTAGTTGTAGTGCACGGGCTTAGTTGCTCCACGGCATGTGAGATCTTCCCAGACCAGGGCTCAAACCTGTGTCCCCTGCATTGGCAGGTGGATTCTTAGCCACTGCGCCACCAGGGAAGTCCCTAGGAGTTTTTGTTGATGTTGTTTGTTTTTTAACTTGAGATAACAAAATACATGCACTAAAGGGCAAAAATCATAGCGGTAGATCTTGATTACTTTTTACATATATACACTTGTGTAACCACCACCCAGATCAAGATATGCAATGTTTCTAACACCCAAGAATTGTTTCTACTCTTTCCCAGACAGTACACTCTCTACTGCCTCCCAGCTTTCCTAAGAGTTAATTCTGACTTCTGGCACTGTAGGCTGTTTTGCCTCTTCTTAAATGAAATCATGCATCATGTCTTCTTTATGCTTCCTCTATAAATTAAATTCTACAGTAGGTGCTATTTTGTATCTGGCTTTGTACATTGTAATATCTGTGAAATGTGTCCCTGTTATATGTAACAATGGACCGATTGTTTTATTTTTATCATTGCTGTATAGTATTCCATTATATGAACTTATCACAGTTTATGCATTTTGTTGATGGACATTTGGGTTGTTTGCAGTTTATTTTTGGCTTTTTATGAATAAAGTTGTTATGAACATTACTGCATATGATTTTTGGTGGACATACTTAGTCATTCCTCTCATATAAATACCTAACAGTGGAATTTATGGGTCATTAGTAGACTTTGGTTTAGCCTAAGGAGATACTCCCAGTTTTCCAAAGTGAATGTACCAATTCACACTGCTGTCAGCATTGTATGAGAATTTCGTATGCTCATATCATCTTTAATACTTGGTATGGTCAGTAAACTTTTTTTTAGCCATTCTGGTAGGCATGTAGTAGATTCCCATTGTCATCGTAATTTAAATTTCCCTTGTGAGTAATGACATCTTATGACTCTTAAATAAGCGTATTATACACTTACTGGCCATTTTGATACCCTCTTTTGCGAAAGGATCTTTCAAGTCTGTTGTCCTTTTTTTAAAATTTACTTATTTTATTTTTTATTTTTGGCTGCGTTGGGTCTTCGTTGCTGCGTGCAGGCTTTCTCTAGTTGCAGTGGGTAGGGGCTACTCTTCCTTGTGATGTGCGGGCTTCTCATCGTGGTGGCTTCTCTTGTGGAGCACGGGCTCTAGGCACGTGGGCTTCAGTAGTTATGGTGTGTGGGCTCAGTAGTTGTGGCTCATGGGCTTAGTTGCTCCATGGCATGTGGGATCTTTCCGGGCCAGGGCTCGAACTCGTGTCCCCTGCATCAGCAGGTGGATTCTTAACCACTGCGCCACCAGAGAAGCCCTATTGTCCTTTTTTTTATTGAGTTTTTTGTCATGGAAGAAAACCATAAGTGAATGACCAGCAGCTGTGAGGAGTGTGGATGAAGGCAAGAACAAAGCTAGAGACAGAGATCAGTTAAAAGGTTACTGTGTGATCCAGGTGAGAGAGACTGTATGCTCTATGAGAGCAGGGACTTTGTTTCATTCAGGGCTACATCTTTAGATCCTAAGACACTGTCTGGCACATGGTAGGTGTTCAGTAAGTAATTTTTGAATGAATGAACACAAACTTCAATCAGGGAAGTAGAGATGGAAGGAAAGATATAGATTTAAGAGATAATAGAAAATTTTAATAGAGGTAGAAGAGGACGGAATCTAGGATGATTACCAGGTGTGTACATTGAGTGTCAAGTTGTATAGTGATGTAACTAAAGAAACGAAGGCTACAGAAGGAATTACAAGTTTAAAAAAATAGGGACAAGTTAATTACCATGTGACCTTGCACATATTACCTAAGGTTTGTGCTCAGTTTCTTCAACTCTAAAATTAAGATATAATATGTAATATCTAATAATAGGGTCATTGTGAGGACTGAGATAATGCATGCAAAATTTAGAATAGTGCCTGTCATATAAAATATACTCAAAAAAGATTAGAGATAGAAACAATTGAAAATCCCTGTCTTCATGGAGCTTACATTTTAGTAGTGGTGGGTCCACACTGTAACAAAATAACTAAAATAAAGCATATTAGATGGTGAGAAGTATTGTGGAGAAAAATTAATCAGGAAAGAGATGGGAAGCACAGATTGTGGTGGTAGTGTGATTAGGGTTGAGGGATCAATTTTAAATAAGGTGATCAAGTAAGGCCTTCCCTAAGGGAATTCACATAGTAATATGTGTAGGGAAATGGGAAAAAGGTTCAGGGTTAGGAGAAGAGCGGGACAAATTGTTCGTAATTTAAGATAAGAAAGCAAGGCTCCCTATTTTACCAAAGAATAGAGTGTAATAATAGTAGATTTATTTGTTTATTGTGCAAACCCACAGCAGTTAGGCTTGTCCCATTCTTTTATCCTCTCTTCCCTGTAATACACTACATAAACCTAAGGACGAATTTATACCCTAAAAGATCTTTGTTACATATATTGGAGGAAGTGTTTTATGTTTAATTCTGACATAGTAGCAAGAAATCAGTAGGTTCTCTAACAGTAGCTACTACTTAGGAACAGCAAAATATCTTCTTACAATTTATATAACTGTTTCAAACCACTTGATATGTGTAAATGACATACATTATTATAGGCTTCTGTGTTTGGACTCCATGTAGCAATTCGTTCATTCTTTTAAAATCAAAATGAAATATTGTCTGGGGTAACAGTCTAGAAATAGTTCTAAAATGGAAAATGAATCTATCCTTTTTTTTTAATTTTTAAGCATTATTTTTCAAGTATGCGCAATTGAAAATCATTGGAAATAGTTGGAATTCTTTCAGGCATATTCCATAAAAATAAACAGTGATAAAAAAATGTCCTTAAACCTTGGCCAGTAGATTATGGGGACAGTTTAATAATACTAACATTATTGTTATTTTACTATTATTAAATATGTTAGATTATATCTTTAACACAAAAATTCCCTAGGTCATAGTATACACTACATATCACCCAACCATTGCAAAAGAAGTATGCTCCATATGCAGCTTGCCTATTCTGAATAATCTGCATGTTTTCTCTTTGCTGTCCAGTTGTAGAATCAGTCAGAGCCCTATGGTATCTACCAAGTGCCACAAGGAAGTCTAGGACACAAGCTCCCTCAGAAAAAAAGTAGAAACAAGTAAAAGTAAAGCAGTAGGGGCCATTAGTGTGACACATGTGCTGCTTTGTTTTCTTGAGTAAAGAGGGAATTCTTTGTTCCCAGTTTTTGTTATTGATACTTGTTTTTTTTCTTCCAGTTCAGCACCAGAAATCTGCTACATTCCAAATCCAAATGTCATCACTACTCCAAAATTGAGTTCATGAAGGGTAGCTTTCTAACTGTGGTAGATTGAACTGGAGTATTTTGTAACAGCTTAGTAATATAAATGTAGAACAATCTAACAAATATGTTGAGTGAAAGAAGCCAAAATACAAAACACATACTGATGATTCATTACATAGAATTTTAAAACAGGTAAAAGTAATCTATAGCATTAGAAGTTACGATAGTAGTGGCCTTTGAGGAAGAATAAAGAGATAATGATTGGGAGGGATGGTGAGGGGACTTTCTGGGGTGCTGGTAATGTTCTATATCTTGGGTATACAAGTATGCTCACTTTGCTTACTATGTTCATTGCGCTGAACACTCTTGATCTGTATACTTTTTATGTGTGTATGTTATATTTCAATACATTAAGTATCTTAAAATATTTATAAGATTAAGATTAGGGCTTCCCTGGTGGCACAGTCGTTGAGAGTCCGCCTGCCGATTCAGGGGACGCGAGTTCGTGCCCCAGTCTGGGAAGATCCCACATGCCGCGGAGTGGCTGGGCCCGTGAGCCGTGGCCCTTGAGCCTGCGCATCTGGAGCCTGTGCTCTGCAACTGGAGAGGCCACAACAGTGAGAGGCCTGCGTACTGAAAAAAAAAAAAAATTACAGCTGCTGAAAGTTGGAAGACAGTGGGAAAAGTACAGGATTTGGAGTTGGACAAGTGTAGGTTCAAATTATGACTAGGTCACTAAATTATCCAAGTAACTGTTTTCAGTTCTCTTTCCTTCCTTCATCGATAAAGTAGAGGAGATATCTCAGAAGGTTGTTTGAGGATTGAATGAGATGATTTGTAAGTGCTTAGCACTCAAATCCCACTCCCCCCTCTCACAGTTTTGGGATAGAGGGGGAAAGATTTGAGGAGTATATAAAGAAGTTGTAGGTAGGTGAAAACAATTATAACTTGCTGAAGATGACTAAGGTGATGCTGGTAAGGAAGGTTAAGCCTTTCTTTGTATTGTAACCAGTAAAGACCAACAACTTGGGAGTATTTGAATCACTTTCAATATTGAGTTAATAGTGCTGCCCTGGCACGTCGACATGGAGGACTGTTACACAGATGACAATTTATATTCGGTTAGAATGTAATACGAAGTTACAGATAGATTTAAATTGAGCCTAAGTAGTATGTTTTCTTTTTTTTTTTTTTTTTTTTTTTTTTTTTTGCGGTACGCGGGCCTCTCACCGTTGTGGCCTCTCCCGCTGCGGAGCACAGGCTCCAGACGCACAGGCTCAGCGGCCATGGCTCACGAGCCCAGCCGCTCCGCGGCATGTGGGATCCTCCCAGACCGGGGCACGAACCCGTGTTCCTGCATCAGCAGGCGGACTCTCAACCACTGCGCCACCAGGGAAGCCCAGTAGTACGTATTTTTAAGTCTAAAGGATTTGTTATCCATGCTGTGCTTTGAAAATGTTACCGTTTTGGTACATTTGAATGCTCTTCCCTGTAGTTGCTGATAATTTATGCTGCAAGAATAAGGAGCTAAATTTAGGCATGTTGTGTTTGTGAAGGTACTTATATATATTAGTAATTTTTAGGCCTTAAAAAAAGAGAATAGATTCATTCTATGAAAACTTTGTAATTCAACCGAGGGAACCTTTCACATTCCAATGTCAGTTTTTCATTCAGTATTACTCTTTTCTCAAAAGGCTATGATGAAATTTATAAATGTAAAATTGTGTCTTGATTATATAAACAATCAGATATCTATTATTGAGTAACAAACCACCCCAAAACTTAGTGGCTTAAAACAACAACCATTTTATTTGCTTACAATTCTGAGTTAGTGCATGGGGCTAAGTTAGCCACGGGTGGTTCTGCTGTTGGTCTCCACTGAGGTCACTCATGCAGCTTCAGTCATCTGGCAGCTAAAATTGGGGCTGATTGTTCTAGGGGTCTGAGCTGGGACAGTTTTTCTCTGTTCTGTTGGTCTCAGCTCAGGTCTAGCTCAAGCCTTCTCACATAGTGGCACCATGTTCCAAGAGTGGAAGTTGCAAGGTTTCTTGAGGCCTATGCTGTGAAGCTCTCCAAACATCACTAATGCTATATTCAACTACAGTATTCAAAATAAGTCAAGGTCACCCAGATGCAAAGTGTGGGGGAAAAGATTCTATCTCTTGATAGAAAGAGCAGCAAAGTCAAATTACAAAGGGGCATAGCTACAGGGATGGGAGGAATTGTGGCCATCTTTGCAGACTACCACAACAAATGATTAAGAAACCTAAAGAAAAAGTCTTAAAATAGTAAAGTTAGACAAACCTGGGTTGGAATCTCAACTCTACCCCTTACTGGCTGTGAGACCTTAAGAACATTGCTTAACTTTTCTGGGCCCTGATTTTCTCAAGGGTGTGATAATATTTTGCAAGGTTATTATGAGTATTAAAAGTTAGTGCAAAAAAAAAAGATAATGCACTTTAAGTTTTTAGAATGTTTTGACCCATAGTAAATTCTATTGTTATTTTAGAACTTGCCATTCCTTTAAATCTCCATTTGCTTGTATTGCTCACTTATTACCTGAACCTGTGATAATCTCCTTCAAAGATAGGAATGCCAGCATAGTTTGCTACTAATAAGTGGTGTCCCAGAGGCCCTCTGAAAGATAACGAAAATTGAGAGTTTTTTCCTCTGTTTGCCAGCTTTGATGTATTAAGACTCATTTGCTCATATTAGAAGTTGTCTGCTTAAAATATAAAACGAAAACCTAGGTTTTATATTTGGGTACCTAAGCCTTGAGTTAACTCCCCACCTCCCTCTTCCAAAGTGGAAATGTGTGTGTTCATTGTAAAAAGGAACTGTCAAGATTTTTAAAAATTGCATTTACACCTCATAAACTAATTAATATTAAACTGTTTGGGATATAAGAATACTTGCGTTTTTAAGCTTTTAATGTCTTTTGTTTATAAGTTTCTGTATTGTAGTGTTTAGGGAAGAAATCATCTAAAATTGGCATCACTTGCTAATAATATTAAATTCAGAGTTTATATTTTGGCCACAGAGAATTTGTCATCATGTTGCTGATGTTAGATATCTTTTTTCCCCAGTGCTTAAGGTGGAAAGTAAGATTATTGATTTGAGACTTTCTTCTTTTTTAATATAGACAGTTAAAGCTATAAATATCCATCTAAGCCTTGCTTTGGTTGCATCCCATGAGTTTTGGTATGGTGTGTCTTCATTTTCATTCATTTCAAAGTATTTTCTAATTTCCCTTTTGATTTCTTCTTTGACTTACTGGTTATTTAGCAGTATGTTGTTTAATTTCCCTGTATTTGTGAGTTAAAGTTATTTTCTGTTTGTAATTTCATTCCATTGTATGCAGAGACTATAATGTTTATGATTTCAATCCTTTTAAACTTATTGAGACTTGTTTTATGGTCTAGCATATGGTCTATCTTGGAGAATGTTCTGTAAGCACTTGAAAATAATTCTCCTGTTGTTGTACTGAGCATTCTGTGGATGTCTTTTAAGTCTAGTTGGTTTATAGTGTTATTCTTGTGTTATATATTCTTGTTTATCTGTGCATGTTACTTTTGGAAAGACCCTAGGTTCCTTCCCTAGCAGCTTTCTGTTAGCCCAGTTGACTTTCTATTGGCAAAAACATAAATATTCCAGCTTGATAGCTTTGCTAATGTATATTGTCGGACTTCTTCTGTATTAGAACCATAGAGAAAATAGCAAGAGACGAAGAAAACCCAAGACATTCTCTGATTTTAAGGAACTTACAGTCTAGCAAGTAGTGGCTTTCTCTGTTGAGGATACCTTTAACATGGATACCACATAAGAAATTGTCACAGTAATCCAGGTAAGAGAGGTTGGCAGCCTAATGTAAGGATTTAGGAATGGATGGGAAGGTTTCAAGAAACATTAAAGAAATAAAATGAATGGGACATGATGACTGATTAGTTGAGGCGGGGAGCAGGTTTGAGGAAAAGTGAATAGTGAAAGATGATTCCCTATGCTTCTGTCAACAGGTAAGTCACTCAATCATTAACATAGGAAACAAAAAGTTTGGTAAAGTTGAGATGGTTTGAGACCCCAGTTGGACATGGATGACTAGTAGCCAACTGGTTATGTGACCCTGGCGCTCAGAAGAGAGGCTTGAACTTTTGGAAGTCATCAGTATCTAGTTGGTAGTCGAAAGTTGAAAATAGTTGAAGTCACTGAGGGAAATTTTGTAGAGAAGAGAATTGAGGAAGGAATTCTGAAGAGCCACATATATTCCACGGATGGGCAGAGAAGGAGAAGCCTTCAACAGGGACACGTAAGGAGTGGCCTGTTAATTAGTGGAATACCTGGACAGTGTGCTGTTATAGAAGCCCCAGAGGGACAGCATTTGCAGGAGTAACTGGTCAGCATTATTAAATGCTGTATAGAAAGAAAGGAGATAAGGACTGAGATGTGACTGTTGTATTTCATAAGAAGGTTGTTGATATACTTGTTAAGAATAGTTTCAAAGTCGTGGTTGGAATAAAGTGATAGTTTGCAAACTGAAAGGTGTGGGAGAAGAGAATAGAGACTAGAAGAAGACAGGAACAGGGACAGGGATTGAGTGACTTTTTTTTTTTTTTGATTAAATAAGACAGGGTGGAGATAGAAATGTGGTATGTTTTTGGTTTTGTTTTTAGTTTTTGGGTTTTTTTAGCTCCTCTGCAGAAACATTTAAGCATGCTGGTGAGGAAAGAACTAGTAAATTGGGATACATTGAAGAAACAGAATATTAGTGTTGTCCCTTAAAACAGCAGTCCCCAACCTTGTTGGCACCAGGGACCAGTTTCGTGGAAGACAGTTTTTCTACAAACTGGGTGGGGGGTGGTGGGTTTGGGATGGTTCAATCACATTACATTTACTGTGCACTTTATTTCTATTATCATTATATTATAATATATAATGAAATAATTTTACAACTCACCATAATGCAGAATCAGTGGGAGCCCCGAGCTCGTTTTCACTTGCCACTCACTGATAGGGTTTTTTATTTTTTTTAATTTATTTATTTTTATTTTTTGGCTGCATTGCATCTTCGATGTTGCATGTGGGCTTTCTCTAGTTGCAGCAAGCGGGGGCTACTCTTCATTGTGGTGCACGGGCTTCTTATTGCGGTGGCTTCTCTTGTTGCGGAGCACAGGCCCTAGAGTGCCTGGGCTTCAGTAGTTGTGGCGCGTGGGCTCAATAGTTGTGACTCGCAGGCTCGGTAGTTGTGGTGCACTGGCTTGCTTGTTCCACGGGATGTGGGATCTTCCTGGACTGGGGCTTGAACCCGTGTCCCCTGCATTGGCAGGCAGATCCTTAACCACTGCGCCACCAGGGAAGTCCCTGATAGTGTTTTGATATGAATCTGAAAGCAATTGATTTATTATGGTTTCTGTATAGTCAGAACTCTCTGCTAATGATAATCTATATTTGCAGCCGCTCCCCGGCGCTAGCATCACCATCTCAGCTCCACCTCAGATCATCAGGCATTAGATTCTCATAAGGAGCGTGCAACCTAGATCTCTCACATGTGCAGTTCACAGTAGGGTTTGTGCTCCTATGAGAATCTAATGTTGCTGCTGATCTGACAGGAGGTGGAGCTCAGGTGGTAATGCAAGCAATGGGGAGCGGCTGTAAATACAGATGAAGCTTCACTTGCTTGCTTGCCACTCACCTCCTGCTGTGTGGCCCAGTTCCTAACAGGCCGCAGACCAGTACCAGTCTGTGGCCTGGGGGTTGGGGACCTCTGTCTTAAAATGTCTCAGTTTCACTGGATTTCTCAGGAGCTTTATAGATTAGTATTTAACAATCTGAAATATAAATTTATGAGACGTTAAATTTTCTTTTCATTGTGACCATTTTCCCCTACATTCAAGATTACTGAGGACTTGCCAATCAGATTTGTCATTGTGTTTCAAGATAACTTCTGGGGATAGGTGGAGCAAACTTCCTCCTTAAAAAGGAGCCGTTATTCTAGCAGGAGGATGGATTTCAAAATGTGACCTGAGAAACTATTTAAAGTCTTGTTTAAATATGTGGCCTAGCCTTCAAATTTTATTCATGTATCTTTTGTATTGGGACTGAGTTATCTGTATGGTTTAGAAAAGAGCCTTAATTAAGCAGGCATCAGTTTTCTTTCTTTTTTTTTAAGCTTATTTTATTTTTCTTTTTTTTTAGGATATTTAATTTTTAGAGTAAAATGAATTAATACATAGAAAGAGCTCAAAACAGTTCCTATGCATTGTTATTGGTGTTGTTATTGTTTTTTAGCAAGTGTTATTATTAAGAAGAGATCAATTTTCACAAAGAAAACAATTTTCAGATACTTGCATTTAATTTGAAAGCAGTTGACATGATAACAGATCAACTAAAATGCTTAGCATATTCCAAAATATGTCTGATTTTGGTTATTCTTATTATGTCCTTGATGTTTGGACTGCCACTAAATGGTGAGGACATATTTACATACAGTGTATGTAATATTCAGCAGAATATTAATGCAAAAACTGAAAAAATAACCTTTTTATGTTTTGCTATAACAGGTCACTTTCCCTGCCTACTGCCTCACAGTTCCTTTGAAGATGATGCTTTTGAGTCTGGCTTTTTCATTCTACTACCTCTTTAATAACTCTGATGTCCTATTCAGTGGAGTACATTTTACACAGTGTGGAACTTTGCTATGTAGAAGAGAAACCTGGAGCTTCAAACTATGTACACAAAGTTAGAAACTGTCCTTCACTTGCAGTGTTTCAACTTCAGATCAGGCATTTTCTCTGTGAATGGTTTTATTCTTCCTTACTGTTTCTTCTTCTAAATTTGGCTTTAGGTTGGAGGTAGACATGTTTCTTTTTGTCCTTCTGAACACTAGGAAAGTAAGCCACCTAAATTAGCCCTTTGTAGCTTTCTCAACCCTTCTTTATCAAGTTCTGTTTTCCAGGTGTTTCCTCCTCTAAATCAGAAGCCCTTCTCTTTATACTTGTCCCAAGTATTTGTCAATATTTGTACTGACATTAGTGTATTAAGTTATTTATATCTAGGATGATGTGTACAATATAGGGTTACAATTCAATCCGTTTATTTTAGGAAGAAGTATTTTTACAATCAAAATTGGGTCTTCACAGGGTATTATTGCTGGAAAAACCTTGAACCTCCAAAAATCACACACTGTTTCATCTGTAAATTAATTAATACTCTGCTGAGAATTATAACACTGAGTAGTGTTATAATAAGCCTTCATTTATTTTTATTCGTTTTGTTTTTATTTTCTGCTTTTAGCTTTATTTTTCAAGATAGTTAACATTTTTCTCTTCTCTGATGTTTCCCTGCTTGTTGGTTGCTATGGAAATGTCCCAGAGAAATGGCAAATTAAGTTAAGGCCAAAAATAATAGTTAAATGCATCTCATGGGGTAGGATGGGATCAAAGGAGATCCAAGATTTTCTTCGTAGAGACAATAAGGTTTTGTTTGTTTGATGTAATATCTTACTCAGGGCAACTTACAGTTTAAATTCACATAAGAACTGAGTTTTAGTCTCAGCTCAAAGTTTTATTAGCTTTGGACAAGTTATTTAATGCTGCTGAAGCTCAAAACGGGTATAAAATTGGTATAAAAATGCCTCAGGGCTTCCCTGGTGGCGCAGTGGTTGAGAGTTCGCCTACTGATGCAGGAGGCACGGGTTCAGGCACGGGTTCGCGCCCCGGTCCGGGAAGATCCCACATGCCGAGGAGCGGCTAGGCCCGTGAGCCATAGCCATGGCCGCTGAGCCTGCGCATCCGGAGCCTCTGCTCTGCAACGAGAGAGGCCACAACAGTGAGAGGCCCGCATACCACAAAAAAAAAAAAAAAAAAATGCCTCAGAGGAGTGACTAGGCCAGAGTAGATACTTGATGAATTTCAATTTTCATATTTCTTCCTCTAAATCAGAGACACATAAAATGAACCTTAATAGAGGAGATGGTAATAACTTTTTAACAATTTTTAACATTTAAATGAAATCTTCAAAGCAAGTATAATTTAGCTATTTAGTAGGGTTATTGCTGTGCTCATAGAACAATCTGAAAGTTGTCTTTATATTTTTAAATTATTACATTAGGGCTTCCCTGGTGGCACAGTGGTTGAGAGTCCGCCTGCCGATGCAGGGGACGCGAGTTTGTGCCCCAGTCTGGGAGGATACTGCGTGCTGCGGAGTGGCTGGGCCCGTAAGCCATGGCCGCTGAGCCTGCGCGTCCAGAGCCTGTGCTCCGCAGCGGGAGGGGCCACAACGGTGAGAGGCCTGCGCACCGCAAAAATTACATTAAAAATTTGAAAACTAAGAGTTTATAAAAAGCTTTTAATGACGATTTAACAGTTTTATTAAAGTATAATTTACATACTGTAAAATTTACTTATTTTAAGTGCACAGTTCAGTGATTTTTAGAAAATTTGCAGAATTGTGCAACCATCAACACAATTCAATTTTAGAACATTTCCATCACCCCTAAAAGCTCCCTTGCCTTAATGAGTATTAACTTTCACCTGTAAGTGGCACAGATTACAGAATTTAAAAGTACCAGCTTGTGAGTTAGGCTGGACTGAGTTTGAATCATAGTCCTGCCACTTACTAGCTTTATGTCTTTGGGTAATTCTCTGTATTTTGTATTCTTTATCTTTAAAATGGAGATAATAATTACATTACAGTATTGTGGTGAACATTTACTTAATTAGATACAATATATAGAGCACTGAAAGTGCTGACACCTAGTTGGTGCTTAACAAATAACTGGTTACTGGTAGTGATTTGTATTGTGGTTTAGATTTGTGGTAGACATTTAAATGAGAGAAGCACCTGAAAACACCTAGCATAAGGCCTGACACATGATTTACTTTCAGAAACCCAAGCTCTGTTAGGCATCGTGTCATCATAATTTTGTCTGTAGTAGCTCTTTGGGAATTGGTTTAATCACGCTTAAACCTTAAGGCTCACAACATGTAGTTGTTTGTTATTTTGCAGAGGCATGGATTTGAATTGAGTAACTACAAGGCAGCTACAAGACTTAGAGTTTGATGTCTGCAAACTAGTCACTTAGCTGGTGGAATGAGTCACTGGTCTTGGTCTTATTGTTTACTGTTCATCGAAATAATTTTCTTACTCTGATAAGATCTTATTTCTTTGTAAAAAAGAAATAAGCTCTGAAAAAAGTCTAATGATCATATTGATTAATTTTATTAACATAAAAGTATAGAGATTTTTCTTTTGAGTTTTAATCAGAACTTAGAAGTTGGGATGACGTAGTAAAATGTCAAATGTCAGATTCTGTATTGTAGCTCCTATCAATGACATGAAGAAGGCAAATAAAACAACCTTTTAAATGCTGTCTATGCACCCACCTACTGGTGTAAAAATATATATTTTTGGGGGGAAGTTATATTTTTTTAATTTGGGCTTTCTTCAAGGTTGGACTGATTGCTATTTAATTTGTGTGTATTCTGAATTATCTATTATGAATTATGAACAGTAAGATCACTAATTGTTGTCATTTACATAGGAGAGTAGACCTTATGGTAAACTAATGGGGAAGTTAACCATTGCTCTCAACACTGAGCAGCAGAGTCAGTCTGGGATTTTTTAAGACATAAAGAGGATTCATCATTCATGCTCTGTTTATGATTAGGAAGGTTCCAGTAGAATTATTCCTAATGAGCTAGATTTGGGCTGACCCCTAACACATAACTATTTATCTGCAGACTTTGAGCACATGTGCATTAATTAATAGAATTTTTTTTTTCTGACAAAACCTTGCTCTGAAGAAGTTTAAAGAATCTGAATGTTGGTATTTAGTAATTTTATCTCATATGTTTACTCTTGACTGAAAGAATGTTTTTTTATTACATCCACAAAGCCATATGTCCTGTGTGGTTTAGATATGTTTTGTGGTTGAACAACTGTCTTTGAGAAGCTTGGAGAATGTTTGGAAAGATGACTTTGGAGAAAGATGTTTAAAGAATGAGGAAGTGGAAATTCTTCTTAGACCTAATAACTACAATTGATGACACTTTGTAGTCTTTAAAAAATCTTTGGTTTATGACTTTGATGATTGAAATAGAATCATCAAAGAGCGACTTACTGTTCTTAACCATCAACTTTCCTAGGCAAAATCAAACTTTTAAAATACTATTTTCCCCTTAGTCTCTCAAACCTATCTTTATGGTTAGACGAATGCTTATATTTTTAGTGACGATATGGGTGCTGATTCTGAATGTTAACTATATCAAGTTTGTTATATATCTCTAAGAACTATTTTACTGGAAAATTTAAGAGGTTAGAACTCTATACTTCATTTTACTAGGTTAATACAGATGGAAATGATACATAAAAGTAATAAATTATACTAGTTCTTTGAAACATAAATTCTAGAAAAGTTATTAAAGGGTTTTTAATTAATTTTTAAAAGAAATAAGTTTTGATGATTTGTAAAAGGTCAATTTTATAAGGAAAAATATTTTGAATAGCCTTATAGTAATTTATCTTAGAGCCTAAATTGTGTTCTAAATGTGCTCTTGTCTTCTCGTTTTCATTCTTTCAAATTTTTTGCACTTATATTAAGTAATTCGTGATTATATACATTTTGTAAGTTGCCCAACTGTGTAACTGCTGTTAAGTTTGTTAGATATCTTTCCAGACCTTTTTCTTCATCCATTTATATTCATTAATACCAAGACTAATACGTAGAATTATTTTCCCCAACACAAATGACATCGTATTTATTGATCTTAAAGTTTTGCTTTTACTTAACGTTTCTACATGCTTAACTAATTCTCTTTTTAATTATTCCATATGTTTTCATAGTATAGGCATACCCTGTGTTAGAAACAGTGAAGTGGGTCATCTCCTGCCTCTTCAGTGCCTTCACATTACTCTTCACATTATGACCAAATACCATACTATGAGTTAAAAGATCCTGTAGTTTTTGGTTCCTTTTAATTATTTAGTCTCATCCCATATCTTTCTCTTTTGCTCTCTGTTTATTTTGTTTTGTTTTGTTTTGTTTCTGGCTTCCTTGTTGCTTTGGTTTTTTTCAAGCTCCCCAGTTGTATTATATTCTGTCTAGTCTCAGAACCTGTGGTTATGCTTTTCCTTTACCTAAAATCTTCATACACATATTACGTATTATTCTTTCCATAACTTTTATTCAGCCTTTGTCTTCAAATCTTAACATAAATATCACTTCTGCAGGGAAGCAATACCCTACCCACAACCTCACCCCCACTTGGTTAGATTATCTCAGTTAAATGTGCTTATATCTCCCTGTCCCTTACCTGCATATCATTTACCATAACTTGCAGTCATGTTATTTAGTTGTATCATTATTGTTTGTGTAGCTAATGAAGGAAATAATGTTAGCCCCATGCAGACTTGGAATGATTTGCTCACCATTTTTTATCTCCAATACTGAGCATGTAATAAAGACGAATAAAAATTTTTTTGCAAGTAGCTAATGTTTAATTTTTACTGGGAATGGAAAAAAGATTTCTGGGTATAATTTCTCAGAAAAACTGGTTTAATGAAGAAAGAGAAGAGTTGTAAATAGTAGCATTAAAATCCTTTTTTGCCACTTAATATATATTTGTAAATCAACCAATTTGGATAAAGAAACTAAAAGGAAAGTATAATGGCTTATCTGTGGAGGTGGGGTGGGAATGAGGACTAGAGAGGTGGGAGACAGCCCTGGGAGGGAGATATTTCACTGTAATTATTAAAATTATTTTTGACCCACGTGATCATATATTACTTAACCTTTTTTTAAGAGTCTGATGAGATTGTAGTGTAAATACAGAGAAAATATATGTTCTTATAAATTATTACTTTTATTTTTTCTATATTCTTAAGTTTTCAACAGTTATTTTATTTCAATATGCCTGGATCAGTGATTCTTATCTTCCCTTTCCCTCCCTCTCCAAACAAAACACATCTTTAAGAATCTGATAAGTCATGGATCTTATTCCTAGAAGAATGAGCATGTTGTATATAAACAGCTTTATGTAGCATTTCCAAGGTTGATGGATACTGTAATCAGTGCCAGATATTGTTAACTGTAGTTTTAATATGCAAGGATATTTTTTAATCTTTCAGATATTCAGTGATGGCTTTATGTTCAACGTAATCCAGTGGGGGATCAGGGGATACTAAAAGTAGGATTCAGGAAACTTTCTGATCCTGGCTTTGCCATTATTAAGCTGTATGACTTTGAGTGAAGCTCTTTTACTTGTCTTTGGTATCCTCCATGTCAAGTTGGTATAGTGGAAAGTGCATAGACTTGAATGTCAAGTACTGGCCTGAAGTTGATGTGTTTTGACTTTGCCACTTACTAACTGTATGACCGTGGACAGATTCTCTGAATGTTATTTTATTTCTCTGTGAGAAGAAGGAAAATGATTCCAACTTCTTTGGGTTTTAAAGATTAAACGAAAAGAGGTGTTTGAAAAAGCTTAATAACACTTATTACTGATAGAGATATAAATAAATGTTAGTTGCCTCATCTTGAAAAATTAGGCTAGAAGTAGATGTTCTCTAAGGTATCTTTTATCAATGATTTAGAATTCTGTTTTAAATAGTTCTTGTTATGACAGAATAATTTGGAAAATTTGTTATAACAGCACTGATCTGAAATCACATGGGAGAGCATTGAGGTATTTTAAGTCTGTAAAACTGATGTTGACCATATTTTCTGCCTGTTTTCTGTATTCTACTGTGCTGGATATGTAGTAAATCTCCAAATACTTGCTGTAATTCTAAGATTCATGAAACACTAATGTAGGTTAGACTTTCTTAACCTGGAGTCTTTAAATACCCAAGAGATCTATGAATAGATTTTCACAGGTCTCTGAACTCTTTGAAATGAAATGAAAAATTTTTACTGTGCCTAAATTGTAGTGAGAAACAAGCTATAGCTTTCATAGTGAACAAGGCAGATTAGGTCTCTGTCCTCATGAAGTCTACATTCTAATATAAGATAGACATTGAGTAAACAAATAAAAATATAAGAAAGTATAATTTATAGATGGTAGAACTATTTTGTAGAGAATTTAAGTACAGTGATGGACTAGAGAGTGACTTAAGAGATTATTTTAGCATTTTAAGTGGTCAGGGAGTTCTGAGGAGTTGAAATTTTTGGTGACATCTAAATGATAAAGAATGGCCTTGAATTCAAAGATTAGACAGAGAGACTAGCTAGTACTAATATCCTAAGATAGGAACAAGCTTCACGTGAGTAGCTGAAGGATAGTAGAGTGATGGAGACAAGTGTTAGAAACTGAAGTTGGAGAGAGAATTACAGGTCTTATCACTTACGGCTTTGTAAACCAGAATATAATATCCAGATTTTATTCTCAATGTAATAGGAAGCCATTTCAAGATTTTTAACTGGAGAATGATGAGAAAAGGAAACTCAAGATAGAACCCTGATAACTCACTTCAGCATTTAGGAGTTTAAGAGATCAAAGCCAGTGAGTTGGCAAGGATGAGGGGAGTGTGGTTCATTGACACTTTCAAGAAGGGGGGAATAGTCATGTTTCATATCTTGTTGAGAAGACAAGTAAGATTAGAACAATGACCTAATCATTAGATTTGTCAACAGGGTTGTCTGCCAGAAGAACGAAATTACTGTGAAGTCAATAAATAGCTATTAGGGGACTTCCTTGGTGGTCCAGTGTTTAAGAATCCACCTTAGAATGCAAGAGATGCAGGTTCAATCCCTGGTCAGGAACTAAGATCCCACATGCCGCAGGGCAGTTAAACCCACATACCACATCTTAGGAGCCCACGTGCCACAACTACTGAGCTTGCACACTCTGTAGCCCGTGTACCACAACGAAAGATCCTGCATGCCACAACGAAGATCCCGTGTGCTGCAACTAAGATCCAACACAGCCAAATAAATAAATAAATAAATATTTTTAAAAAAATAGCTATTAGCAGCTTTGTGACACTGGTCTTTTCCTTTTTAACTTTCAAAAAAAATTAAAATTTTTAAAAATTTCATTTTTGTGACATTGGTTTTTGAATGAACCTGCAAGTAATTCTTCCTTTTTTAACCTTTAATCTGTGGGTGGTGATATGGTTAAGCGTTCGGGTTTTGAGCCAGACTGTCTGGGTTAATATTGCATCTCTATTTGTTTTTAGCTTATTCAGCCTCACTAAACGTCCATTTCTCATGGAGTTGACAGTTGAACACGGGGGTTAGGGGTGCTGACCCTCTGCTCAGTTGAAAATCTGTGTATAATTTATAATCGGTTCTCCGTATATGCGGTTCCTCCTCATCTGCACTTCCACATCCAAGGATTCAGCCGACTGCAGATCATGTAGTACTGCAGTATTTACTATTGAAAAAAAAAATCCGTGCATAAGTGGACCCTTGCTATTAAAACCCATGTTGTTCAGGGGTCGACTGTATCTGTAAAATGGGATAACAGTAGTTACCTACCTTTTATAATTTTGTTCTATGTAAAGCAGTTAGCTGTATAAATAGTAAAAATTATAATGATTGTGCAATAAAACGTTTATATTTTCTGCTCTTTGGGGTTTCTGTAATTTTATAGTGTTTAAGGAAATAAAGTGCTGTGTTTTAACTTTGTTTTATGATTAATTAACAAATTTTAAGTGCTCTACAAGGTCATACTGGTAAAAAGGAAAGAACCATTAACTCAACTCAAGTAAAGGTTAACTTAAGATCAGATTCTTTGTAGGCATTTTTTTTTTTTTTCTTTGCGGTACGCGGGCCTCTCGCTGCTGTGGCCTCTCCCTTTGCGGAGCACAGGCTCCGGACGCGCAGGCTCAGCGTCCATGGCTCACGGGCCCAGCCGCTCCGCGGCATGTGGGAGCCTCCCGGACCGGGGCACGAACCCGTGTCCCCCGCATCGGCAGGTGGACTCTCCACCACTGCGCCACCAGGGAAGCCCCCTGTAAGCATTATTTTAAACTGCCATGCTAATCTATAGAAAAGTTCGTATGGATGACACTTTATCAACTTAATCAACTTCAGCAAACATTTCTGACTAATATCCAGTCCTCGTTCTGAATATTATGTCTTTCAAACACTTTTTCTCCTTTATTTTGGAGCATTCTGCAACCCCATGTACAATTGTAATTGTATCATTTGACTGTACAGTTGAGTGTTTAGATACTGTATTTTCTTTTTTAGCACTCTGGATGGTAGTCTCATTAAGTAATAATTTAATATAAACATACTTGTAGCTACTCATTCTGTTTGCAGATGCATTTTATTTAAATTATTTATAATTAAAACATTATAGAAATCAAAATGTGGGCAATTTCTTTATTCACTTTTTTATTATTGCAAGGGCAATTTGGACATATACTCAGATAACTTTAATTTTAGATCCTAAATGTGAAATTAACTTGGTAACTGTTTAGGTCCTTAAATTTTTTTTCCACTGTCCATTTATCTGATAGCACACTTCGCAGAACCCAGACAAAGCTGAGGTTACCCAGAAGGCAGATACTATGAGTATGCTGTTTCACTATTTCCCTAACAATTCAGAGTCTGGCACACAGTAGTAGTAGTGCTTAGTAAATATTTGTTGAATGAATGGATAAAATTTTTAGCATACCTAATAGAAATTGTTCTCTCAATAATGGGCTTGCATTTAAGGTTGAGTTACTTCAATAAAACATTAATTAAATGTAATGCTCGAAGAGTAAAATGTGTAGATAATTTACTTTTCTAATAATTACAGCTTAAGTGACATTTTTGTTTCCATCTTTGTAAGCAGTCTCTGCTGAGCATAATCAAATCGTTAAGAACGTGTAACACTATGTTACTTTATTCTGTACACCAGTTCTCATTTTTAGAAGCTACAGTTAGAGTAAGTACTGCAGGTATTGTTTAAGATGTGTGCTAGAAACTTCAGGTTAGGTTTTGTATGTAAAGAAAATTTCTGTTAGATGCAGGTGATAAGTTTTGTGATTTGGTTTTTATCCCCTACCAAAAAGAGAGGGTAGACAGTGAAATTTGACTGTATATGTGTTCTGGTTAACTGTATTGACCTATCATTCTTAAATTTGGGAATTTAAAAAATCTTTTGAAGTAAATACTTTTCACTGTGTTCTAAAACAACATACGGTAGCAACAAGTATAAGCCGTAACAGAGGCTTAAAAGATCTTTACCAGTAAATAAAACTCTTAAAAATAAACCTTAGGGCTTCCCTGGTGGCGCAGTGGTTGAGAGTCCGCCTGCCGATGCAGGGGACGCGGGTTCGTGCTCCAGTCCAGGAAGATCCCACATGCTGAGCGGCCGGGCCCGTGAGCCATGGCCGTTGAACCTGCGCGTCTGGAGCCTGTGCTCCGCGATGGGAGAGGCTACAACAGTGAGAGGCCCACGTACTGCAAAAAAAATAATAATAAAATAAATAAACCTTAAAAAGAACCCCACGGTTTCTTTTTATCTCATTACCCACACTAAATTTGATGATAAAGTATTAAGGTAGATTTTATTTTAGGCCAGTTTTTTTGAGACTCTTTATTAGGGTGTAACATACACCGAAATGAATACGCCTAAGTGTAAAGCTTGATAAATTTTCACAGCTGAACATATTAACATGTTCAGATCAGAATATTATTAGCTATCTTAAAAAGGCTAATTTTAAAATATAAAACAATCATAGACTTAGATAAACTTGAGAGACTTACATCTTGGATCTAACTTTATTACTAACTTGTCACCCTCAGCAAGTTATCTCCTCTTTTTGGGGTCTACTCCCCATCTCTAAAATAAGGGGATAAGACTAGATGTTTTATTATGGCTCTCACTTTGTAAAAATGCAGAGATGTGGACTATGTTGATATAAATGTGTTATAAAATCTTATAGGTAGTAAGGTGAGAATGTACAGTTTAATTGAAAAGGAAGATGCTCATTTTTTTTTCTTTGTTTTTCAGGTAATATTTCACACTATGTGCTGACTGTATTTACAGAAGATATTTAAAAAAAAGAAAAGATAAACTTTTTTCAAAGATTTTGATTCCAGTGGAATCTTTGCTTTAGATTTTGTGTGTGTGAGTGAATTGTAACTCCAGAAACAATGCCTGTACAAGCTCCACAGTGGACGGATTTCCTCTCCTGCCCAATTTGCACTCAGACTTTCGACGAAACAATTCGAAAGCCCATCAGTTTGGGTTGTGGCCATACTGTCTGCAAGATGTGCCTGAACAAACTCCACCGCAAGGCTTGCCCATTTGACCAGACCACTATCAATACAGACATTGAACTCCTCCCAGTAAACTCAGCATTGCTGCAGCTAGTGGGTGCTCAGGTAAGTTGAGTAATTTGTTATCCTTTTAAATTTCTGTATGTGTGTTTTTTCCTCCCGAGGGAAACTTGTTAATATCTGGTAATATTGCATTCTGTTTTTGTTTTTGTTTTTTAACATCTTTATTGGAGTATAATTGCTTTACAGTGGTGTGTTAGTTTCTGCTTTCTAACAAAGTGAATCAGCTATACATATACATATATCAACATATCTCTTCCCTCTTGCATCTCCCTCCCTCCCACCCTCCTTATCCGCCCCCCCAGGTGGTCACAAAGCACTGAGCTGATCTCCCTGTGCTATGCGGCTGCTTCCCGCTAGCTATTAGTTTTACATTTGGTAGTGTATATATGTCCATGCCACTTTCTCACTTTGTCCCAGCTTACCCTTCCCTGTCCCCCCTCAAGTTCATTCTGTAGTAGGTCTCTGTCTTTATTCCTGTCCTCCCCTAGGTTCTTCATGACAATTTTTTTAAACAAATTTTCTTACATTCCATATATATGTGCATACGGTATTTGTTTTTCTCTTTCGGACTTACTTCACTGTGTATGACAGACTCTAGGTGCATCCACCTCACGGCAAGTAACTCAGTTTCGTTTCTTTTTATGGCTGAGTAATATTCCATTGTATATATGTGCCACATCTTCTTTATCCATTCATCTTTCGAAGGACACTTAGGTTGATTCCATGTCCTGGCTATTGTAAATAACACTGCAATGAACATTGTGGTACATGTATCTTTTTGAATTATGGTTTTCTCAGGGTATATGCCCAGTAGTGGAATTGCTAGGTCGTATGGTAGTTCTATTTTTAGTTTTTTAAGGAACTTCCATACTGTTCTCTGTAGTGGCTGTATCAATTTACATTCCCACCAGCAGTGTAAGAGGGTTCCCTTTTCTCCACACCCTCTCCAGCATTTACTGTTTGTAGATTTTTTGATCATGGCCATTCTGACTGGTGTGAGATGATATCTCAATGGTAGTTTTGATTTGCATTTCTCTAATGATTAATGATGTTGAGCATTCTTTCATGTGTTTGTTGGCAATCTGCATATCTTCTTTGGAGAAATGTCTATTTAGGTCTTCTGCCCATTTTTGGATTGGGTTGTTTGACTTTTTGATGTTGAGCTTCGTGAGCTGCTTGTAAGTTTTGGAGATTAATCCTTTGTCAGTTGCTTCATTTGCAAATATCTTCTCCCATTCTGAGGGTTGTTTTTTCGTCTTGTTTATGGTTTCCTTTGCTGTGCAAAAGCTTTGAAGTTTCATTAGGTCCCATTTGTTTATTTTTGTTTTTATTTCCATTTTTCTAGGAGGTGGATCTAAAAGGATCTTGCTGTGATTTATGTTATAAAGTGTTCTGCCTTTGTTTTTCTTTAAGAGTTTTATAGTGTCTAGCCTTACATTTAGGTCTTTAATCCATTTTGAGTTTATTTTTGTGTATGGTGTTAGGGAGTGTTCATTCTTTCACATGTAGCTGTCCAGTTTTCCCAGCACCACTTATTGAAGAGGCAGTCTTTTCTCCATTGTATATTCTTTTCTCCTTTATCAAAAATAAGGTGAACATATGTGCATGGGTTTATCTTTGGGCTTTCTGTCCTGTTTCACTGATCTGTATTTCTGTTTTTATTCCAGTACCATACTGTCTTGATTACTGTAGCTTTGTAGTATTGTCTGAAGGCAGGGAGCCTGATTCCTCCAGCTCAGTTTTTTGTTCTCAAGATTGCTTTGGCTATTCAGGGTCTTTTGTTTTTCCATACAAATTGTGAAATTTTTTGTTCTAGTTCTGTGAAAAATGCCAGTAGTAGTTTGATAGGAATTGCGTTGAATCTGTAGATTGCTTTGGGTAGTATAGTCATTTTCACAATATTGATTCTTCCAATCCAAGAACATGGAATATCTCTCCATCTATTGGTATCATCTTTAATTTCTTTCATCAGTGTCTTATAGTTTTCTGCATACAGGTCTTTTGTCTCCCTAGGTAGGTTTATTCCTAGGTATTTGATTCTTTTTGTTGCAGTGGTAAATGGGAGTTTCCTTAATTTCACTTTCAGATTTTTCATCATTAGTGTATAGGAATGCAAGAGATTTCTGTGCATTAATTTTGTATCCTGCTACTTTACCGAGTTCATTGATTAGTAGTAGTTTTTTGGTGGCATCTTTAGGATTCTCTATGTAAAGTATCATGTTATCTGCACACAGTGACAGCTTTACTTCTTCTTTTCCGATTTGGATTCCTTTCATTTCCTTTTCTTCTCTGATTGCTGTGGCTAAAACTTCCAAACCTATGTTGATTAATAGTGGTGAGAGTGGGCAACCTTGTCTTGTTCCTGATCTTAGTGGAAATGGTTTCAGATTTTCACCATTGAGGACGATGTTGGCTGTGGGTTTGTCATATATGGCCTTTATTATGTTTAGGTAAGTTCCCTCTATGCCTACTTTCTGGAGGGTTTTTTCATAAATGGGTGTTGAATTTTGTCAATAGCCTTTTCTGCATCAATTGAGATGGTCATATGGCTCTTATTCTTCAATTTGTTAATATGGTGTATCACATTGATTGATTTGCATATATTGAAGAATCCTTGCATTCCTGGGATAAACCCCACTTGATCATGGTATATGATCCTTTTAATGTGCTATTGGATTCTGCTTACTACTATTTTGTTGAGGATTTTTGCATCTATGTTCATCTGTGATATTGGCCTGTAGTTTTCTTTCTTTGTGACATATTTGTCTTGTTTTGGTATCAGAGTGATGGTGGCCTCTTAGAATGAGTTTGGGAGTGTTCCTCCCTCTGCTATACTTTGGAAGAGTTTGAGAAGGATAGGTGTTAGCTCGTCTCTAAATGTTTGATAGAATTCACCTATGAAGCCATCTGGTCCTGGGCTTTTGTTTGTTGGAAGATTTTTAATCACAGTTTCAATTTCAGTGCTTGTGATTGGTCTGTTTATATTTTCTATTTCTTCCTGGTTCAGTCTCAGGAGGTTATGCTTTTCTAACAATTTGTCCATTTCTTCCAGGTTATCCATTTTATTGACATATAGTTGCTTGTAGTAATCTCTCATGATCCTTTGTATTTCTTCAGTGTCAGTTTTTACTTCTCCTTTTTCATTTCTAATTCTATTGATTTGAGTGTTCTCCATTTTTTTCTTGGTAAGTCTGGCTAATGGTTTATCAATTTTGTTTATCTTCTCAGAGAATGAGCTTTTAGTTTTATTGATGTTTGCTCTTGTTTCTTTCATTCCTTTTTCATTTATTTCTGATCTGATCTTTATGATTTCTTTCCTTTTGCTAACTTTGGGGGTTTTTTGTTCTTTTGCTAATTGCTTTAGGTGTAAGGTTAGGTTGTTTATTTGAGATGTTTCTTGTTTCTTAAGGCAGGATTGTATTGCTATAAACTTCCCTCTTAGAGCTGCTTTTGCTGCCTCTCACAGGTTTTGGGTCATCGTGTTTTCATTGTCATTTGTTTCTAGGTATTTTTTTGTTTCCTCCTTGATTTCTTCAGTGATCTCTTGGTTATTAGGTAGTGTACCGTTTAGCCTCCATGTGTTTGTATTTTTTTTACAGATTTTTTTCCTGTAATTGATATGTAGTCTCATAGCGTTGTGGTCAGAAAAGATACTTGATATGATTTCAGTTTTGTTAAATTTACCAAGGCTTGGTTTGTGATGCAAGATATGATCTATCCTGGAGAATGTTCCATGGGCGCTTGAGAAGAAAGTGTATTCTGTTGTTTTTGAATGGAATGTCCTGTAAATATCAATTAAGTCCATCTTGTTTAATGTCTCATTTAAAACTTGTGTTTCCTTATTTATTTTCATTTTGGATGATGTGTCCATTGGTGAAACAGGAGTGGTAAAGTCCCCTACTATGATTGTGTTACTGTCAATTTCCCCATTTATGGCTGTTAGTATTTGCCTTATGTATTGAGGTGCTCCTATGTTGGGTGCATAAATATTTACAGTTGTTCTGTCTTCTTCTTGGATCGATCCCTTGATCATTATGTAGTGTTCTTCTTTGTCTCTTGTAATAGTCTTTGTTTTAAAGTCTATTTTGTCTGATATGAGAATTGCTACTCCAGCTTTTTTTTGTTTGTTTTGTGTGGTACGTGGGCCTCTCACTTTTGTGGCCTCACATGTTGCAGAGCACCGGCTCCGGATGCACAGGCTCAGCGGCCATGGCTCATGGGCCCAGCCGTTCCGCGGCATGTGGGATCTTCCTGGACCAGGGCATGAACCCATGTCCCCTGCATCTGCAGGTGGGCTCTCAACCACTGCGCCACCAGGGAAGCCCCAGCTTTCTTTTGATTTCCATTTGCATGGAATATCTTTTTCCGTCCCCTCACTTTCAGTCTGTATGTGTCCCTAGGTCTGAAGTGGGTCTCTTATAGACAGCATATATATGGGTCTTGTTTATGTATCCATTCAGCCAGTCTATGTCTTTTGGTTGGAGCATTTAATCCATTTACATTGAAGGTAATTATCAATATGTGTGTTCCTATTACCATTTTCTTAATTGTTTTGGGTTTGTTTTTGTGGGTGTTTTCCTTTTCTTATGTTTCGTGCCTAGAGAAGTTCCTTTAGCATTTGTTTTAAAGCTGGTTTGGTGGTGCTGAACTCTCTTAGCTTTTGCTTGTCTGTAAAGGTTTTAATTTCTCTGTCGAATCTGAACGAGGACCTTGCTGTGTAGAGTAATCTTGGTTGTAGGTTTTTCCCTTTCATCACTTTAAATATGTCCTGCCAGTCCCTCTGGCTTGCAGAGTTTCTGCTGAAGTATTAGCTAACTTTATTGGGATTCCATTGTATGTTATTTGTTATTTTTCCCTTCCTGCTTTTAATATTTTTTCTTTGTATTTAATTTTTGGTAGTTTGATTAATGTGTGTCTTGGCCTGTCTCTCCTTGGATTTATCCTGTATGGGACTCTCTGTGCCTCCTGGACTTGATTAACTATTTCCTTTCCCATATTAGGGAAGTTTTCAACTGTAATCTCTTCAAATATTTTTAAAGTCCTTTTCTTTTTCTCTTCTTCTTCTGGGACCCCTAGAATTCGAATGTTCGTGCCTTTAATGTTGTCCCAGATGTCTCTGAGACTGTTCTCAATCATTTTCATTCTTTTTTCTTTATTCTGTTCTGCAGTAGTTATTTCCACTATTTTCTCTTCCAAGTTACTTATCTGTTCTTCTGCCTCAGTTATTCTACTGATTCCTTCCAGAGAATTTGTAATTTCATTTATTGTAGTGTTCATCATTGTTTGTTTGCTCCTTAGTTCTTCTAGGTTCTTGTTAAATGTTTCTTGTATTTTCTCCATTCTGTTTCAAAGATTGTGGATCATCTTTACTGTCATTACTCTGAATTCTTTTTCAGGTAGACTGCCTATTTCCTCTTCATTTGTTTGGTCTCGTCGGTTTTTACCTTGCTCCTTCATCTGCTGTGTGTTTCTCTGTCTTCTCCTTTTGCTTCACTTACTGTGTTTGGGGTCTCCTTTTCGCAGGCCCCAGGTTTGTAGTTCCCGTTGTTTTTGGTATCTGCCCCCAGTGGCTATGATTCGTTCAGTGGGTTGTGTAGGCTTCCTGGTGGAGGGTACTGTTGCCTGTGTTCTGGTGGATGCGGCTGGATTTTGTCTTTCTGGTGGTCAGGTCTGCATCTGGTGGTGTGTTTTGGGGTGTCTGTGACCTTATTATGATTTTAGGCAGCCTCTTTGCTGATGGGTGGGGTTGTGTTCCTGTCTTGCTAGTTGTTTGGCATAGGGTGTTCAGCACTGTAGCTTGCTGGTCATTGAGTGGAGCTGGGTCTTGGCGTTGAGTTGGAGATCTCTGGGAGATTTTTGCCATTTGATATTACGTGGAGCTGGGAGGTCTCTGGTGGACCAATGTCCTGAACTCAGCTCTCCCATCTCAGAGGTTCAGGCCTGATGCCCAGCCGGAGCACCAAGACCCTGTCATCCACATGGCTCAGAGTAAAAGGGAGAAAGAAAGGGAGGGAGGGAGGAAGGGAGGGATAGAGGGAGGAAAATAAAGTTATTAAAATAGAAAATAATTATTAAAAATAAAAATTTTTAAGTGATAGAAAAAAAAAAAGAGCAACCAAACCCAAAACAAATCCACCAATGATAACAAGCACTAAAAATTATACTTAAAAAAAAAAAAAAAATGGGGCTTCCCTGGTGGCACAGTGGTTGAGAATCTGCCTGCTAATGCAGGGTACACGGGTTCAAGCCCTGGTCTGGGAGGATCCCACATGCCGCGGAGCAACTTGGCCCGTGAGCCACAACTACTGAGCCTGCGGGTCTGGAGCCTGTGCTCCGCAAAAAGAGAGGCCGCGATAGTGAGAGGCCCACGCACCACGATGAAGAGTGGCCCCCGCTTGCCACAACTAGAGAAACCCCTCGCACAGAAACGAAGACCCAAACAGCAAAAATAAATAAATTAATAAACTCCTACCCCCGACATCTTAAAAAAAATAAATAAATGGAGAGACGGAACCCTAGGACAAATGGTAAAAGCAAAGTTACACAGACAGTATCACACACAGAAGCATACACATACGCAGTCACAAAAAGAGGAAAAGGGAAAAATATATATATATATCGTTGTTCCCAAAGTCCGCCGCCTCAAGTTGGTATGATTCGTTGTTCCTTCAGGTATTCCACAGATGCAGGGTACATCAAGTTGATTGTGGAGATTTAATCCGCTGCTCCTGAGGCTGCTGGGAGAGATTTCCCTTTCTCTTCTTGTTCTCACAGCTCCTGGGATTCAGCTTTGAATGTGGCCCCGCCTCTGCGTGTAGGTCGCCTGAGGGCATCTGATCCCTGCCCAGACATGATGGGGTTAAAGTAGCAGCTGATTAGGGGGCTCTGGCTCACTGCGGGGGCAGGGTTACGGAATGCTGGGTGAGCCTGCGGTGACAGGCTGGCGTGATGTTTCACTATCCTGAGACGCCAGTGACCGGTTGCACAGGCTCCAGGGCGGGGAGGTGTGGGTAGTGACCTGTGCTTGCACACAAGCTTAGCGTCTCATGCTCATCTCTGGGGTCCGCGCTGATAGCCGTGGCTTGCGCCCATCTCTGGAGCTCGTTTAGGCAGCACTCTTAATCCCCTCTCCTCGCGCACCAGGAAACAAAGAGGCAAGAAAACGTCTCTTGCCTCTTCAGCAGCTCCAGACCTTTTCCCAGACACACTCCCGGCTAGCTGTGGTGCCCTAGCCCCCTTCAGGCTGTGTTCACGCAGCCAACCCCAGTCCTCTCCCTGGGATCCGCCCTCCGAAGCCGGAGCCTCAGCTCCCAGCCCCGCCCATCCCGCAGGTGAGCAGACAAGCCTCTTGGGCTGGTGAGTGCTGGTTGGCACTGATTCTCTGTGCGGGAATCTCTCCACTTTGCCCGCCGCACCCCCGTTGCTGTGCTCTCTTCCGTGGCTCCGAAGCTTCCCCACTCCGCCTCCCGCAGTCTCTGCCCGTGAAGGGCCTTCCTAGTGTGTGTAAACCTTTCCTCCTTCACAGCTCCCTCCCACTGATGCAGGTCCCGTCCCTATTCTTTTGTCTCTGTTTTTTCTTTTGCCCTACCCAGGTACGTGGGGAGTTTATTGCCTTTTGAGAGGTCTGAATTCTTCTGCCATTGTTCAGTAAGTGTTCTGTAGGAGTTGTTCCACATGTAGATGTATTTCCGATGTATTTGTGGGGAGGAAGGTGATCTCCACATCTTACTCTTCCGCCATCTTGAAGCTCCTCCTGTCTTCTATTTAAATAGATAAAATTTTGTTCAGTACTGTGCAGATCCTTTATTTCAGTACGTTAAGGAGATTTGTTATGGTGGTGCAGTGTTTCTCAGTCACTGTACAGTAACATTCGTTCAGTCTGGTGGTCAGACTTTCTCAACAACCTTAGCTATCAGATCATTAGAGAAACCTAAGAGGTAAGTCACAAGAACTTCTTAATAGTGAAGAAGATATTATTCACAAAATAATTGCATTTTACTTAATAGGAAAAGTGAAGCTGCTTCAGACTGTTTTACTTAGTAGACACTAACTGAAATGAAAGATCAAGAAAGTGACGAAAACTATAGAACACAGCCTTTGGGAACCATTTGTCTAGAGTAGAAGCAAATACCTCTAAGTATCTAAATATAAAAGTTACTCTAGTAATTCTGAAGGTAGTACTCTGAAAGTTTTGTGTCAGTATTCTCACGGTAGAGATCAATAGTATCTTCAGAAGGTTTCACAAAGCCAAGGGAAGCAGGCTTTTCAGAGTTAGGTATGATTCACTTAAACAACCCCTCACTGTTAATTTGCATAGTGTGAATCTAAAGTATCATATGTTTACCATAAATCATTTTCCAAATACATATACTGGAACTTTGTACATTAATATTTATATTGATACCACTAATATTTGCTAGATTAGTCTTCCTATAAGTTGATAAAAAGTAGGGAAGGTTGATATTATGTATGTAGGAGATAAAGAGAGCAGTTTTAGAACAGCTTATTCAAAAGGAAAACTTACTGGGACTTCCCTGGCGGTCCCGTGGTTGGGACTCTGTGCTTCTACTGCGGGGGGAGTAGTTCAGTCCTTGGTTGGGAAACTAGGATCCTGCATGCACATGGTGCAGCCAAAAAAAAAGGAAAACTTACTTTATTTACAAATCTATCTTGATGATGTCGCCAATACTACAAAATATTAATATTTGTCAGAGGGAAATTGCATTTGATTGTTTTTCTTCTCTTCCTGTACTTAATTTTTCATTTCATAATCATTTCTCTTTTTGTTTTGAAAATTCCATTATGACATTTTGGAAATGTTTTTAAAATAGACTTATTGGGGATAACAATTTTAGTAATATAATATTTTAATAACAAATAACCAAGACTTACTTTTTCTCATAAAGTTGTCTAAGGATGAACTAATTCTTTTTCTACAAAATGAGTAAGACCTTGTCATGTCTTAACTGTAACAACTAATGTTTATGAAATTTGAGGATAGGACATTTTAATCCATAATAGCCATTATTTTAACCCCACAGATCTCCATTAAAAAACTGTTAGAAGTAATAAATGAATTAAGCAAAGTTGCAGGATACAAAGTTAACATGCAAAAATCGGTTTCATTTCTGTACACTAACAATGAACAATCCAAAAGGAAATTAAGAAAATAATTTCACTTACAGTAGCATCAAAAAGAATAAAAGACTTAGGAATAAATTTAGCGAAGGAGGTGAAAGACTTGTACATTGAAAATAAAACATTGCTTAAAGAAATTAAAGAAGACATAAATAAATGGAAAGAGATCACCTGTTCACAGACTTAATATTACTAAGATGACAGTACTACCCAAAGCAATCAACGGATTCAATGTAAGCTTTTTCAAAATCCCAATGATGTTTTTTGAAGAAATAGAAAAACCCATCCTAAAATTTATATAGACTCACAGGGGACCCTAAATAGCCAAAACAGTCTTAAAAGCAGAACAAATTTGAAGGAATCACACTTCCTGATTTTGAAACTGCAAAACTCTAGTGATCAAGATAGTGTGGTGCTGGCATAAAGATTGGCATTTAGATCAATGGAATAGAATAGAGAGTCCAGAAATAAACCCATATATATGGTCAAATGACTTTTTACAAGATTGCCGAAACCATTCAACGGGGAAAGGACAGTCTTTCCAACTAATGGCGCTGAGCAAACTGGATATCCAAATGCAAAAGAATGAATTTGGACCACTACTTCACACCATATACAGAAATTAAATCAAAATAGATCAAAGGCTAAAAGTAAGAGCTAAAACTGCAGAACTCGTAAAACAAAATATTTGCATAAATCTTTGTGACCTTGGAGTAGGCAGTGGTTTTTTTGTTTATTTATTTATTTGGTTGTGCCAGGTCTTAGTTGCGGTAAACGGGTTTCTTTAGTTGCAGCTCGAGGGCTCCTTAATTGCAGCTCACTGGCTCCTTTGTTGCGGCACACAGGCTCCTTAGTTGTGGCACGTGGGCTCCTTAGTTGTGGCATGCATGTAGGATCTAGTTCCCTGGCCAGGGATTGAACCCGGGACCCCTACATTGGGAGCATGGAGTCTTAACCACTGAACCACCAGGGAAGTCCCTAGGCAGTATTTTTTTAGCTATGACACCAGAAGCACAAGGAACAAAAGATAAATGAAACTAAATCAAAATTGAAAACTTAGTGTTTCAGGGAATTTCCTGGCAGTCCATTGGTTAGGACTCCACGCTTTCATTGCTGAGGGCCTGGGTTCAATTTCTGGTTGGGGAACTAAGATCCCACAAGCCACGTGGTATGGCCAAAACAAAACAAAAAACTTAGTGCTTCAAAAGACACTGTCAAGAGAGTGAGAGAACAACCCACAGAATGGGAGAAAATAATTGTAAATCATATATCTGTAAGAAACTTGTATCTAAGAACCCTTACAACTCAATTATAAAAAGAACGTGGTTTTTAAATGGGCAAAGATCTGGACGCTTCACCAAAGAAGATATGCAGGTGGCAAATGAGCAAATAAAAGCTTGCTCAGCATTGTTTGTCATTAAAGAATTGCAGATTAAAACAACAATCAGAGGTACAAACTACTATGTATAAAATAAATAAGCTACAAGGATATATTGTACAACAAGGGGGATATAGCCAACATTTTATAGTAACTATAAATAGAATATAATCTTTAAAAATTGTGAAAACAACAACAGTGAGCTACCACTACACATAAATTAGAATAGCTAAAATTCAAAACATTGACAGCACGAAATACTGGTGAGGATGGGAAGCAAGAGAGACTCTCATGTATTGCTGGTGGAAATGCAAAATGGTACAGCTACTTTGGAAGTTATTATATGATTCTGTTTATATGAAATGTCCAAAATAGGCAAATCCGTAGAGACAGAAAATAGATTAGTTTTTTCCTATGCTGGAGGGGTTTGGGAGGAAATATGGCAGGGGTGACTATGGGGTTCTTTTGGGGGGGCTATGAAAATGTTCTAAAATTGTGATGGTTGTATAACTGAGAATATACTTAAAGTCATTGAATTATATACCTTAAATGGGTCAATTACATGATATGCAAGTTATATCTCAATAAAGCTGTTACAGAAACAAAACAAAAAATTTTTAATGCAGTAATTTTGTGTGTATGTATATAAAAGATCTTTTGAAAGAATTCAGTAAATTTAATGGGAGTTTTGATGTTACCAGTGTTAGAATAGGAGTGCATAAAACATACTCAATAAAACATTTGATTATAATTAATTAGTGAGCACTCAAACACACCTTTTTTTTACCTCTAGGTTCCTGAACAGCAGCCCATTACTTTGTGTAGTGGGGTTGAAGATACAAAGCATTATGAGGAAGCCAAGAAGTGTGTAGAAGAATTAGCACTGTACCTGAAACCACTCAGCAGTGCTAGAGGTAAATCAGATGAAATTATCCATGCTGAGCACGTGTTCATTAAAGATGCTTTTGTTACCATAAAAACTGTGAGCTATAAGTGAATGTTAATGAAATTCATTTATTTATTGTAAGCCAAACCCACTGGTGCTAAATAATATTACAAACCACATCAAATAAAGTAGTGAGTTTAAAGTTTATGTACTATTTATTGGAAACATTTTTTGAATGAGTTGCAAAAGTAAGTATAAAGTGGTTTCAGAAGGGCTCTCTATCATTTGACAACTCTAAATTGTCAGCCTTCTATCCAGTTTTGTGTGGTATGCTGTTGGGGGTACAATAAAACTGGAAGTTGCCATTACTATCTTGCCATTATGGCTTGTTTTTATTAGGAAGGTGAGCTTAACCACTAGGAAATATACCAGACCTGTTAGGACCTCAAGATTTGGGTGTTTTTTTTGTTTTGTTTTTTTAACATCTTTATTGGAGTATAATTGCTTTACAATTGTGTGTTAGTTTCTGCTTTATAACAAAGTGAATCAGCTATACACATATATATATATATCCCCATATCTCCTCCCTCTTGCGTCTCCCTCCCACCGTCCCTATCCCACCCCTCTAGATGGTCACAAAGCACCGCGCTGATCTCCCTGTGCTATGCGGCTGCTTCCCACTAGCTATCTATTTTACGTTTGGTAGTATATATTAAGTCCATGCCACACTCTCACTTGGTCAAGATTTGGGTTTTTAATTATTAATATTGACTGGCCTTTTTTTCTTTATTTCTCCATGATTAAAATGAATAATATATTTAATGTCATGAGTGTTACATTTGCATGCAATAACAACTTTTGTATACTTTTAAAATGCAAACTAGGCTTCACTTGTGTAATTTGTATTGTTTATTTTAAATATTCTGATAGAACCCAGAACTATTCCACATAGCCATAAGTCAATCAGCCCATCAGAGGAAGTTTTTCTGGACTCTAAAATTACATTGGAAACCTAGAAATAACTATATTTTCTGTTTTAAAGGAGTGGGTCTGAATAGCACTACTCAGAGTGTTCTGAGTCGCCCAATGCAGAGGAAGCTGGTGACTCTGGTCCACTGCCAACTAGTAGAAGAAGAAGGCAGGATTCGTGCCATGAGGGCAGCTCGATCTTTAGGTGAACGAACAGTTACAGAGCTCATTCTCCAGCACCAGAATCCTCAGCAACTCTCTTCCAATCTTTGGGCAGCAGTCAGAGCTAGAGGCTGCCAGTTCCTTGGACCAGGTATATAATTAAAGTTTGATATTTACTATACTAGTAATTCTAAAAGTATTTATAGTGTAGGAACTATAAGTGATGTACAAAGGCTAGTTCTTTACAATATTCTGTTGTTATCAAGTAATATCCCACTTGGTATCCCACAGTCATGGCTTGGGTAATTCCATGTCAGTTTTTCAGGATACTTAAAACTTTTACTGCCAAAAGTTTATTCATTTTGATAGAGGTTTTCTCTAACTGTATTAATCTTTTATCTGCTTTCTTAAATAAAGTATATGGAATGTAATAAAAAATTGCCCCCAAATGGTTCAAAAGTATAACTGAATATTGGTTGTTGTTGTGTTGCCCATTAATGAAGTGGTACCTGTAGAAATTATTAAATGTTTCCCTTCTAAGAAATGGCTTTATCTTATCTCTGTACATGATAAATTTTGGTTTTGCTCAACTTTTCCTAGCAATGCAGGAGGAAGCTCTAAAGCTGGTTCTCCTGGCCTTAGAAGATGGTTCTGCTTTGTCAAGAAAAGTATTGGTTCTCTTTGTGGTGCAAAGGTTGGAGCCACGGTTTCCTCAAGCCTCTAAAACTAGCATTGGGCACGTTGTCCAGCTCCTTTATAGAGCCTCCTGCTTCAAGGTATGAACCTATGGTAACTTTCAGCTTAAAAGGAAACGTCCTTTCCCCAAACTTAGGTAGTAAGACTTTGAGTTTAATAAAGTTGCCTGTATCTTTCCATAAAATTTTAGCAGTTTTTCTTTTCTCTTTTAAAGAATATAGATGGTGTCCTGTTAAAGTTAAATCTTGTATTGAATTTTGTATGTTAGATATTGTGCAACATAGATTAAATCATGGCTTTTAGATTTTTGTATTTGAAGAGACTAAAAAGCCATGGCAGTTTTCCACCAAGACTGCAAACAGAATTGGTCTAAAGAGAGAGAGTCATTGAAGCAGGAGTACATTTTATTTGGCTATTTGCTCCTGATATAATTCCATATATACAGTACTGGAGCTCCATTTGCCATTTTGGTTTTAGTATATATAGTAATGCTGGACATGTCCTTTGTATGCCAAGTTGAATCAGCACTATTTCAAACACTGGTGCCCACTATGTATCACTTATTGTTCATCCTGTTTTCCTAACTTCTTAATGTCAGGGCTTCTTGCTTTTGACACAACACATAGCAAGTACTTCATGGGCCAGGGAAGTATGTCTCTAAAAAATTGTTAATTCATACAAGCTATAAGGAGGTCACCACATTCCCTCATCTGACACTGAAACTAAAAAACTCCCACATTAGCCATCCTGCTATATTCTAATCTCGTTATTTTTTGAGAAGGATAAAATGGTTCACAAAATCAACACAGCATATAGATTTAACTTAAAAAAATTTTTTTTAAGTTCTAGCTAAATGCCAATATTATTCTGTTTCTTTCTAGACTCAGATTATATACTGAAAATGGGGTGTGGATTCCACATCTGTACCCACCCCTCTTGTTTTTCATACGTCCCTCTAGAGCTCTCAGAACCTCAACTGGTCCAGATTGTCCCTGAATAACTCACATTTGTTGTAATGGTTGTAATAACCTGACTGTACAGTGTAATCCGGAATACATTTCAGAATGTCTGTCTGCTTCCAGTGTTACTTCTCCATTAACAGTGCCAGATAGATACAGTATAGGAAGTTTAAGATATAAGGGGAAAGAAATCCAGCCTTCCTCTGTGAAGAAGAATAAGGGGCTCAAAAACACCAGAATACCCCAAGTGAAACTTTCTCAATCCTAATTAAAAGCATTAATAGTAATTTTTAAAAGATTGGAATATGTAAAAATCCAATTATTTTTCACTTGAGTCATGATTATGTCGCTTTATTTCATTGTCCACCTGCTTTCTTCTTTTGGTGGCAGTTTGTACTATACTCTCAATCATGAAAAGATTCATTTTCTCTCATCACAATAGGTCCATACCCTAAACTGTATTCACTATTGCAGAGTTTCTATTAAGTGTCTGCCAATACCCATTTCATCTTCTTCATGGAACTCAAATCAGCATTTTCCTTTCTTTGCAGGTGTTCGTTCTAGGCATTTTAGTACAGTACAGTTCCAGGACTTCAGACATTGCATTTCTTGGAAATCTTTGAGTGTTTTTAGTTAAAGAGAGTTTTGAGAGCCAAGTCCATGGAAACAGTACATCATATAGAAAGCATATACTACATTTTAATGAGATTTAATGTATATTGAAAGGGTGTTTCATACATATACATTTGGTCTTTTGACTTGCCTTTGAATAGGGGCAAAATATATTTAGTTTTTGTGACTATAGTTCTTGATTTTTTTATGTTTGGTCTCTCTATGGACTTACCTAACAAAATTTAAGTTAGACCTTCTTATAATAAGAATGGAATACAAGTAAAAATATATCAGTATGACCTGGAAGTCCTGACTAAGATAGTCTATTGTTTCTTTGATGGGAGGGAAAAAAAAAAATGGGAATTTTCTATAGAGGAATTTGAGTCCTTATGGGAATAAAAGATTAGCAAGGCAAAAAACGTTGTAAAATATGTTAGGATATAGGTGATCCTAGACTAGAATTAATTGTTCTACTTTGATTCATTAGGCCTTTGGCCTGAATCCAGCTTGACTTAAAATGTGAATTATTAGGGGTGATACCACTAGCACCTACCTCAACAAGTTTAAAGAATTAAATGAGTTAATATGTCACTATAACAGTTAATAAGGTAACTTAACACACTGGCACATACTATGTGCTCAATAAATGTTAGTTATTTTTATTGCTAAAAAATATCATCATTGTCATACAGCATCTTAGAATTTTCACTTTCAGGTGGTGACCTAACCTACAAAACTGCAGGGAGAATTAAACCAAGTACAAATTAGTCATCTTTAGAATCACGCCAGCATCTGAAGCTCTTTCAGTTATTGAGTACCAGCTATCTCAATACCAGGCAAGCCCAAGAGTAATAATCCATAGATATGAAGAAGCAGCATGGTGTTTTTCAGAATACTTGTATGAGTATTTTCTTCTTTTCTTTTTTTTTTTCACATCTTTACTGGAGTATAAATGCTTTACAATGTTGTGTTAGTTCCTGCTGTACAACAAAGTTAATCAGCTGTTTGTATACATATATCCCCATATCCCCTCCCTCTTAAGCCTCCCTCCCACCCTCCCTATCCCATCCCTCTAGGTCGTCACAAAGCATCAAGTTGATCTCCTTGTGCTATGCAGTAGCTTCCCACTAGCCATTTTACATTTGGTAGTGTATATATGTCATTGCTACTCTCTCACTTCATCCCAGCTTCCCCTTCCCCCACTGTGCCCTCAGATCTGTTCTCTATGTCTGTGTCTTTATTCCTGCCCTGCCACTAGGTTCGTCAGTACTGCTTTTTAAAATTCCATATGTATGTGTTAGCATACGGTATTTGTTTTTCTTTTTCTGACTTAACTTCACACTGTATGACAGATTCTAGGTCCATCCACCTCAATACAAACAACTCAATTTTGTTCCTTTTTATGGCTGAGTAATATTCCATTGTATATATGTGCCACATCTTTTTTATCCATTCATCTGTCAATGGACACTTAGGTTGCTTCCATGTCCTGGCTATTGTGAATAGCCAGGTGCTGCAATGAACATTGTGGTACATGTAAATTTTTTTTTTTTTTTTTTTTAAATCTTAAGGAATTTATTGATTGATAACAGGCGTCTAGAAGTAGGGAGGTTCCTGTCTGGCTAATTCACCAGATCAACCACATCCACAAAAACCCAGGCCTCTCCCATCAGTCTTTTCTGCATCTCAGGTGGATCAGCTGCTCTTCACATGGCTGCCCAATGGTGGAAGAAATTCCCAGCTCACATGATCAGACACTAAGAAGCAGAGGAAGAAAGTTTGACTTCCTTGTGTCTCCTCTTAAGAAACCTTTCCCAAGAGGGACTCTACTCTCCCTCCAACAGATGTCCCATTGCATCTCATTGTGAATGTAACACACTAGGTCACATGACACTTCCTAAGTAGTCTCCAACTCGGATAATGGAATTGCCAGCATTGGCTTAGACCGGGGTTTATTCACCTTTTCTGTGCCATGGGCCCCTTTGGCAGTCTGGTGAAACCTAGGGACCCCTTCCCAGAATACTCTATTTAATTGCATAGAATGAAATGACCGGATTACAAAAGAAACCAACTATATCAAAAAATACACTTTTTAAGTGATACAGGAATAAACTTGCTTCATTAGTGCACTAAATAACAAAATCTAGCAGCTGATCTATAACAACCATAATTTTTAAGTAGTGATGAAGGTAAACAGTGTTCTGAGATACCTGTAATAACTGTTTTGTGATATGAAAATATTTGTGATTTCCATTGGTGACAAAGTCAAAAGTTACTGCTAATGATACTGTGGTTTGTTCTTACATTCATAATAGAAGGAAATGTTAAATTTCAGTTGGAGTTTAATGAAAGGTTTTTTTTTTTTCTTTTTTCCCAATGCAAGATTGTGAATCCCATGCATTCCATCCACGGACCCTTGGTAGGGGTGGTCTGTGGACTACATTAGAAGCGCCCCTAGCTTAGATTAATTAAGATTCACATATTGAGTCTGGGAGTGGGCATGTCTTCACTGAGACAAGTGGCTTCAAAGGAGTGTGGATATCTAAACTAAATCAGGACTAACTCAAGCAAAAAAAGAAGTAAGAGGGTGGGAGAGTAGGGTAGAGGAGGAGTGGGGTGATCTTGACTCCAGGGTCTGCTCCGTGTAGGGTCAGCAAGGGCTTCCTTCAGAGGGAGAACACTTCTCATCACTGGAGGAACAGACCTTGTCAAGGGGACTCAGACATACTAGGATTCCTGCCATCCTTGGCATCTTACATACCCCCCCGCCCGTTTTATTTACTTTTGTTTCTTAGTTGGTTTTCTTTAAACATCTGTATATATTTCAAGGTACAGATATAAAACTTGCCCTTTACAAATATTCAGCCTACTGGAATATATCCCTTCTATCCCACTCCTTAGAAGTGACCACAGTTCTCAGCTTAATGGATGTCTTTTCAGACTACTTGCTATGCACATGTGATATCCCACCAGCTTACAAACTTTCTTGTGTTGGCAATGCAGAGTACCAGGCCCTGCCCTCCCCCATGCTGGTGAATGAGAACAGCCTCACTGTGCTAGATGCTAAACTCAACAGTGTCCCCTTCGATTCCCCGAAGACACTTGCAGTTCAGGCAGGGGAGGTGGCCCTCACACCGCATACCTCAGAAATGGCAGAGCTGAGATTTGAACCCATGTCTATCAGACCCCAAAGTCCATTCTCTAAATGCCATACGTGTTGGTTTGCAGAGCTGTACCTGATGGTCCAGTCATTTTTTCCCTTTTTTTTTTTTTTAAGGAGTGGGGTGGGCATATTCCTGGAACCTGGCTTGGATGGTGCCAACTTGAAATGGACGTTCGCACTGAAGTGTTCAGGTGTCTCATCAGTAACACTTGAGTCTCCTAAATCATTCACAGGAGACTCCAGACGTATATTCAGAAGGCAGCATTGGAAGCATGAGAAGAATTTACAGTAAAGCTAAAAAGCAAGGCAGAGATGTCCTCTATGAGTTCCATAATTTAACATTATCTTGGAGGTACTGCCCAATGCAGTTAGACAAGAGAAAAAAAAATAAAGCTTATGTAGATGGGAAAGAAATGAGAAAGGTGATCTTACTTGGGGAGATCATTAATCAGATGAAAAACTATTATAAGCAAAAAATTCAATAAGGTGGCTGGATACAAAAGTTAAAATACAGAAACCAATAGCACTCACGTTTATGCAAGCTGCATCTCGTTAGAAGACATACAGAAGAAAAGATTACATCACAATAGCAGCAACCCAGGTGTTTTGGAATTAATTTTTTAAATGCGAAGTCTATAGGAAGGACACACCTAAATGCTCTCTTCTCAACATCTTATTATAAAAATTTTAAAACATACATAAAAGTTTAAATAATTATATGTAGAACACCCATATACCCACCACCTAGACTCTCCAGTTAACATTTTTTGTATTACACATATCAGTCCATATATAATCCTCCTATTCATTCAAAAATCCGTTATTTTTCTTTGTTTCTTTTAATTATTTTTTTTTCTTGTTGGTCAGCCATTTTATACACATCAGTGTATACGTGTCAATCCCAATTGTCCAATTCATCACACCACCACCCCCACCCCTTGCTGCTTTCCCCCCTTGGTGTCCATACGTTTTTTCTCTCCTTCTGTGTCTCAATTTCTGCTCTGCAGACCAGTTCATCTGTACCATTTTCTAGGTTCCACATATATGCTTTAATATACAATATTTGTTTTTCTCTTTCTCACTTACTTGACTCTGTATGACAGTCTCTTTTTTTTTTTTTTTTTTTTTTTTTTGCGGTACGTGGGCCTCTCACTGCTGTGGGCCTCTCCCGTCGCTCCGGATGCACAGGCCCAGCAGCCATGGCTCACAGGCCCAGCCACTCTGTGGCATGTGGGATCTTCCCGGACCGGGGCACGAACCCATGTCCCCTGCATTGGCAGGCGGACTCTCAACCACTGAGCCACCAGGGAAGCCCTGTATGACAGTCTCTAGATGCATCCACGTCTCTACAAATGATCCAATTTCGTTCCTTTTTATGGCTGAGTAATATTCCATTGTATATATGTACCACATCTTCTTTATCCATTTGTCTGTCAATGGGCATTTAGGTTGCTTCCATGACCTGGCTGTTGTAAATAGTGCTGCAGTGAACATTCGGGTGTGTGGGTCTTTTTGAATTATGGTTTTCTCAGGGTATATGCCCAGTAGTGGGATTGCTGGGTCATATGATAATTCTATTTTTAGTGTTTTAAGGAACCTCCATACTGTTCTCCATAGTGGCTGTATCAATTTACATTCCCACCAACAGTGCAAGAGGGGTCCCTTTTCTCCACACCCTCTCCAGCTTTTGTTGCCTGTAGATTTTCTGATGATGCCCATCCTAACTGGTGTGAGGTGATACCTCATTGTAGTTTTGATTTGCATTTCTTTAATAATTAGTGACATTGAGCAGCTTTTCATGTGCTTCTTGGCCATCTGCATGTCTTCTTCAGAGAAACGTCTATTTAGGTCTTTTCCCATTTTTCAATTGGGTTGTTTGTTTTTTTTGATATTGAGCTGCATGAGCTGTTTATATATTCTGGAGATTAATCCTTTGTCTGGTGATTCATTTGCAAGTATTTTCTCCCATTTGTAGGGTTGTCTTTTCGTCTTGTTTATGGTTTCCTTTGCTGTGCAAAAGCTTTGAAGATTCATGAGGTCCCATTTGTTTATTTTTGTTTTTATTTCCATTACTCTAGGAGGTGGATCAAAAACGATCTTGCTGTGATTTATGTCAAAGAGTGTTCTTCCTATGTTTTCCTCTAAGAGTTTCATAGTGTCCAGTCTTACATTTAGGTCTCTAATCCATTTTGAGTTTATTTTTGTGTATGGTGTTAGGGAGTGTTCTAATTTCATTCTTTTGCATGTAGCTGTCCAGTTTTCCCAGCACCACTTACTGAAGGGGCTGTCTTTTCTCCATTGTATATCCTTGCCTCCTTTGTCGTAGATTAGTTGACCATGTGTGTGTGGGTTTATCTCTGGGCTTTCTATCCTGTTCCATTGATCTATATTTCTGTTTTTTTGCCAGTACCATATTATCTTGATTACTGTAGCTTTGTAGTATAGTCTGAAGTCAGGGAGTCTGATTCCTCCAGCTCCATTTTTTTCTCTCGAGACTGCTTTGGCTATTCACGGTCTTTTGTGTCTCCATACAAATTTTAAGATTTTTTGTTCTAGTTCCGTAAAAAATGCCATTGGTAATTTGATAGGGATTGCATTGAATCTGTAGATTGCTTTGGGTAGTATAGTCATTTTCACAATATTGATTCTTCCAATCCAAGAACATGGTATATCTCTCCATCTGTTGGTATCATCTTTAATTTTTTTCATCAGTGTCTTATAGTTTTCTGCATACTGGTCTTTTGTCTCCTTAGGTAGGTTTATTCCTAGGTATTTTATTCTTTTTGTTGCAATGGTAAATGCGAGTGTTTCCTTAATTTCACGTTCAGATTTTTCATCATTAGTGTATAGGAATGCAAGAGATTTCTGTGCATTAATTTTGTATACTGCAACTTTACCAAATTCATTGATTAGCTCTAGTAGTTTTCTGGTGGCATCTTTAGGATTCTCTATGTATAGTATCATGTCATCTGCAAACAGTGACGGTTTTACTTCTTCTTTTCCAATTTGTATTCCTTTTATTTCTTTTCCTTCTCTGATTGTCGTGGCTAGGACTTCCAAAACTATGTTGAATGATAGTGGTGAGAGTGGACATCCTTGTCTTGTTCCTGATCCTAGAGGAAATGCTTTCAGTTTTTCACCATTGAGAATGATGTTTGCTGTGGGTTTGTCATATGTGGGCTTTACTATGTTGAAATAGGTTCCCTCTGTGCTCACTTTCTGGAGAGTTTTTATCATAAATGGGTATTGAATTGTGTCAAAAGCTTTTTCTGCATCTATTGAGATGATCATATGTTTGTTTGTTTTTTCCCTTTAATTAACATCTTGGATTAGTGTGATACATTTGGTCATATGGTTTTTATTCTTCAAGTTGTTAACATGGTGTATCACATTGATTGATTTGTGTATATTGAAGAATCCTCGCATCCCTGGGATAAATCCCGCTTGATCATGGTGTATGGTTCTTTTAATGTGCTGTTGGATTCTGTTTGCTAGTATTTTGTTGAGGATTTTTGCGTCTGTATTCATCGATGATGTTGGTCTACAATTTTCTTTTTTTGTGATATATTTGTCTGGTTTTGGTATCAGGGTGATGGTGGTCTCATAGAGTGAGTTTAGGAGTGTTCCTCCCTCTGCAATTTTTTGGAAGAGTTTGAGAAGGATAAGTGTTAACTCTTCTCTAAATGTTTGATAGAATTCACCTGTGAAGCCATCTGGTCCTGGACTTTTGTTGGAAAATTTTTAATTACAGTTTCAATTTCATTATCTGTGATTAATCTGTTTATATTTTCTAATTCCTCCTGTTTCAATCTTGGAAAGTTGTACTTTTCCAAGAATTTGTCCATTTCTTCCAGGTCGTCCATGTTATTGGCATATAGCTGCTTGTAGTAGTCTCTTACGATCTTTTGTATTTCTGTGGTGTCAGTTGTAATCTCTCCTTTTTCATTTCTAATTTTATTGATTTAATTCCTCTCCGTTTTTTTCTTGATGATTCTGGCTAAAGGTTTATCAATTTTGTTTATCTTCTCAAAGAACCAACTCTTAGTTTTATTGATCTTTGCTCTAGTTTTCTTCGTTTCCATTTCATTTATCTCTGCTCTTTATGATTTCTTCTTTCTACCAACTTTGTATTTTCTTTGTTCTTCTTTTTCTAGTTGCTTTAGGAAGGTTAAGTTGTTTATTGAATATTTTTCTTGTTTCTTGAGGTGAGCTTGAATTGCGATGAACTTCCCTCTTGGAACTGCTTTTGCTTTGTCCCATAGGTTTTGGATCATTGTTTGCATTGTCACTTGTTTCTAGGTTTTTTTTTTATTTCTTCTTTGATTTCTTCAGTGATCTCTTGGTTATTTAGCAGCACACTGTTTAGCCTCCATGTGTTTGTGTTTTTTATTGTTTTTTTCCTTCAGTCGATTTCTAATCTCATAGTGTTGTGGTCAGAAAAGATGATTGATACGATTTCAGTTTTCTTAAATTTTCCAAGGCTTGATTTGTGACCCAAGATGTGATCTATTCTGGAAACGTTCTGTGTGCACTTGAGGAAAAAGTGTAGTCTTTCGCTTTCGGGTAGAATGTCCTAAAAATATCAATTAAGTCTATCTGGTCTGTGTCATTTAAAGCTTCTGTTTCCTTATTTATTTTCTGTGTGGGTGATCTGTGTATTGGTGTAAGTAGGGTGTTAAAGTCCCCCACTTTTATTGTGTTACTGTCAATTCCTCCTTTTGTGGCTGTTAGTATTTGCCTTATGTATTGAGGTGCTCCTATGTTGGGTGCATAAATATTTATAATTGTTATGTGTTCTTCTTGGATTGATCCCTTGATCATTATGTAGTGTCCTTCCTTATCTCTTGTAACAGTCTTTATTTTAAAGTCTATTTTATCTGATATGAGTATTGCTACTCCATCTTTCTTGTGATCTCCGTTGGCATGGAATATCTTTTTCCATCCCCTCATTTTCAGTCTGTATGTGTCCCTAGGTCTGAAGTGGGTTTCTTGTAGACACCATATATAAGGGTCTTGTTTTTGTATTCTTTCGGCCAATCTGTGTCTTTTGGTTGGAGCTTTTAATCCATTTACACTGAAGGTGATTATCGATATGTATGTTCCTACTACCATTTTCTTAATTGATTTGGGTTTGTTTTTGTGGGTCTTTGTCATCTGTTGTGTTTCCTGCTTAGAGAAGTTCCTTTAGCATTTGTTGTAAACCTGATCGGTGGTTTCGAATTCTCACAGCTTTTGCTTTGTCAGTAAAGCTTTTGATTTCTATGTCAAATATGAATGAGACCCTTGCTGGGTAGAGTAATTTTGGTTGTAGGTTTTTCCCTTTCATCACTTTAAATATGTCCTGCCACTCCTTTCTGGCTTGCAGAGTTTCTGCTGAAAGATCAGCTGTTAACCTTATTGGGATTCCCTTGTATGTTATTTGTTGCTTTTCCCTTGCTGCTTTTAATACTTTTTCTTTGAATTTAATTTTTGATAGTTTGATTAATATGTGTCTCTGTGTGTGTCTCTTTGGGTTTATCCTGTATGGGATTCTCTGCCCTTCCTGGACTTGATTGACTATTTCCTTTCCCATGTTACGGAAGTTTTTGACTATAATTTCTTCAAATATTTGTTCAGACCTTTCCTTTTTCTCTTCTCTTTCTGGGACCTCTATAATTCTAATCTTGGTGCATGTAATGTTGTCCCAGAGGTCTCTGAGACTGTCCTCAATTCTTTTCATTCTCTTTTCTTTATTCTGGTCCCCGGCAGTTATTTCCCCCATTTTATCTTCCAGCACACGTATTCGTTTTTCTGCCACATATTCCTTCTAGAGTTCTGGGGGGTTTTTTTGGTTTTTTTTTTGCGGTACACGGGCCTCTCACTGTTGTGGCCTCTCCAGTTGCGGAGCACAGACTCCGGACACGCAGGCTCAGTGGCCATGGCTCACAGGCCCAGCTGCTCTGCGGCATGTGGGATCTTCCCACACCAGGGCACGAACCCGTGTCCCCTGCATCGGCAGGCGGACTCTGAACCACCGCGCCACCACGGAAGCCCCTTCTAGAGTATTTTTAATTTCAGTTATTGTGTTGTTCATCATCGTTAGTTTGCTCTTTAGTTCTTCTAGATCCTTGTTAAACATTTTTTGTATTTTCTCCATTGTATTTCTGAGATTTTGGATCATCTTTACTGTCATTACTCTGAATTCTTTTTTAGGGGTTGCCTATCTTGTCTTCATTTATTTGGTCTTGTAGGTTTTTACCTTGCTCCTTTGTTTGTAATGTATTTTTTTGTCGTTTCAATTTTTTGTGTTTTTTTTGATGGCTAGGGCTGTATTCCTGTCTTACGGGTTGTTTTTTTCTGAGGGTTCCAGCACTGGTGTTTGCAGACCATTGGGTAGAGCGGGTCTTGGTGCCTAGATGAGGACCTCTAGGAGGCTTCACCCCGATTAATATTCCCTGGGGTCTGAGGTTCTCTGTTAGTCCAGCGGTTTGGACTCGGTGCTCCCACCACAGGAGCTCAGGCCTGACCTCCGGCCCAGTTGCTGGGGTTCCTCCTGTCCCCTCAGGGGACTGGTGCCTGGTAGGTGCCCTCTTTGTACCAAGAAGCGAATTCCACATCCTTCTAGTCCGCCATCTTGACTCCCTCTCTTCTCTTCAAAGTATTTTCATATCTCTCTTTGGTCATATAAAGTATAAGCCCAGTTTGTTTCTTAACCTGACTCATGAGATTACGTGTGTCTTCCTAGGTCACCAAGCGTGATGAAGACTCTTCTTTGATGCAGCTGAAAGAAGAATTTAGAACGTATGAAGCTCTGCGGCGAGAACATGACTCCCAGATAGTGCAGATTGCTATGGAAGCAGGCTTACGAATTGCACCAGACCAGTGGTCCTCTTTGCTTTATGGGGACCAGTCTCACAAATCTCATATGCAGTCCATTATTGACAAGGTAGACCCTTTTTTGTTCCTTACTTCTTGGACTAATCATGGAGTTTTGGTAATTCATTTATTTAACAAGTGTATATTTAAGTGAATCCTGTATGTCAGGCTCTTATAAATTATATTCTCTGTAGCTGAGTGTCATGTCATAACTAGTCACATCATAGTAGCAGTTTGTTCATGTAAAGGTTTTTTAAATTGAGGTATAATTGACATTGTTCATATAAGATTTGATTTAATTAGTTTTAATGCTTTATCCAGTGCTGTCTCACATTCCTGTGACAGTCTCCTATCTCTATTTTTTCATTGCCTTTCTTCCTTTTATTGTTTTCTGAGTTTTGATCACTGTATTAGTTGAATTCATTTTCTAAACGCCTTTATTGTCCTCCTGGAACAGCCATTTAATGACCTGGAAGATGTATACATTGAGGTTTCTTGTGGTTCTTAGCCAGAAAAATTTCACATTATAAGTTACCAACCATTCTATATTTGATCAAATTTTCAGTAAACTTATTTCTACTTTATTTGTTGTCTGTTATGATGAAAAGATCACTTGAGTACACATGAATTTTAGGTCAGGCCCCACTATTTCTGACTCTAAGAGTTATATTTAATTCTTTTAAAACTATAGAATAATACTTAAACTGGTTTTGTTGCAGTTCAACATGAAATATGTGAAAGTGCTGTAAGATAAAGTGTGTAAGATAAAAATCTTAAAAGTGCCATGTAAATATATTATGTTGAATAATTTTAAAAAATTTTTACTATTTACCTTAATTTTTACTATTTTATCTTAAGTCCTTATAACCATAGAGATGATTATACATTAGAATCCACCTTACATTTAATTTAAAGAAATAATGACGGGACTTCCCTGGTGGCACAGTGATTGCGAGTCCACCTGCCAATGCAGGGGACACAGGTTTGGGTCCTGGTCTGGGAAGATCCTACATGCCGCGGAGCAGCTGGGCCCGTGTGCCACAACTGCTGGGGCCTGTGCACCTAGAGCCCGTGCTCCACAGTGGGGGAGGCCACCACAGTGAGAAGCCCGCACACCACGGTGAAGAGTATCCCCCACTCGCTGCAACCGGAGAGGGCCCACACGCAGCTGCGAAGACCCAGCGCAGCCAAAAATAAATACATTAAATAAATAAATTCAAAAAAAAAAGAAATAATGTTAGTATGTAAGAGTAGCCTAAATAAAATAATATTTAACACTTACTGAGAGCTTAGTGTGTGTCTGGTGGTTTTATTTTATTTTTTGATTTTAGTGCGTTAATACTTTGCTCAGAATATTTTAGTTTAGTTTAGTTTATGTTAGTTTAGTTTAGTTTCGTTCAGTTCAGTTTTTGGCCTCACCACGTGGCTTGCAGAATCTTAGTTCCCTGACCAGGGATTGAATCCTGGCCACAGCAATGAAAGTGCCAAGTCCTATCCACTGGACTGCCAGGGAGAGCTTCCTATCTGGTGGTTTTAAATAATTCATTTAATCTTCTCAACAGCCCTGTATTATTCCTTTTATACAGAGACAGAGGGAGATTAAATACATTTCTCCAGGATCACGTAGGTAATAACTGACAAAGCTGGATTTGAACTTGAACATTCTGACTCTAGAATCCCTGCTCTTAATTACTAAACCTCTTTCCAGACTATTCTCCCCCTACCCCACGCCACCCTTTTTTTTTTTTTTGCTATTCCTAAAGGTAGAATTTTTGAAATAAGTAGAAGGTTGATGTCAAAGGAGAATTAGGAAATGTTTTATAACTGCATGGTGTGTAATTGTCAGTATAATGTGTATTATTTGTTCTGTCCTATAGATACCTTTATCAAAACTTCACCTGCAGCTCCTAGGCCTGAAATTATGCAGTGGACTGATTATAACCTTAATCATGATCTTTTAAAGGAGTGGCTTTCTACCTCTGAAGAGAAACTTGACTTGCTTTTATGAAAATTGTACAAGGAGGTTAAATTAACCTTCTTGTCTGAACTGGACTATATAACTAGATGTATATCCTGCAATAATTTTCTCACACCATGAGCAGTAATTTGAATTTAATATCCTAAACCTTCTTACAACAATCTGGTAAATGAAGTTAGTAGTGTGACATCTTATTATTATATAGAGCAATAGAACTTCGTGTGATAATGAAAATGTTCGGTATACATGCATTGTCCAGTATGGTGATCACGAGCCACACTTGGCTATTAAACACTTGATGTGTAACTTGTGTAACTGATGAACTAAAATTTTTATTTTACATACTTAAAATTTTTAATAGCCATATGTTGCTAATGGCTACTGTATTGGACAGTGCAAGTGGAGAATTTATTAAAACTGATAAGAAAAACAATAACCCTAGTAAGTTAATAGGCAAAGAAATATGAAATAACAGTTCACAAACAGGAAGTATATCTAGTTGATGGACTAGAATTCGATGCCAATAATAAATACATTTAAAGCAGTGACATGCCAAATATTGCCTGTTAAACTATAAAGAAACATATACTCTCATTAATTGCTGATGGTTTGTATAGTGCATTACAGGTCTTTTGAGAAACAGTTTGTCAGTGAAGCCTCAAAATATTTGTGTACTTTACCAAACCTACTATTTCCAGGAATTTATTTTAAGGGAATAATCCAGACTTTCAAAAAGGTTATGAATGCAAAGGTGTTAATTGCTAAATTATTTACAAAGGATAAAATAAAGGGATGGTTAAAGAAGTTAAGATACATCTGCTCAGAACACTGTTACATGGCCGTTAAAATTGTGGTCATATCAGGACAGATACTCTCTTCAGCTATTAAGTAGCACTTGATTTCTTTAAAAAAAAAATGTTAGTGAAATATTTTTGTTAAGTCTCAGTGGTAGATACATGGGTGTTATTATATTAGACAGTTACTTTGAAGTATTTCATAATAAAAATGGTTAGGTATTTTAAAAATACCTTTGTTGGGCTTCCCTGGTGGTGCAGTGGTTGAGAGTCCGCCTGCCGATGCAGGGGACACGGGTTCATGCCCTGGTCCGGGAAGATCCCATACGCCTCGGAGCGGCTGGGCCCGTGAGCCATGGCTGCTGACTGAGCCTGCGCGTCCGGAGCCTGTGCTCCGCAACGGGAGAGGCCACAACAGTGAGAGGCCTGCGTACCGCAAAACAAACAAACAAAAACCTTTGTTATAATATTAATGGTAGGCAAATCCATAAGTTTATAAATAGCTGATTATAAGTATATGAAAAACATGCAAAGATGAAAAATTGAATAAAGACATGCCAGCATTTTAATGATTAGTTGTGTTATTCCATGTTTTTTAAAATGTATGCTTTTTAAAAATTTACCTTTTAGAATGACCTTTGGGGGAGAAAAAGTTCCACATGTATATATACATATATATATATATTTTTTTTTTAAGTGAAAGTGAGTTTATTTAGAGAGATACACATTCCATAGGCAGAATGCTGTCAGTCTCAGAAGTGAGAGCAACCCTCATCTATATTAATAAACTACATAGCTAAATGTTTCCAAGTAAGAACCTTTAGTTAGTATCACATAACCAGTTTTTTTACTTTACAGGTCATATGTACTGACCAGCTTAGGGGAGTTAGTGCAAGTATGTGTGTCATTAAGCCTTGAGAAAATACACAACCTAATAGCTTCCAAGAATCCCAAACCAATATAGGATTTTTTGAACTGGAATGAACTTCTCAAATTATTTAGTCCATACAACAGATGGAGTTCAGATAGAGTCTGTAAAGGTTATATCTGATGTCATAATCTTTGGTCCATAACAGAACTTGAATTCAAACACAGTTTGAGTACAGTTTCATTGTTCGTGCTGTTGTATAGCATTATCTCTAGACAGTATTTCCAAACTTCAATTATTTGGAAAGACCCCAAGAGCCAAACTAACACAATACTGTAAGAACTGGAGATCCTCCAAATTGAGGATGTGAGAAAGATCTCACATTTGAGGAATGTGATGACAGAGGGAAGAGAGAGTATACAATATATCAACCTGTGGATGCAGAGAAGTGCAGGGTTTGTTCAAGTAACAAGTGATCCAGTCTGGCCAGAGCATGGGATGTGTGGGAGGATAAAAATTAAATATAATTAATTGCAAAAATGGTTGTGATATTGTAAATAATCTTTATTTTAAAAGGATTATCTGGTCTTTGAGGGAAGTTAATATTTATCTTTTTTTAAGTTGCAGACCCCAGCCTCTTTTGCACAAAGTGTTCAGGAACTAACAATTGCTCTCCAGAGGACTGGAGATCCAGCAAACTTGAATCGACTAAGACCCCATTTGGAGCTATTAGCAAACATTGACCCTAGTCCAGGTAAGCCCAGGGAAAATTAATGGACTATCCTATATGTGCCTTAGTGCTATTCAGTGAGTCTTTTAATTATCTTTCGTTACATTTCTCTAGAATTTCCTGGTGTAGTAATTCCAAATCTTTTCTATAGTATTTAAGTTTCTGGCCCCAATCTTGTCTGTCTCTTTATTACTTCAACTAATATTTATTTAATACTTTTTACTGTGCTGCTCACTTTACCAGCAAAATAGGATCCCTCTGGGATCCTTTATGTTTCCTCCCTCTCTCATCACAAATTGTGCTCTATTTTTATCATTTTCATCTCTTGACAAAACTCGTTTTCTCATTTTTTCTGTATCATATGTCCTTAGTTGCATTTTTTTGGTCCCAACTTTACTTTCTCTACGATAATCTTGTTCCATCACATATCCTCCCTTGTGTGTCTACTTTGTCCAGCCATTTCCTGTTCCTTCTCCTTGACCTGAAAGTCACCCAACCTTCATTTTTCACTTAATATTACATCTAGGGTGTGTTAGCTTATATCCTATTGCTGTCCCTGTGTTTATTCCTACTACTGAACTAAAATTCTTTTTTTTTTTTTGCGGTACGCGGGCCTCTCACTGTTGTGGCCTCTCCTGTTGCGGAGCACAGGCTCCGGACTCACAGGCTCCGGATGCGCAGGCTCAGTGGCCATGGTTCACGGGCCCAGCCGCTCCGCGGCATGTGGGACCTTCCCGGACCAGGGCACGAACCCGTGTCCCCTGCATCGGCAGGCAGACTCTCAACCACTGCGTCACCAGGGAAGCCCTGAACTAAAATTCTTAACATTCACTAGTAATTTCCTAGTTTCTAATTCCAAAGATTTCTTCTCGGTCCTTAAATAACTTGATTTGTCTTTAGCATTTGATAATGTTGTTGACCACTTCCTTGATATGGAAACTCTCCTGATACCTTATCTTTCTGTAGTCTTATGATTCTCTTCTGGCCTGTCTGAATGCTGGTTCTGTCGTATTTTGACCACTCTTTCCTCTTCTGCCTCCTAAGGAGTAGGCTGGTTGTGTTCTTGGAATTTTGTTTTTTTCTGCACTCTTCTGTTGATGATGATGGTCATTTATTCTCAGCATCAGGTACTATTCCTTTTTAGATAATAGACTCCCAAATATCTCTATCACTGTTATCTCTTCATCACTCCAGACCTACTTTCCCAAATGCTTTCTGAGATTCCGTATCCTCTCCCCTCCTCTCCTCAGTGTGTTTCAAAACAAACTCATCTTCCCTTGATACCTGCTCTTCCTCCTGTCTTCCCTTTCTCTGTAAATGACCTCATTCTCTGAGGTATGTAAGCTTAAAACTTGAGCCTTTTGTCTTACTTTATATCTTTTCCTTTCACTTGCTCTACATAGCATTTCAGACAACAGGTTTTTTTTTTTTTTTAGCTGCATTGGATCTTCATTGCTGCACACGGGCTTTCTCTAGTTGTGGCGAGTGGGAGCTACTCTTCATTGCAGTGCGTGGGCTTCTCATTGCAGTGGCTTCTCATGTTGCGGAGCACGGGCTCTAGGCACATGGGCTTCAGTAGCTGTGGCACGTGGGCTCAGTAGTTGTGGCACACAGGCCCTAGAGTGCAGGCTCAGTAGTTGTGGCACACGGGCTTAGTTGCTCCGCAGCATGTGGAATCTTCCCGGACCAGGGCTCAAACCCTTGTCCCCTGCATTGGCAGATGGATTCTTAACCACTGCGCCACCAGAGAAGCCCTAGACAACAGGATTTATCTGTTCTTTCACAATATCCCTCTATCCCATGCCTATTAATACTGCCTCAGTTGAGGGCCTCATTCCTTTTCCTGAGACTAAACTTAGCCTTTCATTTTTCTCTACTCTTTTAATTCTTCCTTCTAGTCTACTTACTGCTGCAAAATGAATCACATCTCAGATCTTATTTTACACTCATAAACTTTTAAGTGACACCCCTTTGCTTATAGAATAAGGTTTGGAACTCTTGACCATGACATTCAGAGTAGTAAATTTATTACCAAAATCGCTTAATCAAACCAGGTAAGATCTTTTTTTATGTTTTTATTTTATTACTTTTCTAAAATTATTTATTTTTTTGGCTGTGCCACATGGCATATGGGATCTTAGTTCACCGACCAGGGGTCAAACCCAGGCCCAGGGCAGAGTCTTAACCACTGGACTGCCAGGGAATTGCCCTAAGATCTATTTTTAGATCCCAGTGATTTTTTTTTCCCCCACTTCTGTGCTTTGATCATTCTGAGCAATCAGAAGAGCACTTCACAAGCTCACTACCTCATCAGCACCGATCTGTCTACCTAATTCTGTGCCAGTATATTCTACTCTCCTTGTGTAATAGTGGATAAACCATGTAACAGTGGATAAACTTCTAGCTAAGGCCACCCTCTCTCCTCATGTACCAGTATCATCTTGTCAAATATATCCTTCCAGTATCATCTGTTTCTTATGTCATCAGTTTTCTTTCTCTACTACAGTAGCTCTATCAACATACATTTTATTGTTCCTGTCATCAAAACCCACTTTTTAAAAAATTAATTTATTTATGTATTATTTTTGGCTGTGTTGGATCTTCGTTGCTGTGCGTAGGCTTTCTCTAGTTGCAGCAAGCGGGGCATCTCTTGTTGCGCAGCACGGGGTCTAGGCGTGCAGGCTTCAGTAGTTGTGGCACGTGTGCTCAGTAGTCGTGGCATACAGGCTTAGTTGCTGCGAGGCATGTGGGATCTTCCTGGACCAGGGCTCGAACCCATGTGCCCTGCATTGGCAGGCGGATTCTTAACCACCAGGGAAGCCCAAAACCCACTTTTGACACCATTTGTCATCTACCTACGATTCCAGTTCTCTCCTTTTTATAGCACTCTCTTGAATGCAGTCCAATCAGGTGTTTATCTCTACCACTCAATCAAAATTGCTTTTGTCAAAGTCACAAGTGATTTCCATGCAGCTAATTCCAAATGTCAATTCTTGGTTCTTTTTGTGTTTGACCTGTTAGCAACATTTAACGTTGTTTACTCTCTACTCCTTGTACCACTCTTTTAACTTCCAGGCCACCACAACCTCCTAGTTTTCTTCTTACTTTATTGAGCCCTCCTTCTTAGCCTCTTTTGCTGATTTTTTTCTGATCTCCATAGCCTCTAAACTTTTTTTTGTTTTTTTCCCATAGCGTCTCACGTTTTTTTCCCCATAGCCTCTAACCCTTGAAGTGCTTCCAGAATTTAATCCTTGTGTCTCTTTTCTATTTATACTCATTCCCCAGGTAATCTCAGGTAGTGTCCTCAAAGTTTCATGGCTTTAAATATTATTTATATGACTCACATTTACTATATTTCGTCAATTCTGAAGCTCACAATTTTTTTTTCAGATTTTAGCATTCCGAAACTGGGCTGCATTTGTATAATCAATGACAGGTGATAATTAGCAATCTTTTCCATTTTAGTAGCACATAAAATAATGGTATGTGTTACAGTTCATGGTGTTTTAGAATCTGTATAACATAGTGTATACAGCCTAGACCTTCTTCCTGAATTCTTTTTTATATCCACCTGCCTGCCCAATATCCAGTAGTTCTACTTGAATATCTAATAAGAATTTCAAAAATAGTCTGTCCAAAAGTGAGTTCCATCCCCTGTCCCCCGCCCACCCACCATTCCTGTTAGTGGCACCTCCATCCTTCCATTTCCTCAGTCCAAACGCCTTGGAGATACCATCAACTCGTCTTTCTCTCATAAGGTACATTGGATCTATCAGTATATCGTGTAGGCCTTACCTTTAAAATCCATTAGGAATCCATCTACTTATCACCTTCACTGCTACCCCCCTCATCCCTCTTCATAGATTATGGAATAGCCTTCTGTTGTCTGTCTGGTTCTAACATAGGAGCCAGAGTGATCCTATTACCCCTCTGCTCAAAAACTCTCCAGTGCTTTCCATCACTCAGTAAAAGCCAGTCTTTTCTATGACCTACCAGGCCTCACATGATCTGGTCTTCCTTTACCTGTCTCCAACTTCTTTTACTCTTTTCCCACCTCATTCATTCCAGATTTCACCTCCATGAACATGTCAGGCATACTCCCATATTAGGCCCTTTGCACTTATTCTTTCGTTTCCCTAGAATGTTTTTCTCCTCTATATCCTAATATATCTACAAGGCACACTCAAACCCTACTTTCACGTCTTTAATCAAATGTAACCTTCTCAAGGAGGCCTTTTCAGGCTACCCTGTCTAAAATTTTACACATACCTGTCCCACTCCCTTTCCTTGCTCTATTTATTCAACTCAGTATCTAAATACTTTGTGTTTTGGTTATCTTATTGATTATCTGGCTTTTCTCCTTGAATAGAATAGGGATTTTTGTTTTGATTGCTACTGCTTCCCTCCCAACTAGAATAATACCTGGAACTTAGTAGGTGTTCATTAAAATACTTTGTTGTATGACTGATCTCTTCACTTTCTCTGCATCTTTATCCTTTTTTACTGTTGAAATTCTACCTGTCTTTCAAAGCCTAGTTCAAATGCCATCATCCAGAAGTTTTTTAGTGTTCCAACAGGAAGTCATTTCTACATATGTGTTCTCACTTCATTTTATATTTCTTTTAGAGAACTTTTCATATTTAGCCTTACAGTTAATTTTTCCTTTATAAAGTCACAGTACTTTACTAAACGAAGAGTGTGTATAGCATAGCTGCTTTATATAATAGCTCTTCTACTAAATTTTTTAAGCTTTCTGTTTAGCAATACTTGCTTTACAAAGAATTTCAAAATAGACATTACAAATTGGCTGACTGTAGGCAGTCCACAGTCAAGTTTGTTTGATCCACAAAGTGTTGGTCTGCACTATACTCTAAATTTTTTAGGTGCAAACACTCAAAAACTAGAAATTTTTACATAAAAATCTCAAATTTCAGTTTTCCATAGGAAACAGTGGTGTATCTGCCAGTGTCAGCCTTGCATCTTCACATAACAACAGTCAGCTAAAGTTGAGTAGTAACGATAATCTTAGATGTGAGACATACTCTTTAACACAGTCCCTGTCACTCTTTATTGCTATTTCCAACACTAAGGGTCTGAAGACGGTTACCATTTATTATCTGTCATATTTAATTCCTATATGTTACTACCTTCACTGTCCCTGAAGTTATTTTAGATTGTAACCCCTGCTTTAAAAGGATATATTTATTCCTTTAAGATGATGTTTACGTGAATAAGCTATTTCATGAATAGCTGTATGAAGCTTGATTTCACTGAAGTGCTGACACTCCTTTACTAATTTAATACTGGGCAGAACATTGAATAACATAGTCTGAAATTTTTTAAAATTTGTTGTGTAGATGCTCCTCCTCCTACTTGGGAACAGCTAGAAAATGGGCTGGTTGCTGTGCGTACAGTGGTACACGGGTTGGTTGATTATATCCAGAATCACAGCAAAAAAGGAGCAGATCAACAGCAGGTAAAGGAGATGTTTGAAACTTAGAAGTAAGCCACTGTGTCTATCCTTACAGATAAAAACAAAGCCAACAGGATGACATGAATATTTTTAGACTCTGTAAAAACTAGAAATTAAAATAAAATAAAAACCTATTTTTAACTCCCTGTTCCATTAGACATCATGAAGAATGTAACAAAAATTATAAGATTTATAGTTTAGAATGGTTAGCAGCCAGTTTATTGGATTAGCCTAGTAATTTTATCTGACAACATTGAAATTAAATAATCATTGTTGGTCTAATGTGCTGGAGTCAGTTTTCACATTGGATATAGCAGCATTTGATTCTTGCTAAAGGTTATTCCATTTGTATAAAATTATTCTCTTTGGTTACTCTTGCATTTCAGTTTGACAATAGATATCACTTTTTAGTGCTAATGCTGTATCTCTCCAGTACTGTTCACATATTTTGTAAATGCTTTTTCTGCATTAGCATTCAGATATTTTTCATTCATAATGTCAGTTATGACAGTGGGCCAAATTTTCCTCAAGTATTTTTAGATGAAATATATGGCAGTAAAATATAATAGCCTGTGTTATGGCTAGAGTTTTAAATTTTACTCCCAATTATTTCATTTTGCCCTCAGAATTTATGTTAGGTTCAGTACATATTTTGTAGTAGTAAGCTTGAGAAATTAAAACTTTGTTATTAATTTATCTGGCTCAGTAAATATTAACAATAGATTATTCAGTATTCCTTTTTTCTTTAAAATTAAGAAATATTAAAAGTAGAAAAATATGGATATGCTTTTCCTAATCTAAGCACAGATCAGGGCTTTATTTATGATTAAATTTAGAAAATTAAAAACTTACTTTTAACTCCTTGTTCCATTAGACATGAAGAATGCTCATCATCAAAAATAATATTAACTTTTAAGTTCTGCCTCTTGTAGATTTTGTAGTGTGTTATAAGGAAACATAATTGTAAGTGTAGCTATATTGAACATTGTCCACAACAGATATTAGGAGACAGTTTAAATATTTGAAAGTCCTAATCTCCAGTGGTGTGCTTGTCCACTGTAAAACGTTGGAAAGAAGATCTTAGAGCTCTCATGAGATTGAATCAAGAATTTATGTGATGTTACATGTTTGATAGTTAATATCAGCATATCAGAAAAATCAGGACTACTTTTTTTTTTAAGTAATTTATTTTGCACACTTTCCAGGACTTTTGTCTGGGCAGTCTAGATAAGTGTATGAGTTAGTCTGAATTATTCATCTAGATTATTAAGATCCTAAAATGGCAATGCAAGATTTACATTTTTTTTTTTAATGGCTAATGTTTTAATTTTGGTCGTAGCCTCCACAGCATAGCAAATATAAAACATACATGTGTCGAGACATGAAGCAGAGAGGAGGATGCCCTCGTGGGGCCAGCTGTACATTTGCACACTCACAGGAGGAACTGGAAAAGTAAGTGTGAAAGTCATCAGACTCAACCTTCCAGTAATTTGTTAGAGAATAAGATAGAATTATTAGGTAGAATAATTTGCTGCCATTGAGAAATATGAAAAGATGTAGTTGCATTCCCTTTGATGAATAGGAAATCTTTAGAAAGTAATACAGAATTTTAGAAAAGAAAACCAAAGCAGTTTCTTCACCTTTCATTACATTGTGCCTACAAGTAGGAAGCTACTTGTGGTTAACTGAATCTAAAAGTGAGTCATTTTCGCTATCCCCCCAACCCCCCACCCCCCCAATTAAAAGTCTAAGAATTTTCATCAGCTTTAACTGATTGATTTTAACTAATTGAATAATGCACTTCCAATGGAAAAATTTGCCCCTTGCTCTATTCAAGAAATTATTTATTGCCTGGCTCATTTTCACAGATTATTTCAAGGACCAGATAATTTCAGTGATGTTAAATTGCCAGCACATAGTAGAAAGAAAGGAAAAGCTTCTTAATTGTTTTATAAAACCAGTATAACGCTGACAGTAAACTTGACAAAGCACAATTAAAGAAAACTACAAGTTCATCTCACACGTTAATATTTTTAAAATCCCAAATATTAAAACTTAGAATTCAGTAATACATTAAAATAGACACCATTACTAAGTGCAAAGGTAGCATAATATAATTACTCTGGGTTAGAAAAGAATGGGTATGATAACCACGTGATCATATCCAAAGATGCCAAAAGACATTTGAATAATATCCAATGTCCGTGATAGATCAAGATCCCTTAGTAGAACAAAAACATCATAGATGTTTTCCCAACATGATAATTATATTTCAAATCAAAAGCCAGCATGATAGCATGATGCTTAATTGGTATTAGTTTATTAGATTCAGTTTTGTTACAGACAAGAGTAAGGGAAAATTTTCTACTAGTAAAAAGTGTTATTTAACATTCTGGAAGTTGTAGCTAATGTATGTAAACAAGAGAACAAAATAGCCAAAATCATTAAATGGGAAAACTCAAGAGAAATACTAGAAACAAAAGAAACAAGAATTTAGTAAGGTAGCAAATCAAAAAATTAGTTTACAGAAATGAAGTACTCTCATATAAACTAGAAAGGGAAACATAACCAGTTAAAAAGTAAGGTGACATTAAAATCCCTTTTGCATTAACAACAAAAACAAAAAAGATAAACACCAAATAATAAGCTAATAAGAAATATCCAGGATCTCTTGAATTGAATTAGTAAACTACATAGGAACATAAGAGAAGAGTTGAATAAATGAAGAAGCATACTGTGTTCTTGGATAAGACTTGGCATTATAAAGGTTTTATTTCCTCTTAAACAGCAAGTTCAGTGAAATCCCAATTAGAATCTTAACGTGATGATTTTGGGAACCTAACAAAATCATTCATTTGGGAGAAAAAATATGCCAATAGCCAGGAAAATTTTTGGAAAAAAAGGTCTTCAGCAGGGACTAGACTAATAACTATTAACCTGTTTTATGAGCTAAAGTAAGTATAAAGACTGTGGTATTAGCATAGGAATAGATAGCCCAATGAAATACAATAGAAAATCTAGAAAGAGTTCCAGATACATATAGGAACTCAGCATATGTGCAAAAGGTGGCATTTCACATCAATAACAAAAAAACATGATGAAACAACTATCCATTTGAAAAATAGGGCTGGATTATTACCTTTACACCAAAACAAATTACAAATTTATCAGAGATTTAAATATTTAAAAAAGAAACTATAGAGTACTTAGAAATATTTGTGGTTGTTATATAATTTTACAGTAGGAAGGATTTTTAAAGAATGACACCTAGCATCTATAAAGGAGATCAATAAATTTGATTACGTGAAAATGAAAAACTAAGATAATGGCCAAACACCACAAACTTAAAAAAAAAAAAAGTGGGGAAATGACATAGAAAAGGCTGATATCCGTAACATAAAATGAGCTCCTACAAATCTGTAAGAAAGAGAAGAACCAGTAGATATATGGATCATGTAAATAAGCAGTTCACAGAAAAAACACTAATGGCCAGCAGACATGTGAAACTGTGTTCAATATCATGAATTGTTAAATGTAAAGTAAAATAAAACTTGATATTTTTGAACTGTCAAATTGTCAAAAGCTGAGGCTAACCAGTGTTTAATGAAATATTGAAAAAAGCCTTTTTTTGTTAATCGGTAGTGGTTATAATAGCTTTGGAGCATTATAAGAGTTTCTAACGTGCATACATTGGACTTAATAGTTCTGCTTTTGGTTATTCACACAAGTGCAAAGTACATGTACATAATTTTCTGTTATTGCATTGTTTTAATAGCAAAAAATTAGGGACAACCTAAAATGTACTGACATAAAGAAATATTTAAGATTATGAAGTAGAGGAAAATATTTACTATGCAGCCGTATATGATCCTGTTTCTGTAATTTATAATCTTACAAATGTAAGAATATTAAGCCAGTGTATGGAGTGGAAAAATCTGTATTATATACCAAGCTGTTAACAGTGATTACACCTGATGGGTGGTCCGCCCCCCCCCCATCCCCTACCCTAAAGTGTGTGTGTGTGTATACACAAGTTTTCAAGTTGATAGCTAGAGCCAATGTTTCAAGAGAATTTCTAGAAAATGATGTGCTTGGAATCCTTTCCTTTTGTATCCGTTTCTTAAATACATTTTAGTTCCTGATTTTTAAAAGCTTTTCCTTTTACAGTTTTGGTTTTTGGTGTGTGCCTTTGCTTTTTATATAGATTTCGTAAAATGAACAAACGCCTGGTTCCCAGAAGACCCCTGAGTGCCTCTTTGGGTCAACTTAATGAGGTGGGCCTGCCTTCAACAGCTATCCTTCCGGATGAAGGTGCAGTGGATCTGCCTAGCAGAAAAACCCCTGCTCTGCCAAATGGAATTGTATCAGCAGGGAATACAGTAACACAGCTGATTCCACGAGGGACAGACCCCAGCTACGATTCTAGTCTGAAACCAGGAAAGATAGATCACCTGAGCAGTAGTGCCCCTGGATCCCCTCCTGACCTGTACGTTGTTTTTCCTAACTTTTATTTAAAGTTTCTTTATAGACATAAAGTAGAAGGAAGAAAGAATAATCGGTGCTTTGTTTGGGGGGCTTATTTTGTTGTTTTTTATTTCTATTTCCTGTGCCAGTGATTTTTGAGAAACAATTAACATAGGTGACATAAGATCAAAGTTTGCAAATTTTGTAGAAGAAATGGCTATTGGAAAAAAAGTTTCCCAAATTGTGGCAGTTTGTTTTACATTTAACAATTTGTGTACATTAGAAGTATTTTCAAGACCTTAAACTTGACTTGCAGAATCTTGCTCCCATAGGCTAGAATCTGTCCCTAAGAGTATTTCTGCCTTGCCTGTTAATCCACATCCTGTACCTCCAAGAGGGCCAACAGACCTGCCCCCTATGCCTGTCACCAAATCACTTCAGATGGTACCACGAGGTTCTCAGTTATATCCAGCACAACAGGCAGATGTTTATTACCAGGATCCTCGAGGAGCTGCTCCACCATTTGAACCAGCACCTTATCAGCAGGGTAATGATCTTTCATTTATGTCACTCACTTTTCTTAGAAGTTATGAGAATGATTTCAAGAGTGATCATATTTTCAGTAATCTCAAAATAAATAAATGCTTTTTTTAATACTTGGTAAAAACTGAGGTTATATGACCAACTAAATAGTATGAAATAAATGAAGTAGCAAAGCTATGAAAAGTAATTCGCCCTGACTACTAAAAGCAGTTGTATATTAAATATGTTTACATATTTATAGAAGTAAGTCATCCAAGTAGACAATGGAAATTTGCTGAGGCTGTATATATTTTCCTGACCAAAATTTTCTTCAAGTACGAAAAAAGAATTTAATATTACAGTGGATATAAATTAAACACAGTACATTTTTTTGCTTTCAGTTGTCACCTAATATTTTTTCTAGGCCTTGTAATATATATGAAAAAATGCAAATACATACTTTTAGAGAGTTTATAGTATAGAATCAGTATTAGTAAAGAATAGAAAACTATATGTGTGAGAGTATATATATCTATATATGTGTTTAAAATGAAGTGTTCAGTTGTGGTAGTTAATATTAGTGTGGTAGGAATTAACTGCAGGACTCAAGGAAGATCATTGAGAACTTGAGGGATCAAAAGACTTTGTGGAAGGATGCCCTAAATAGAGGTATTGGGAATAGAAAGGAAAATTTACAAATGGATTGTAAAGATGAGGGTCTAGAGTCAAGGAGGAGTAAGGAGACTTGTTGTTAATCCAGGTGTGACTACTGAGGTCTGGATTAGTGTGATGGGAAAAAAGAAAGTATTTGAGAAAATAGACAAATGTGGAAAATTAGCCAGTTTTAATGATAATATACCAGGTATGGAGAATGAAGGAGAGGACTTGATTGAGGTTTCACATAATGTAATTCATGTGAAAAAATAAGCAACGATTTTTAAACTAAAGTGTTGACTCTCTTTGTCAGAAACAGTATAGTGCTATTGTTTTTTTTTTGTTTTTTGGGTTTTTTTGCGGTACGCGGGCCTCTCACTGTTGTGGCCTCTCCCGTTGCGGAGCACAGGCTCTGGACGCGCAGGCCCAGCGGCCATGGCTCACGGGCCCAGCCGCTCCACGGCATGTGGGATCTTCCCAGACCGGGGCACGATCCCGTGTCCCCTGCATTGGCAGGCAGACTCTCAACCACTGCGCCACCAGGGAAGCCCCTCTATTGTTTTTTAAGCTGGGATAGATTCAAGGTGTTCTCCATTTCCTTTTCCCAAGGCTATATTAATTTTGAATCAGCAGTGTCTTTTCTGATTTCAAAAAAAGTAGTTTTAAGTTGGCATGGTGTCATTAATACATATAAGAATAGGATAAAAGTTGATCTGTCTTCCTTTTGACCATTCATTGCAGGAAAAACCCAACTGCTTTTGTTGAGTTAACCTTAAATATGCTGAATCAGTAAGGGTTCAATTGCAGATAGCAGAAATCATTCTGGCTATATTAGCAGAAAGAGGTTTAATACAGAGAGTCCTACAAAATCAGTAGAAACGTTGGAAAAGCAGACTTAAGCTAGGCCTCCAGGAATGAGTCCCAGAGCTAGTTGCTGAAAGAACCTATTACAATGAAGCTGTAGAAATAGGAAACTTCTGCCCTAATTGCCAACTTGAGGAGCTCATCAGTTGAGGCAAACGTCTTCAAATTGGGAAGCTACTGCCACGACTGTTGTTTCAAGAACTCTAGGGGACTTCCCTGGCGGACCGGTGGTTAAGACTCTGCACTTCCACTGCAGAGGGCACGGGTTCAATCCCTGGTGGGGAAGGAACTAAGATCCCACATACCACACGGCACAGCCAAAAAACAAAGAACTCTAGAGCTATGCAGTTAGCTACTAGATCTGTACCAGCAGAATGGATCTCTTTCCAGTTAACTCAATTTCACATTCAAAACTTATGCAAATGAGTGATTTTGTAGAATCTAAGCTTCAGGGAAATACAGTTTTTTTGCTTTTCAGTGTTTGCAGTATGTTAAGGCACAGGAGAAAGATGGTCAGACAATTGAGAGAGCCAATTTACTGTTGTAGACTATAAGTAGATTGGTGTTTTCAGTAACTTTTAAGGATAATTTTTGCTTGTTATTTTTCGCAAAGCTAGCCTGACTACATAAGCAGAGGGAAAAATATCTAAAGAAAGGAGTGGATTTTTAATTCTTTAGTGTTGAAATATTTTAAAAGGAAAAGTCTTAAATAGAAAAATAGATTGGCTCATTGTTGCTTTTGGTTCCTCTTTTGTATTGTACAGGTATGTACTATCCTCCACCACCACAATGTGTGTCCCGCTTTGTCCGACCTCCACCATCTGCTCCTGAACCTGGTCCTCCCTACTTGGATCATTATCCACCGTACCTCCAAGATCGTGTAGTAAACTCTCAATATGGCACACAGCCACAACAGTACCCACCTATGTACCCACCACACTATGATGGCCGTCGAGTATACCCTGCTCAGTCTTATACAAGAGAGGAGATTTTCCGAGAAAGTCCTATACCCATTGAGATTCCACCTGCAGCAGTACCATCCTATGTACCAGAATCCAGAGAAAGATACCAACAGATGGAGGGTTACTATCCAGTGGCTCCCCACCCAACTCAGATCAGACCTTCGTACAACAGAGTATGCTGGGTTTTTGGGGTTTTTTCTTATTATATAGATTTACTTGATTATTGCTTGCAGTGATTTTTTTTTAACCTTTTGCCATGGTAATAACTCTTTGATCAATCAGTTCTTTTTTAAAAGAAAGCATCTTCTCTTTTTTCACCTTTTCATAATCTGCATAGGTTGTTTTTTTTTTTTAACTTTTAAAGGGGAAAAAAATTAATACCCCACTCCCGCTAACCCATCTTAGTTTCTGAACATTAGATGGTTTTATTAACATTTCTAGATTTATTTAGAAATTATGGTCTCTGACCAAGAAAAAGAAACTTAAATTTAGCTCTTTGGGAGATCCTGAGACCTTTTGGGGGTTTTGTTTGTTTTGTTTTGCTTTGTTCTATTAAGTCTTGCTATTTCGGATGTTAAGATGAGTATACAAGCTGCTTATTTAAAATATGTGCTAAGTGAATCAATGTGTCCTGAAATTCTTTTTCAATTTTTACTCATCTTTGCATTTTCAGGAGCCTCCTTACAGCCGGCTTCCTCCCCCTCCCCAGCCCCATCCTAGTCTAGATGAGCTACATCGAAGACGGAAGGAAATAATGGCACAACTAGAGGAAAGGAAGGTTATCTCTCCACCTCCTTTTGCACCTTCACCAACATTGCCTCCTGCCTTCCAACAAGAGGAAGTAAGCACATCTTTTTTAGTCTCTTTATCAGTTTTTCCTTAATCAGTGATTTATTGTGTCCTATTTAAGTCATCTTCACATATTCCCAAGGTCATGAGGATATTTTCCTCTAAAAGGTTTATTATTTCATGTTTAGATCTACAGTCCATCTAGAATTGATTTTTGTATATAGTGTCTTAGGAGTTAAGATCCATTTTTTCCCTAAAGGGTATCTCATTGATCAAGCATCATTTAATGAAAAGACCATCCTTTCCCTAGTACCCTGCAGTCACCTTTATCATAATCTGGTCACCTTTGTCGTAGTCAGGTGACTATATGTTTCTGAACTTTATTCTGTTTCATTGATCTATTTCTCTATCCTTGTACCAACACCACATTGTCTTAATGTAGTAGTATTGTACATCTTAATGTGGTGGTGTATGCCAGTTTTGGTCTTCAGGATTATCTTTGCTGTTCCTGGTCCTTGGAAATTCCAGACACATTTTAGAATCAGCATGTGGATGTCCACAGAAATATCTGCTGCAGTTTTTGTGTGTGTGTGTGTGTGTGTGTGTGTGTGTGTTACGTGGGCCTCTCACTGTTGTGGCCTCTCCCATTGCGGAGCACAGGCTCCGGACGCGCAGGCCCATTGGCCATGGCTCACGGGCCCAGCTGCTACGTGGCACGTGGGATCCTCCCGGACCGGGGCACGAGTCCATGTCCCCTGCACCGACAGGTGGACTCTCAACCACTGCGCCACCAGGGAAGCTCTCTGCTGCAGTTTTTATTAGGATTACATTGAATCTCTGGATCTGGGCAGCCCAGTATGGTAACCACTAGCCACATGTGGATAATGATGCTTAAAATGTGGCTAGTTCGAATTCATGTGTGCTGTAAGCATAAAACATACATTGGATCTGAAGGTTTAGTACCCCCACCAAAATATCAATATATTTATATTAATTACATGTTAAAATACTACTTTGGGTGTATTAGATTAAATAAAATATATTGTTAAAATTAATTTTACCTGTTTTTTTTTAATATGGCTACTAAAATGTTTTAGATTACATATGTGGGTCAATTATATTTTCATTGGACAGTGTTGCTTTAGATCCGTTTGAGGAGAAGTGACATCTTTCCAATATTGAGTCTCCAAGAACATGGTATACCCTCCACTTCCTTGGATCTTCTTTAATTTTTGTCAATAATGTCATATCTCATATAGTTTTCAGTGTCTTGCACATCTTTCGTTAAACTTATTCCTAGAAAACTAATGTTTTTGAAGCTATTTAAATGGAATCCTTTTTGAAATTTCATTTTCTATTTGTAGATTTTGTAGATTGTAGATTTTTGCGTATTTTGACACCTGTGTTCAGCAGCCTTGGTAAATTTCCCTATTAATTCTAGTATTTGTTAGTGGATTCTTCTGGATTTTCTGTGCACACAGTCATGTCCTTTGTGAATAATGACCATTTTACTTTCTCCTTTTCAATTCTTAAGTCTTTTCTTTTTTTTATCTTGGTTGTGTGAGCTAGATCCTCCAGTAAAAATAAAAGTGATGATAGGTTTTCTTATTTCCAGTCTTTGAGCAAATGGAGCTTCTAATAATTTACCATTGTGATGTTTACTGTCATCCTTTTTGTAGGTAATCTTTATCAGATGAATGAAATTTCCCTATATTCCTAGTTTTTATAATTGAGACTGTCAAAGGTTTATTTAACTCAGTAGTGAGGAAAACAGCAGGATGATAAAGTTAATTCAAAGAGTAGGAGAGACAGGCTAATATAGGTAGTGAAAGGCAGGAAAAAAACACTGAAATAGAGTTGCTAGAATAAAACTGGTTAATGTACTAGAGGGTAATAAACCATAATTTGAGGGTTATCAGTATTTCCACAAGGCAGTACTAATAGTTACCATGAATGAGTGTTGTCTTATTATCTTTTTAATGTCTTCAGGATCTATAGTGACCCCAAAGACATTTTTCCACTTCTGATAATTTTTTTCCTTGGTCAGTCTTGCTAGGGATTTATCATCAGTTTTATCTTTTCGGAAAGCCAGCCTTTTGCTTTGTTGATCTTATTTATTTAATTATTTTGGTTTGTTGATTTTACATAACTGCCTCAGCTCAGTATGTGTGTGTGTGTGTGTGTGTGTGTGTGTATTTATGTCAAGTAGGTTTTTTCAGTAGGGTTGCAGTTGATATTATGTAAGGAAAATGTCTTACATCCTTTATGTGTAGAATTATGATTCTAAACAATATTTCTAGCTGATAAATTATGAATAATAAGCAATGAAAATTGAAATATATCACATTGCATATAATAAACAGTAAACTTTGGGGTCTACAAAAGTAATCTACTAAATAAAGATTGTTCATAGTATCTGGCTTTCCTCTCTAAACACTTTGGATGAATTTTCCACAACAATGTAGGTTAATTAGTAAAGCTATAACATCTTCTATTAATATACTTTTACGTGTAAAGTATCAACATTACATGATATTTTTTCAAAAACTTACTATTAGAGACATCCCAGAGCCTTGTTATGCCATACCATTTTTTGAGAAATATGGAAAGCAGTATGACACTGTGAAAAGTGAGCTAATTTTGGAATGAAATATAATTATCTGTGAGGTTCAGCTTTGTGGCTCAGTGTGTGATCTTTTGTAAGTTATTTAGCCTTCATTAACCCTGAGGCTCAGGTTTCTCTATTTGTAAATCAAGCATAATAAAACCTACCTCACTGTGGTGTGGTGAAAATTAAATGAGACATAAGGCATCTGGCACAAAGCAGGCATTCAGTAAATAATAACTGTGTGTATTACTTTTTTACTTGTAATAAAAATTATAATAATGCCTGGCTGTTACGGAACTTTATCTATTGACAGAATTATTTTAGTTACTGACATACAAAGCTATATAATTAAACTTCAGTTCTGATTATAAACAACCTACATATAATTATACTAAATTCATACATTATAAAAATACATAATATAGAAAGAAATTTCTCCAAGATCTCATTTTCTATATCACTGTAAGTTTATTATATATTTTAACTTTTAATATATATTTCAACTTTTCTGTGCATGAAACACATCATTATAATTTTTAATCAGATCATTTAGTAATAATATATTCAGATTTTACATTTTGCACTTTTTTTTGTTTTTGTTTTTACTTAACCAGTTATCCTGGATGTCTTTCTGTATCAGTATATAAATTTATCTCATTCTTTTTTCTCTTAATAAATTTATTTATTTATATTTTACTTTTGGCTGCATTGGGTCTTCGTTGCTGCACAGGGGGTTTCTCTAGTTGCAGCAAGCGGGGGCTTCTCATCACAGTGGCTTATCTTGTTGCGGAGCACGGGCTCTAGGCGCGTGGGCTTCAGTAGTTGTAGCTTGCAGGCTTAGTTGCTCTGCGGCGTGTGGGATCTTCCCGGACCAGGGTTCAAACCCATGTCCCCTGCATTGGCAGTCTGATTCTTAACCACTGCACCACCAGGGAAGTCCTATCTCATTCTTTTTTTAATTGCTGTATAATACATTGATTGCACTCTTGTTAGTAGGTCATGTCTTTAAAAAGCTAGCTGTTCTACACAAAATTTGTAAGCAGAGGAAAAATGTAAAAAGGAGCTGGAATTTTTAAAATAGAAGTAGGACAAAAAAAAAGGAAAGAGGTTATAAACAATGGAAACAGGAGTTGTGGTTGAAAATGAGTGGTACTGTGAACAGCATATCCCTCTGCCAGTGCAGAAGACCAAAGTGATGACTCAGAAAATAGAAGGTTTTTTTAGTATAGGCGGAAGCATAGAGCCATTTAAATGTACCAGTACTCCCTGAATTATTAGTATGTCAGTATATACATCTGTGATAAAGTGAGAGCAATTTATTAGTGTTCTAGCACTCCCTATACTGGTATAACCTTGGTCCGATCACCCACGTTGTCTGTCATGGACTTGAAGAACATATGAGATAGTGTATACATAAAAGTACTTAGAAAACTGTAAAACATTACACAGATGTGAATGTAAGTAAAAATGCATTAGACCTAGAATGCCTATTTAGTTATTACATAATTTCAGAGCTCATCCTGAGACAAGAAAATTAGGAATCTTATCCTTTTCACTTCATTGACTCAACCCTAAGGACCAGAATTTATTCAAGATATGAATTATTGCTATTAAAGAGATTTAGGTAAAAATGTTATTATGTCATCACATACTATATAGAACATTTAAGATTACATTTTAAAGAATTTCTAATGCTCTTGTTTACCTGGAATGTTATTGAAAGAAACATTAAGGAGGGTCTAGCAAAACTAGGTCATAATACATTCTTGCTTAAGTGTTAACTGAATCTGATGAGAAAGAGGATGGGCAAATCTCTTCAAAAATCCTAATTTGATTCTTTGAAGGATATTGAGATACTTTTTTGACCCTCTGTTAACAAAGTGTAAAGGCTGAATATCATTTTTCATTTGTTTTATATTTTTCATAGTCTACAAAAATCTTCTAGTGACACAAATCAAATAACTGTTACTATGTTGTTTCAGCATGATGTTCTAAAGAAATTCCTGCTCTCTCTGTGCTGTTACTCATAGACCCATTTCCTATTTTGTTTCTTTTTTCCTTCTTCCATCTGCAGTTTTTGGATGAAGACTTGAAGGTAGCTGGGAAATACAAAGGAAATGATTATAGCCAGTACTCACCCTGGTCATGTGACACCATCGGCTCCTACATTGGAACCAAAGATGCAAAACCCAAAGATGTTGTGGCAGCAGGGAGTGTGGAAATGATGGTATGTGTAATAACTAAGCCATAATTAATACAAATGAAGATAAACCAAATAAATTATCCCCAGTTCTAGGGTAGACACAAGTAACTGAGCTTTGCTTAAGTTTCAGACCATATTCTGTACTATGTGATTGAATTATATTTAAACTATATGTTTTTTTATTTCTTTCAGGTATATATAAAAATCTTTTCAAACTTGTCTAGACAAAGAAGAGCGTTTCTTATGTTTCTGTGAAGCTAGCAATTAACCCAACAGCTGTTTAGAATTGAAAGTAAATTATTTTGCATAACTAAGATCTTGAATTTCTTGTCCAAATAAATTATAACTCTTTTAAAGTTTAAACAGTAAAGTTGAATCTAGTGAACAATACTAGTGTTTGAGTCAGAATTATAGTTACTTAGCTTCAGATGAGCTGTGGTATACTGAAATGTATTACACTTATGCCATTTTATTTTTTAACAAAAAATAATGTAACACCAGTGTATCTAATACTCAAGCTTAAAATATATCACTATTTTATCTTAATTGCTTCTTTATCCTTTAAAGAAATAAAACTTTACATAAGTAATTAAATCCTCCTCGATTTACCTCCCTAATCTCATTTTCTTCCTCCCTCCTTCCCTGGAGATAACCCCTATCCTGAATTGAGAGTTTATCATTTCATGAATAATTTTATACTACTTCTAAACAATTTTGTTTTGAACGTTTATAGACCTTATACATATTATAAACTTCAACTTGCATTTTCATTCAGCGTTGTTTTTGAGATGTATCCAAATTTATACCTATAGTTCAAATTCATTCATTTTCACTGCTTTTATCAGGTACCATTGTATGATAACTAATATCATACAATAAATAAATAAATAAATATATATAATTGCTTATTGATTTTCATGTTGATGAACATTTAGGCTGTTTTTAATTTTTTTATTATTATGTACAGTGCTACAGTAAACATTCTTGCATATGTTTCCTTGTGCACATTGCATGAAAGTTATGCTTAGGAGTAGTATTGGTGGGTTAAAGGTGTGCCTTGACTATTCTTTTTTTTTGACTATTATTCATTTGCCCTTGTTAATTCTAACAGAGGTTCCCTAGGTTGTTATATAGATTTTCAAAGACAAAGATTTGCCCAGCTGGTTGAGAGAAGACCAATTCTTGGTAATAGAAAAGGAAGACTTAGATGAGTGAGGTGATATCTATAGCATAAATATGATTAGATGCCAGACAATTAAAAAAAGAAGAAAGAGAAAAAAAGGAATATAGAGGAGAAAAAAGCGAAAATGAACCTTTTGTTTTTCTGTGGTAGGATTAAGAAAACATTGTTTTTAGGCCATAAAAAACAGTCTTTCTGAGAGAATAGGAATGAGATGAGGAGGTAGAGGTAGATAGGAACCTTTGCTTTGTACCTGACTTTCAGAAAGAGTTATTATAATAAAGTAACATAAACATTAGCAAAATAAAACTCATTTACTTAAATTAACAAAGAATAAAAGTGTTTTCCAGCCTAACCTAGATGTAATCGAACATTTCCCAAATGGATAAAAGTGTACCCCAGTGTTTCTCAAACGTGAATGTGCATGTAAACTACCTGGGGAATCTATTAAAATTCAAGTTCTAATTCAGTAAGGCTGGGATGAGACCTGAAATTCTGCATTTCTAATGAGTTCTCTAGTGATGCTGATGCTGCTGGTCTCTGGACTATTTTTTGAGTAGCAAGGGTCTAGCAATTAGATTTCCATTTATCTTTCTGACTGGAATGCCTTTTAAAAGCCTATGTTGGCACTTATATTTTTAAACAGTCTTTTTCTAACTATTGATTGTTGAAAATTAATTTATTGGTCATGATGGGCCTTTTTTTAAAGAAATGAATTAAATACAAGAATACATTACATATAGTAAGGATAAATGTTTGTCATGAAAAAATATATATATACATTCAAATATATATATTTGAATGTATATATGTACTGGGCATGATGTAAAAAATATTATAGAAAGTGGTCAGAGCTTTGAAAAGCAATGTTTTATATGACAACTAAAGGCAACTAATGATTTTAGTCTTATCAGTAAGAACATTATACTCTATTTTAACCTTATTACAGAGCTAGAGGAAATTATGTTAGAGATCTAAGTGTGGGGTGGATTTCTCATTTTACTTTTTACCTTCTTATTTTACTCTTTACCAGAATGTGGAGAGTAAAGGAATGAGAGACCAGCGATTGGACCTTCAGAGAAGAGCAGCAGAAACCAGTGATGATGACCTCATCCCATTTGGAGACCGACCAACAGTATCTCGATTTGGTGCCATTTCTCGAACTTCCAAAACAATATATCAGGGTGCTGGCCCAATGCAGGCTATGGCACCTCAGGGAGCTCCCACAAAATCTATTAACATTTCAGGTAAGAATCTCAGAGGTAAGCTGATTTGGAGTGTTCATAGTCACAACTCCCAGCACCACCTACTCCCCACTTACCGTCAGTGCTTTTCATAATCTTGCAGGGCAGTAGTCTTCAAACTTTTCTGTGGAATTATCCCTGTAGAAAGGTAATTATAACCCAGGGAATTGTAGGGGTACAAACTAAAATTAAATATCTGTATGTGAAGGTAACCTATGTGTTATTTTTAATAGTTTCATTGCTTTTGTTAAAATAATACATCTCATTTTTTTTAAAATCAAACAAAAGAAAAAATTACAAAGATTGACTTTTTATTGTGGGAGAAACAAACATCAATACCCCTCCATCTTTCAAGATAACTGTGTATATAATATGCCTACGCCTTTTAGATTATGGCTACCTAAAAAAAAGAATCAAATCTATGAATTGCATCATTCCCTGTAAATTACTCTCTTACAGATTATGGTCCGTATGGAGCCCACAGTGGCTGGGGAGGTTCTCCATATTCACCTCATCAAAACATACCTTCTCAGGGACACTTCAGTGAGAGGTATAAGTCATTCTTTTTACTTTTACAAGCCTTTAAAATTACTCAACTTACTTTGTTTTTCTGGTCATAACATTTTTTTTAAATAAAATTTTAAATTTATTCCATACTTTCTTTCCCACAAAAGGGAGAGAATATCTATGTCAGAAGTGGCCAGTCATGGAAAACCCCTTCCATCTGCTGAGAGGGAACAGCTACGACTAGAATTGCAGCAATTAAACCAACAAATTAGCCAACAGACCCAGCTACGTGGACTAGAGGTACCAGCCTAGAGATATTTTTTCATTCCAGTTTTTGAAGAGTTCTCAAAAAGATTTTAAAAGGAGGAACTTTTGAGGTAAAATGAACATAAAACTTTAAGGTTTGTTTCCTAAGAGTTAGTATAGTTGTCCATTTTTCAAAGAATTTAAGTACTTCGAAGTTCTGAGACAATAGGAAATTTTAGAATTTCTATTACCTGAGAATAGAAAACATATTTTATATGTTTTATATATTATACATTATATATTACATCTGTATATATATATAAGCACCTTTTATATTTTTATACTGTATAATATTTTAGATAATCTAAAATTTGTAGATTATCTAAAATATTATATGAAATAAAAAATATAAAAGGAGCTTATACTCCTTGATGGCACATTTAAGTTGAAGGTATATAGTATATAGTTTTTTAATCAACAGATGCTTTTAGCTTAAGATTTGTTTTTAATTTCTTATATTTTCTTTAATTTTTAAAAATTTCTCTCACTTCTTTTACTCGTCAGCATCTTTAGTAGAAGCTTAGAACTTGGACCTAAAAAATATAGTCTCTGTATAATAATACCACCTTTCATTAATATAGTTCTTTCAGTTTATAAATTACTGTCACATATCTTATTTGACCCATACATGTCCCTGTCAATTAGATTAGGCAGGTGGTATTGTCCCCCACCCTTTTTGGTTGAAGGATATTAGTTTCACAGAGGTTGAAACATGAACCCAGCTCTTCATACTCCAAATTCAGTGTTCTTTCCACCATGCTACCTGATACTTACGAGAAACAAAATGTCAGAAGGCAAAGAATTCTTAAAGTCCTTTAAGTGCCACATCAGGAAGACTAGGTTTTGTTTATATTATCCTTTGCATTGGAACATAGACTTTGAATATGGAGAGCTAAAGACGTTCTAATGATAAATGCATTGCTCCCTTCTGGAGAAAAAGATGCTCTTGGAACGTTTCTTTCTAGATGTATATCTTTCTACAAAGATCTATAATAATAAGTAAGCTATTGCTTTGGAAATAAATTTCTAACTGATTCAGTCTTAGACTTTCTTATTAGCAAGGCCAGTAGGAGGGATTTTTGTGTGTGTGTGTGTGTGTGTGTGTTTGTTTTTGAACATGTGTCTGGCTTGTGCTCTTATGTAAGCAAGAAGGTTTAGAAATAAAAACCTGTATAGTATGCATGTTTGTCTCCTTTTTCCCATTGCTTTATTAACATTGGTCCAAAACTTTGCTGATTCCTATCGTAAGAAAAAAGAATGCTGTGTTTATTATGTTCACCTTTAGTTTATTAACTTGTTGAAGATTTGGACCTTTAACTCCATAAAGCATTATTCCTTACCTTGCTATTTCATGGCTTTTTGTCTTTATTGAAATTTCTAGACTGATTTTCTGTTCCAAAAGAATTTCAGCACTATTTAACTCGCTGTGGTTAAAAGTCCCTGCCATTACTGAGGTATCATGAAAGAAATGATAGAATTTACATCAGAGAAAATTCAATTAAAAAACAAAAGGAAAAATATAGAAAAGGAAAGAAGCACATTTATAGTTGACTTCTCTTTCCACTAAGAAAATAAAAAGAGCAACTTATACCAAAGATTAAATTACTATTCACTAAGTTTAAATGCCCCGTATTTTCCCTTTGTATTCAAATGGTACTCAGAGAAAGAAGCAGTGCCTTACATTTGCATCATTTTTATTGCCAATCCATGAGTAGTAAGTTGCTTGGGCGGGTCTGGCTTCGGGCCTGGTCACTCTGTGCGCGGCGTGGCGTGTGTTGAGCTGTGCGCTTGGCTTTTGCACTAGGCTGTCGGTAGCAGGCTGGCGCTGCAGAGGGAGGCGAGCGCCTTGTCAGGCCAATCACAGCCCCCACCGCCGCCGCCGCCCCCGCCGAAGTGGCCTGGAGCGCCCTCAAGTGAGCAGCTGAGCTTGGAACTGCACCAGGTGGAAAGGGAAATCGGGAAGAGAACCCGGGAACTGAGCATGGTAAGTGCTATGGTGGGAAAAGAGAGGAAAGCTGAAAGGAAAGCCTGTGTGTAGTTGTGTCGCTGAACTCGTGGCTCTGGAGTTCTAGAATCATCTAGAGCTGTAGAATCATCACCCCAAGGCACTGCACTGAGTGATTAATACTGACAGTGAGTGTCCTGAAGATGGTCTGCCTCCCTGTTTTATCATTCTTCTCATTCTCTTTTGGTTTGAGTGTGTTCTTTGTCTTAGTTTTCTGCATTACAAAAAACTTTCCGGGAAAACAAGGGGGTTATCTGGAAGTTACTAAATTTCTGTTAAGCGTATTGATTAAGGAAGCAAAGGGGATGGTGTTTTTTGCAGTGCCCTCATGTTAAACAAAGATGTATTACCAAATAACATTTCTAGGTTTCACAGCCCTTATGTTATTGATGACCTATTTTTTTGTCATGAGTGAGATGCCATCTACATATTATTTCTTGTGGAATTATATCCATAGATATGCTTAGGGTTTGTTTCATAGTGCACGAACACTCATTTCAGTAAATTTTTAGTCTTAGGAGAGTGAACCATTCCCTCAGATTGCATGGTAATTGGTTTTTGTTTTTTTTTTTTGCATAGTTTTCACATTCTTTGTAAGCAAATAGATGGGATATTTCATTTTTCTGTTTTCAATAAGTGTATTATAGATACTTATTATATTTTGACTTGCTTTTTCTGAGTCATCAGTTTTTCTGTGAGATTTTTCCATGTTAACTTGAGGCATTTGTCCCCTTGCTATCCAGCTTGGATAGTGAGCAAGTGGGCCGTACTCCATTATGCTTTTGTGTATCTCTCTCTCTCTCTCTCTCTTTTTTTGGCTGCATTGGGTTTTCGTTGCTGTGTGCGCGGGCTTTCTCTAGTTGCTTCACGCAAGGGCTACTCTTCGTTGCTGTGCAGGCTTCTCATTGTGGTAGCTTCTCTTGTTGTGGAGCATGGGCTCTAGGTGCACAGGCTTCAATAGTTGCAGCACATGGGCTCAGTAGTGCGGCACACGGGCCCTAGAGCACACAGGCTTCAGTAGTTGCGGTGCATGAGCTCAGTAGTTGCAGCGCATGGGCTCTTCGGGCACACGGGCTCAGTAGTTGTGGCGCACTGGCTTAGTGGCTCTGCGGCATGTGGGATCTTCCTGGACCAGGGATCAAACCTGTGTCCCCTGCATTGGCAGGCAGATTCTTAACCACTGTGCCACCAGGGAAGTCCCTATGTATCTCCTTTAATCTGCCTGTTTCTTTGGTCATTTTACAGAACTAAATATGATTTCTGATCATCATTTTGTGTTATCTATATCTGTTCTCTCTTCCATTAGCACCATTAAATAAAAGATAATTGAATTTATTTCCTTTTCTTTCAAAGGAGAACCAGTGTTCTCTGGATATGAAAAGCAAATTGAATACAAGTAAGCAAGCAGAAAATGGACAACCAGAACCACAAAATAAGGTTCCAGCTGAGGACCTTACATTGACATTCAGGTAAAGAAAGGGACATTTTCATAGTCTTATACAGTCATGACAGAAGTACCTTCATACATATAATTTGATTTTTAAAATATTATTTTGTATACACTGAGAAAAGAATATTTTTGTATGAGTTTAGGAGTTAAAACTTATTTTAGGTCAGACCCAAGGTTGAATTATCTGTTAATACCTAAGAAATAAAATTTTCTGCTTCCATCTCCTTTTTCCCCTTGTTTTTTAATTTATTTAAAACCAGTGTTAACATTTTGATATATACCCTTCTGGTCTTTTTTTTTTTCTTCTGTTTTTTTCTTGTGTTTTTTTTTTTTTTTTTTTTGCAGTACGAGGGCCTCTCACTTCTCTGGCCTCTCCCATTGCGGAGCACAGGCTCCGCACGCGCAGGCTCAGTGGCCATGGCTCACGGGCCCAGCCGCTCTGCGGCATGTGGGATCTTCCCGGACCAGGGCACAAACCTTTGTCCCCTGCATCAGCAGGTGAACTCTCAACCACTGCGCCACCAGGGAAGCCCTCTTCTGGTTTTTTGAAGTGTGTAGGCATTTAGCCACTTCCACCCACCTATCCGCCCCACCCCCGCCCATCCTCCTGGTTTTTAATTTGGTCTGTCCCATGTCATCCATTATTCTTCTATAGGTAGGGAAGGATACATATCCGCTATTGTGAACAACCCTGCAATAAACAATATTATAGTTAATTCTTTGTTTGCATATCTTGCATCTTAGAGTATTTTGCAACTTAGGGTATTTTGAGGCTTTTGATGCATAGTCCCAAGTTGCCCTCCTGATGATATACAACAATATCTAATGCCCTGTTGCTTTCAGGCTTAGGTTTTTGGCTGTTTAAATCCATGCGTTATCCTGGGTTCAGAGCAATTTCTTGTACTAGTAAACCTGCTAAAAGCAGGGGTCAGCACTTTTTCTTAAAGGCCAGATAGTGAATATTTAAAATTATGAGTTTTACTATTTCTGTGAAAACTCTCAGTTCTGCCATTGTAATGTGAAAGCAGCCATAGACAATATGCAAGCAAATGGGCAGGCTGTGTTCCAATAAAAATTTGTTTACAAAAACAGGCAGCTAAAAAAAATAAAGTTAAAAAAAAAAAAAGGCAGCTAGCTAGCCTTAGTTTGCCAACCCCTATGCTAAAATAAAGCATGGATATAGAGCTGTAAATTAAAGTTTGAATGCCATTCATGTATGCCATTCCATACTGCTAAAAAGAAAGGCCCTGTTGACTTTATTCTACTAAATAATCATTTTTATCTCTCTCCTTTTTTAAAATCCAAACTCCTTTTTTTTTTTTAAAAAAACGTTAACAGTGATGTGCCGAATGGATCAGCCTTGACACAAGAGAACATCGGCCTCCTATCAAACAAGACCAACTCTCTGAACCTGTCAGAGGACCCTGAGGGAGGAGGGGACAGTAATGACTCCCAGAGATCAGGAGTTACATCCAGTTCTGCTCCCTAAAACATGAGGAGTCCTACTTTTATCTTCTGTTCCTAACCAATTTGTGGGGCGTAGGGGTAGGAGAACAGATAGCTTCTAAACATTTTCTCTGAGAGTGGTCAGAGAAATCCAGGAAAAGCACCGGAGGCAATGTGCACAAACACCACTACTAAAAACAAACCCTGCACATAGTTCACAATAATGCATTTTTTAATTTAAAAGAAAAAGAAAAAGAAAATTAGCAGTATCTGCAAGCAATTCAGATTAAATTTGTTTTTGTTCTGTGAATGAACTTTATTTTAATAACTTTGGACGCCTTGGATCCAGGGCTTTAAAAAAAAGAAGAAGATATTATATATACACTCTGTTTGATTAATTGTATGATCTTAATGAAGTAGGTTTTTCTTGTATTTTGGTATTATTACATACCCAGTGTGTATAATTCCTTACCCCCAGTCCTTTCCAACTCTCACAACCCCATAAATTAGAACAGACAAAAAGCACTGGCCTTTCTGAGAATTCTGTGGTGCTTGAGAAATAGACAGTAATAGACTAGTTATTAGAAAGTGTGCAGCACACCAGCTTTCTAAGAGCTGTTACTTAGAAACCATAATCTGCTTCCTCTTTCTGGGTCACTAGCTTCATGTGTAGGTGGGTTTTTCATATGGCATTAAAACTTTTTGTAGTTTTGTTCAGGAGGGCTTTATTTCTTGTTTTTGTGTTTATTTCAGCTTTTCAGAGAGATAATTACCAATTAATTTTTGAAGCCCTCATTTCCGATATTATGGATGGACCCCTTTCATTCTCTTAATGTAATCAGAAACCTGAGTCAATTTTAGATTGCTTGAGTAGATTTAAGTGGAGATTACTTTCAGGATAAACTGTAGTTTATTAGCACTGAAAATACATACTTGGTTTATTACCTGTATTGAGGTGATGGTTGGAAATTTAGAGCTGTGCTTTTCCAAACTGAACCTCTGCTGAAATCATAGAATGTTCAAAAACCACGACAATCAACCATGTTGTAAAACTGCAACACTTGATTTGAACTTAAAATGAACAGAGCCACATTAGTTCAATGGATGTGTTATGTTTTACTCTCAAAAACCAGAAGTATAAAATTCCCGTATACTGGAGCCCTTGGCTTTCAGAGATTGGCAAATACGAACTGCCTGAATCTTAAGGATAGTTCATGAATTAATCAGTTGCTGCTTTTCAGAATCATTAGCACAAGTAGATAGTAAGTACCTAGAAGTCAATTTTTGTAGTCTTGGCTTTACAGTATTGAAAAGATTCTTCATGAAAATGTTGAAAAGAATGAGGAAGAATTTGTATTACTTAGTTCTGCTGCACATATTCTGATGCCACATGTCTGTACTGAACTAAGACCGTATAAAACATGTTTAGTGGGGGTTATTTGATATAGTCACCCACCCTATCCCTATGTTTGCCTGATTTTCTAAAACTTTCCCTTTCTGGATTATACTACTAAAACAGAAAGCACTGGTTATGTAATAAGTTACTGCATTGCTTTGGTTGGGTAAAAGCAAGAGTTTGTATTTTTCTTGTTTCTTATTTTCTTAACCCTTAACTCCTGCTGAGGTCATAACAACCTCAGTCTAAGCTCTGTGTCCATCATATTGTTAAATGAAACAAATGGGGGGTGAGGGTGGGGGGAGGGTAATACAGTCCTGCCATTGCCTACCAGTAGGAGAGTCCAAACAGAACACTCTTTTGAGTAGCAATTATTTAATTTGCCCAGTCAAGGCACCGTGTTTATATACTATTTCACATTGAATTTGATTATGCCCTACAGACCTGGCTGGTCAAGGATTTGATATACACATATTGGCTTGGGATTCGAGCTTTCTTTTTTATTTAAATAAAAATTTATATATATATTATATATATACATATATACATAGCTATATCTGTATATATATTGGGTATGTTTTATGGATTTTTTCGCATGAGCGCAGCTGTTGCGATAAAATGACTGATTGGGAGGTAGAAGCACTGAATGAAGATGAGGCATTTTATCAGTTGATATCCATATTTTCCTTTTTTTAAAAAAATACACTTGCTTTTTTGCTTTTTTAATTTGTTTTATTTTGCTTAAAACCCTCTTACATTTACTCTTTAAGTACTTACTGTTTTTTGGGGAGAAGGAGAGAAACTTTTATGTCTGACAGAGTCCCGAGATTTTTCATTTCTCTCTATAGCCATAAAAGACAACATTCTTGGCCTCTAACCTTCTGTAGGCAGATTTGGGCAGATGTTATTTCTCCTTTGGACATGTTTAATTCCTAAATTTTAGGAGCAGTTGGTTCAATTTGGAACTCAGAATGATTCTGGTACTGAAAAGGAATTTATGGGTATTGATTTTGTTGAAATTTGGAGTAAAAGTAAAATTCCATTTTGGGTATCTGTTGAAACCCCTAATAACTCAACTTCTGTTGTTCTTGTTCATTTTCTTCAAATATACTCATTCTTCCTTTCACCATTTTGATTTTGTAAGCTAGGCAGAAACAGGGATTAATTTACACAGTATTCCTATTATGAATAAAACCAGAGAAGCCACTGTTTTGAACTGACTTAAAATACTCTCTTTCTCTTTTTAAGGTATTTTCATGGAGTGAAGATGGGGGGAATCTCAAATTGTAGCCTTAACCCTAGCTGTACCTCTCTAAGGCCTCACACTCTAGAGGAAATCTGAGTGGGTAGAACAACAAGAGAAAGGTATACTGTCCCATTGTGCCTGTAATTTACCTATTTTAAATTGGTTACTCTGCCTTACCTCATAGAAATTCTTACAACTTTCAGAGTGCTCACAAGCAGTTTTAGGAATTCAATAAAACCTCCATTGTTTTTTTCTCTTTCTTTTCCTTTTCTCTGTTGTATACCTTGTGATATGATGAGCTAATAAGGGTCGATGGCCTGTTCAGGCAAAACTGCTTGACTTTCTAACTGCTTTTTTGTTAAAAATCTATGAAAAATAATTGACTTTTCTAGCTTTTTAAATTTATTCCTTTAGAGACAGGTAGAAGATGAAACCAGTCAGATAGGAAATACAGTTTTTATGCTTTCTACTTATTCAAATGTTAATTTCTTCTGAAGATGACTGTTTGCTTTTCACTGAATTAAAAGGCAAGACTCAGACATCTCAGATGAAAATGAACAATTCTGAGAAGGTTAAGGTAGGAGTAATAAACATTGTGTTCAGTCTGGATAACAACACCAGAATTTTATTCCAGCTAGGAATATAAAAGTACTTGGACTTTTTCTTTCTTCAGTGAGTCTCTGGAAGAGGGTAGAAGAACCGAGAATAAGATATCTAGACTCAATTTTCTGACTTATATGTAGTTCTTTTGCCTTACTTATAGATATTGTCATAAGTTCAGTAGGTGCCATGACTTGGGTAATTTACAGAGGCTGAAGTAACCAAAGATCCATTCCTTGTTACTTTTCTAATCAAAAGAAAAGTTAGTTATAACATAGGTTTCTAGTAATATTCAAATAATAAGACACTATTTCTAATGCCAGCTACAAAATACTCAACTACTCAGAATGTATAAAAATTTATTTCATACAGCATTAATGTGGTTGATTCCCTTCTCCCATTTTATTTCCCTTCCCTTCTCCTAGTCTTTCCCATGTATTTATTTATTTATATATATATATATTTTGCCTAAAAGACATAAAATTGGTATGATTCTCATTTGCTACCTTGAATATGTAACTCCATCAGACTTCCCATTGGTCTTTAGGGTTGGAGCTCAAAGTTTTTGTTTTTCTTTTTTTCTCTGTCCCTTCTGTATCTTGCAAATTCCCCTTGATTTACCCACTGCCCTCCCCAATCTGCAACAGTGACAGTTTGCTGCCTCAAAACAGAGCATTCAAATGAATTCGCTTAGCCAATAACTTCTGTGAAGTTGCCTTTTCTAATGGTGTTATTACTCAGTGATGCACAAATGTGGTATTTGCCCTACTGGTAGGCAAACAAAGGTCTGGTTAGGAACGGTAACCTGCTGTTTTCTTTAAAGGAGAGCCAAAGACTTGTGCTTTACTCTGTTTTGGTTTGGGAGGAAATAGTAGCCATTTCGATTGTGAAACCTCTTAGTAGTTGTGAGTTGATTATACTGTGTAGGGAGATGTATCTAAAGTTAACTGTTAAAGTTAGCTGGCCTTATAAAATGTAAAAGTAATGAAAATTCTTCAGTTTTTCTAAACCATGAATGTCATCTTTAACAGTATTGTGTGTAAGCAGTTCCTCCTCCCTTTTGTTGAGATTATCTTGTCACGATAGCATGTTGTATTTTTGCTATTTTACTTGTGCCTAAAGGACAATCTCCTATCACTATGGTCAAGTAACTATAGTCAGTACATGTTAGATTATATTCAGATTCAGAGAAAAATAGATTCTTTTCACTAAAGAGTACTTGGTTGCTATTGCTTATGTACAAATGGTTATAGATGGAGATCTAACCATCTTTTTCTACTTTTTTTTTGCTCATTTTAAAGAATTGAGTAAAGCTTTCATGTATAAAAGCTATCTGTAAAAAGCACTTGTAATGTCTTATATATCATTAAAAGGAAAGGCTCAGTTACTTTTTAGGGGAAATTAATAACCTGTCTGGAAATTAACTGCAGTGTTTACTTAGATTTTTACCCTGAAAGAGTCCAGTTGTGTTTATTTTTTATTGACGATACATGGTTATAATGTTTGCAAGGTGATCTCTTCCCTGAAAAGTCTGCCTATCCTTTTAGATAAAAATTAGAGCTACTAAACTAAGCAGATTTTACGTTCAACGTTAGGGATTGAACAGGCAAGCAGTCTACTACTGTCATCATTTTACCTGATTGCCCATTTTGCTGGCCCACATTCATACCTTTCTACCTTGGACAGCTATGATTTTTATATTTATTTGTTGTTTCAGCTCAGCTTTATGAAATTTTCCTGCTGAAATTACTTATTGGGAATTATAGGTGGATTGCAGTTAATATTTTTTAAAATTCTTATTTCAACTTTCCTGAGCCACTTAGAAAAAGAAAGTTGTTTTTGTCGAAAGATACTGTTAATTGTAGTAAATGCCAGCTTACCATTTGGTTCTTAAGATTTTATTTCTTTGACTGCTAAAGGTGTTTTCACTTGCATTAGATTGTAACGCTAGCTATAATGTTAATGAAGAATAGGAAACTGCCACCACCAAGAAGAAGTAACACCTTTTAATAATAAATATGTTCCCAGTGGGTAGATTCTCAATACTGCACTGAACAAAGTGGGTAAAGAGCCCTTTGAAATCCTATTGTGATAAAGGGACTAACCTCACCACTGGAATCCTTGTTTTCAGAGCTTCTGAATTTTCAGCCAAACACTGAACTTCCCCTAAACTTTATTCCTGAGCAGAACATCCCTAGAGTAATAACCATTATTTTCAAAAGAAAATAAGGCACAGTAACCCAAGAGAGAGAACTTAAGCCTCACAACAAATTGTGTCCAAAAATATGTATTTAGAAAAATAAAATCCTGTGGAGTTTGTTATCCTAATGTATGTTGTATACTAGATAAGGTGACTTATTTTCTTGTATTGAGGTCTCATTATTTCTAGTTGGGTTTTTGTGTGTGTGTTGTTTTGTTTTTAATTTAAACTCTTAAGTAGACAGAGCTCACAGGTCTTTGGCATCCATTCTAGGTTGTGCACTCAGAGTCATCTTATAACTGGAAACTGTCAGGTGGGCCCCTACCCCAACTCCAGATGGTGTATGAAAGGGTCAAGAAAAGAATGGAAACAAACTATTGGGTGGATAATTGGTAGCCTTTTTTTTTTAACCTGATTTTTAAAATCACCATTTATTAGTGTAATCTCTCTCCACTGATAGGCTGCCATTCTCACAATAATATCTGAACCACCCTGTAAAATACTCCTCTGATTTCAAGGCATTTAAGCTTTTGCTTATCATGTTTACATCCTCTGTTCAACTAAGACACTGTTCTGAGAGCTACTTTTTCCAGGTGTATTGTTGCCTAAATTTCCTTTATTCAACCCCTTTCATCCTTTCTCTTCTTCCCACCTTCTGGGAATGAAAGGAACTTGGGGGAAAAAGTTTCTCTTTTTTTTTTTTTTTTTTTTTTTCATTGATCCATAGGCTTCATTATCTTACTTGATGATGAATCTGTGAGTTTTTAGAACAACAGAAATGGAAAAAGTGAATCAAGATAATGAACAAAACCTTTCACCCACTTAAAACATTTTCCAGTTGTGAGATTCCTCTTCTTGTGTGTGGTCTCTTCCCCTTGTTACCCCTCTTACCCTTTTTCCCTGACTATGGTCAATTTGGCTCATACCAGTCTCCCCGAGACATTCTGCAGTCATTATCACCTTTTTGGGTGGATTTTATTTTGTTTTATTTTGTTTCTGTTTTTTTAAGTAACTTTTTAAGATTGATGCATATTTGCTTGGGATAGAGCTTGTGTAATTTACCAATCGTATTGATTGTATGTGATTGTGCCCTGCGGAGGTATATTTAACAAGTCAAAAATAATCTAGGATAATAAAGGAGCCCATGAGATTTGAGTCAGGTTATAAATGACTTCATGAAATCATTTACAATTTGAATAGTGAGAATTTATATCTCCTGTTCTTAAATTAGTGCTAGACAAAATACCATTTTTTTTAAGTTTTCTTGCATTCCTATTTTTCTCCCCTTGCCTTTTAGCTCCCTTGTTCTTTCTTGCCTGCCTCCTGTTCAGAAATAAAAATACTGAGCCTTAAAGAGACAGCTCATTTCTAAATTGCTGAAGTTTGTGAAATTTTACTTTTTCCAAGTGTTTCCAACTTTTCTTTAAAAAGTGAAGACATAATGAGTTGGAATTTCACAAGCTGTGAAATTAGCACTTGGCAAACTGTGAAATCTTATTTGAAGACTTTATCTCCTGGAAGTTCTTTTGGAATAGAAAAAAAGACCATTTCCCTCTCTTTTTAAAAATCTGTTTATATTTTGAATTTTTAAACAGACTTCAAAAAAGTGAAGTGGAAGAAAAATAGTAGTAGGAAGATGTTTAGGACAGCAAAATGCTGGGTCTGAATAAGTACATACTCTCCTTGTTGCAGAGTTTTGAGAGGATGAGGGCCATCTTTTTAATTTGTATTATCTGTGTGCATGGTGTCTATATCAAAGATGCCACATTTTGTTAAAATGCTATTCCTTTCTTTATTCTCTTGGAAACTGACTCAGCCTCATGTTGCTCCAAATTAGTGTTTAAGGCTCCCACAAGTTGCAGATAAAAGGACAAGTAGAAGGAGGTGATTCGCCTTTTGGTTTGTAAATATATGCAAGTGTCTACAAGGTCTTTATCTGCTTTCTGTCAGCATTTATATTAAATGATAAATTGATGAGGAGAAATGCGTAGTCTTTTTTTGTAAATGAGCCTGTGCCCTCTTATTCTAACTTTGGGATTGTTTTCTTACACCTTTTTTATGGAGTTGTGTTTGTTTGTTTGTTCATTTTTAGGTGAAAAATAAGAGAAGTAGGTAATATATACAAACACACATACTTGCAGCGTCAACTTTATAGATATCACAGGAATTAGCCCAACACCACAGTTCAGAATACTTCATTTGTTATACAGTGATTGCACACTAGGAGTAAAGGTAATGGTTCTGAAATCCTAGAGTCAGTGTTCAGTGAGACTCCATGGTTAACATCCAAAGTTCTAGTTTTTATGCCTTCTCTTAAAATCAGAACCTTTTTATGCTTAAGCAACATGGCCTTGCTCTGAATACCTTCCTGATGCAAATATTTTTTGTCTTTCCGTTCATACTCACTTTTCCTAATTGTCCTGAAATCCCCACCAATTAGTCATTCCTGGCATTTAGAGGATTTTCTCTTAGAGACCACTGTGAAATATACCCTATTCAAGAACTCAATGGCATGAAGAAGAAAAAAGGGGAGAAGAGGGGAATACTCTAGATTAAAAGGAACTTTAGAGATACAGAAATCACATGCAACGTGTGGACTTTGGATCCTAATTCCAACAAACCAAACATTCTTTTATATTATATAGTTAGGGGAATTTGACTTAAGTATTGAGTATTAGATAAAACCAAGGAATGACACTTTTGTTCAGTGTGATAATAGCAACATTGTTATATAATAAAATGTCCATATTTTTAAAAGACAATAACTGACAATGGCTAGAGTTTCCTTTAAAATAACTGAATATTTTTAAAAGAAAAATAATATACATTACCAGTGAACAAACATCACTCCTTGTACCATCAGTTAGCAATTAGTTGTCCGTTAGTACCATATCTGACCTCAAGAGTAGGGGCCACAGTAAGAAAATGTTCAGAGGGTATGAAGGATGATAACTATTCCAACCATTCTTGAATGTCATAAAAGCTAGAATGGGAATTCCAAAACCAGACTTGCTGTCTTTACCACTTACCTAGGCCTACCCTGCTTACAAGCAACAGGGTACTTTGTGATCCCTTACACTGAGACTCATTGATTAATATGAGTTTGAGGGCTTCCTTGGTGGTGCAGTGGTTAAGAATCCAACTGCCAATGCAGGGGACACAGGTTCGAGCCCTGGTCTGGGAAGATACCACATGCCACAGAGCAACTAACCCTGTGTGCCACAACTACTGAGCCTGTGCTCTAGAGCCCGCAAGCCACAACTACTGAAGCCCCCACACCACAACTACTGAAGCTCGTGCGCCTAGAGCCTGTGCTCCACAACAAAAGAAGCCACCACAATGAGAAGCCCGCGCACCGCAACGAAGAGTAGCACCTGCTCACCACAGCTAGAGAAAGCCCGTGTGCAGCAACAAAGACCCAATGCGGCCAAAAATAAATAAATTTAGTTTTTAAAAAACATGAGTTTGATTTTTTTGTGTATATTAGCATCTCAATCCCAGTAATCAGCTAATCTGCAATGATCAATTTGTAAATCACTCTGCTTTCCAACATGGTGGCTCATTTAGTTAATGGCTGCCACCCTTATTTGGAACACCTAGCACATCAAAAGTAAACTTTCAACTACTCACTGAACACTCAGTACAGTATTTACTAAAGTAATTTACTGAGTACTCTCTATATGGCACAACACTGTAGGGGACAAAGAGGAAAATACTCTCTACCCTTAAGGATCTCAGACTCCACTTATGAACTTGACATGTATACAGTTTAAGGATACATAACATAAACCATCTACAAAGCACTAGACAGAATTACCAAAGGATTATGCAACCACAGCTATCCTCAAAAGAGAAGAGCAAGGAGCTGTGAGGCTATACACAAGGAAGATTTAGCCTTGCTTGGCTAGCCAGCAAAGGCTTTCTTGAGGAAGTGGCATTGAAGGTAAGAAACAGCTTGGGGGGACTGCGCAGGGGCGGGGCAGGAGACTCCTAGTCAGAGAAAAAAAGATGGGTGAACTCTGCGAAAGAAGAAAGACAGTTACGGAAACGAAGAAGGTCATTGAAGTTAGAGTAGAGAGAGTGAGATAGTGGCTTTGGATGCAGAGCCAGATCACAAAGTTGCGTTTTATTCTTAAAAGGAGTCCAAGGAAGGGTTGTAAGCAGGGGAATTAAAGGGATCAGGTTTGTGCCTCTTCATTCACGTTCATTGAGAAGCTTCTGTGTCAGTGCTTCTCAAACCTAACATGAATGCAGTTCACCTAGGGCTCTTGTTAAAGTGCAGTTACTGTTTCAGCGGGTCTGGAGTGGGGCCTGAGATGATCTAACAGGCTCCCAGGTGATACCAGTGCTGTTTGTCAGAAGACCACACTTTCGAATAGTAGGGTTCTTTCTACGTGATAGGCAATTTTAGAAGCAGAAGGATCCAGTTTTCTGCCTATCAGACTTAAACCTTTTAGTGAAATGAGTGAGATGTAAGGCATAATTAGCACCACTTGGAGACCACTTAAAGGGAAGGGTCTAAGGCTGGGAGAAACAAGGTAATTCAGGGAAGTTTTTGCATTTGAGGAGGGCCAGGTCTTAAAAAGCTTTATGTACCCTTCTGAGTTGTGATTTTATCCTTTAGCAGTTAAAAAGCAGTATAGATTTTAAGCCCGAGAGTGATGATGATTGTGATTTGAAGTGGAATAGGGCCTAAGGCAGAGAGCTCAGTTGTGAATCCGTTGCAGTAGACTTACAAGAAATGATGAGGGCTTGCACCAAGACAATGGGAATGAAGAGGAGGGGAGGAATATCTGAAAACAGCACGAGCATAACGCATTTCTAAACACCCAAATGGGCGCCATCAAATGGATGCCACCAAAATCAAGTGCTTCCCGTAATTCCCTTGACCAAGTGTAAGACCTGATCCCATATTATCAAGTTAAAGGGAAAAATTACCTTTGCAGTGTCAAAGCCCTTAAAAAATACAGTTTTATGGAAAACCTACAGTAACCTTAGTTTATCATCACCTTGCTATCTTCCCAAGTCCGAAAGTGTTCAGGTTATTATGAACTAAAACATGCTCTCTAATTTTCCTCAGTCCCTATGCTTAACCATTATCATCTAACTGGGCATTTTGTTATCGTGACAGCAAGCCAGGCAGCCTGATGAAATCCTGGCCTTAGGGCATGACGCAGGCTGCCTTTCCAGAGTGGGCTGGCCCGTTTCTCTCTGAGCATCTCGAGGGTTTTTGTCTCTAGCAGCATTCCCTGGTTAGCTGAACCTCTATAGCCATACCAAGATGTGATTCCTGACACTTGTTTCTGTTCAAAGGTAGAACAGCCTGTGCCCGAGCAGTATCTGTTGGTTTACAGCACTGGCCATTTGGGAAGGGCCTGAAACCAACTATGTCCTGATGGGATAAAAGCTGCCAAGCTACATTCATTTCTAGCCCCTCATTTCCTCCTCAACCCTCAAATGGACTTGGTCAAATTTGCTAGAGCAGCCCTCGGCAGAGGTAGGTAAGAGACACCAGTCACACAATTGACCTGTACTTACCAAAACACACACCCTTGGCCTTAGCTTTACTGTGAGTTTCTTCCTGTTGCTTCTTGGTCTGTCCACCCCAACCCCTATCTCTCCAGGGAACTTTCTCCCACTACCTCTACCTCTGCCTCTGCTGTCTTCCCAATTTCTCTTTTACCACCTACAACTTCCTGAACTAACGTAGAAGCAATGAGCTTTGACTCCATGCAACTCTCTCTTGCTCAACCTCCCAAGAATACCCTTGTCTGGTGTTTCTGTTCATACACGGTGTCAATTCCTCTGTATAAGTAAGCATTTTTACTTTACTTGATAATCTTAACTTTGCACTTGGGAGGAATTTAAAGTTATTTTCCTGTTAATAAGTCAGCAAAACTACTCTGAACCTGGGTTTCTTCAAACACAAATATTTATTGAGTACCTGGTACATTCAAGACCGAGTGGCATGTGCACTGGACATGTTCAATAAATATTTGTTGTTTTGATTTGGTTTCCATTTGGTTTCCCTGAAACCAAAACTGAACTTTCTAACAGTTGTGAGAATTTGGACAGATTCCAATGAGATGCTTTGAGAATCTCACCTGAAAGCTGCCAAATGATAATGCAGGATTTACTTCGATAAACTGTATTTCACCTTAATTAAAATGTCGTAACCACCAAGTAAACTAGAAACCTAAGAGAGCTGAAGACAACTCTGTTTTTTGTGCTAGATGTTTTGCTGAATTTCTGTGGAAGAGTTAAGCTTTGAGTTACTCAGTAACCACAGCAGGGGCTCAGCTCTACTGTTTGTTCTCTGCCAAGGTCTTACTCTTGGATCCAAAGAAAAGAACAGAACAGCCCAGGAAGTGAGGCAGTGGTGGGGGTCAGCTCAATTACCTGCTCACAGGAGTTACTACTGAGACCAGAGGCAAGGCTAGGGAAAGAGGAATTTTTTATTTTATTACTGATGTTGAAGGAAGTATTAAAAAGAAAAGAGAGGGTGATTGAATGCTACATTCTTTCCTCTCCATGGCTCCTCAAATCTACCCCTAACACAGCAAAGCACAGAGGCCTCTGAGATCCTTCCAACCTTGTTTTTGCTCAGAATAGAGAGAAGTAATGCTAATTTTTATCTGATAAAAGTTCTTAAGTCTACCTGCAGTTCCAGAAATGGTTAGAAGTTTCCATGAAGAATTTGATTTGAAAATATACAATTATTACAACACTTTACAGAATACCAGTGACAGTGGAGGGGAGGGGAGAGAGAGAGACCCAGATTAGTTTGCCCAGTGTACAAGCTGTTTTTTCCTTTCCTCATCAAATCAGTCTAAGATGAACCAAGAGGAAAGGGATTTGGGGTCATCAAAGTCTAGACAATGAAAGCCAAGGGGAGCTGTGTGCAAGAGAACCAAAGACTGGGCTGGTATTAAAGACTCCAAAAGACCAATTGAAAGTCTCATTTGGAATGTGCGTCAGAGACAAATGCTTTCTAATTAAATATGGGCAACCAAAGGAAAAGGTGGCAGTCCCTGAGTTTGCTTCTGGGTCCTGGATTTTGAAGGACACCTGGGCAAACTTGATAGAGACTACCCAGAGGAGACGAACCAGATGGTGACATATCATAAACACTACCCCAAGAAAAACAATTGGACACTGTAAGTTTTAACCTGGGAAGGCAGGGACATTTTCTTGATAGCTATCCAGACAAGGCTTTGAATCTCACCTTTGCCAGCTTTGTGATTTGGGGCAAGTTCCTAACCCTTGTAAATAGCAGTTGTTTCGTCTGTAGACTGGGCATATTATTATCTTCCTGGTAGAGCTGACAAGAGAATTATATAAGCTAATGCCTGCAAAGCACTTAGCGTAGATCCTGGAATGTAGTAACTGGAACCTATCATTTTCATATTCAAAGATTTAAAGATTTTGGACTTCCCTGGCGGTCCAGTGGTTAAGACTCTGCACTTCCACTGCAGGGGCACAGGTTTGATCCCTGGTCAGGGATCGTGTGCTGCGAAGTGCGACCAAAAAAAACAAAGATTTAAAGATTTAGACCTAAGCTAATGTGAAGTAATGGTTAAATTCTAGACAACGAAATATTATACAGTCATTAGAAATAATTTTGCCAGTCAGGGTACACCTAAACACGTCTGTTCCATCAGTTCCACCTGAACTGGGCTTCTCTCAGTCTCCTTTCCTTCTTTGTCACCAGCCAGGGGCTCAGGCTGTTTCTAGTTCTTCTTTGGTGCTGCCACCACCTTTGTGTCATGCCCTGGTACTCCTCTCTCCCCAAGCCTCTGTGGGACACAACCCTGATGCCCTTGTTGCTCACAAAGTCCAGACCTTCTTGACTAGGTGATAATAATATTGACATATTGAAAAATAGAAAAATAAGAAGGTTCATATTGACAAATCTCACTTCCACCCCTGTCTGTCTGCACCTCCATCATCCCCACTTTGTGATACAAAAGTTAGCATACTATAAACAGTGCTCTGCAGCTCGCTTTTTTCTACTTAGTGAGCCTAGAGATCCTTCCATATCAGTACAAAGAGAACAGCCTCATTCTTTTTGATAGTGGCATAGTTTTCCATTGTGGGGATGTACCTTGGTTTAACTAGTCTGCTATAGATGGAAGTTGTTTCTAGTCTTTTGCCACTGCAAATCAAGTTACAATTGGTAACCTAATTTATACCTATGCAGATATGTCTGTAGGATACACTTTCTGAAGTGGGATTTCCAGCTCAAAGGGTAAACTCATTTGTGATGCTGGTATTGCCAGATTTCCTTCAAAGGGTTATAGCATTCTGCACTCCCATCAGCAATGAGTGAAAGGGCATTTTCCTCACACCCTAGCAAGAGAGTGTGTTGTCTAACTTAGTTGATGTCTGAATTCTAATGGTTTCAGTGATAATCCTTTTTAGGGAATCAGGTGGGAGCTAGGAAAAGAACAGTGCTTAAAAAGTCTGCAAAGAACCACCGAGGAATGCTAAAATTAGCAGGTGAAAGTCTGATGAAAAACGATGTATCTTATATACTCAAAGTACCTTCTTTCAGGATACTTGTTTAACAAAAAGGGAAATATTGTAATTTTACAGCAGAGAAAGAAACTCGGCAGTCCTGATCTTAACCAAGTGATCAAAATTAACATCACCAGTAATGGGGCAAATTGATATCATGTGCCTCCTGATACGATGCACTAAGAAGGGTACAACGTTATTTCTTTAGTATTCCTACCAAAAAAAGTATAACTTGAATCTAATCCTGAGGAAACCTCAGATATACTCAAATTGAGAGACGTTCTTTAAAAATAACTGGCCCAGGGACTTCCCTGGTGGTGCAGTGGTTAAGAATCCGCCTGCCAATGCGGGGGACACAGGTTCGAACCCTGGTCCAGGAAGATCCCACATGCCGTGGAGCAACTAAGCCCGTGCACCACAACTACTGAGCCTGCGCTCTAGAGCCCAGAGCCACAACTACTGAGTCTGCGTGCCACAACTACTGAAGCCCACGCGCCTAGAGCCAGTGCTCTGTAACAAAGAGAAGCCACCGCAATGAGAAGCCCGCACACCACGTTGAAGAGTAGCCCACGCTCGCCGCAACTAGAGAAAGCCTGCACGCAGCAACGAAGACCCAACGGAGCCATAAATTAATTAATAAATTTATTTAAAAAATAAAAATAACTGGCCCGTACTCTTAAAAAATTCCACAGTCATGAAAGACAAAATAGAGCAACTCTTCCAAACTAGAGGAGACCAAAGAGACATGACAATTAAATGCAATGTGACCCTGGACCAGGAAATGGGGGGTGGGGGGGAATGGACTTTTGGGGGCTATGAAATGTTTCCCAATGTGTGATCCAGGGATCCAAGGAGGTCCACAAAACCTTTCAGTGTATTCATGAAGTCATAACTATTTTATATAAACTATTTAAATAATTAGATGTAATTTAGCAAGACTATAAAGAGATCCTGAGACCAAAAATTTTGAGAACAACTGCTATAAAGAACATTAGTGGGACACTTGGCAAATTTAGAATAAGATTTATGGATTTGAAAATGGTACTATATTACTGTCAATTTCCTATCTTTGATCTTATACTGTGGTCATATAAGGGAATATCCTGGTTTTTAGGAACCTCAGTCTTCATAAGGGTAAAAAGGCATTATATCTGCAAATTATTCTCAAACAGTACAGAAAAATAATAGGGAGAGGGAGTCAGAGAGAGGGAGAGGGAGAGAGAAAGAAGAATATCAAAAGCAAAGCAAAAAGCAAATGTGGTAAAATGTTAACAATGTGAGCATTTGGGGAATCTGGGTGAAGAGTATACAAGAATATTTTGTACTATTTTTGCAACTTTTTTATTACTTTAAAATTATGTTAAAATAAAAAGACTTTGTGTCTTAGTCTTGCAAATTAAGAAATTTTTACATTATCACCTCCTGATCTTTCCCTCTCCTGACCCCAGTTCCATGGACACCCACCTGTCTGCCCTTCCCCTTCCCCTATACACACTTTAGTCAGATGGCCAGTAGCATTGATTGGGATGTTTATCTTCATGTCTGGGGTCTGCTGTGAAGCACGGTGCTCCTTGAGGACAAAGTCATCTTTATAACCCCGGGCCCAGCACCAACCATGCCCGGTACGTATTGGCATTTATTAAACATTTGTTAATTAAATGATCATATGACTCAATGAATGGATGAAGAAATTAAACACAACCCCTGATGTATAGTTCTTCACTACCTGGCCAGGTGGTATCTGCACCCTTATCTCTTTTCCCACAGATGTTCACCAGACCCCCTTTGCCCCTTGGGCAGGGTCCCCTCACCTGCCTTCCTCCAAGGACCTTCTTTACAAGGCACAAGTCTCACAACTCCTACAAGCTGGAACAATAGGTCTGAACAGCATATTCCCCCCTCAGGATCTTTGTATCTCCTGTTTCTTCTGTGTGAAAAGCTCTTCCCAAAGATATCTGACTCCCTCCCTCATTTTACTCTGGTCCCTTAGTGTCAGTTTATTAGGGAGGCCTTTCCCACCTCCTTTCTACAACAGTAGCCTCCTTACCTCCTCTCATCACTTTCTATCCCGTTGCCCTGTTGTATTTTCCTCTGTAACCCTTATTAACACCTGACTGACATGTTATAGATCTATTTTTTATATACTGATTCTTTATGTGATCACTGCATGTCTTCCTGTCTGGAGCTCCCAGCCCCTAGAACAGTGCCTGCTGACTCAGGTAGTGCTCCTGTGTTTGCTGAACACAAGTGGTTGAATAGGAGACTTTCCACTTGTCTTTAATCCGGAGTGACAAGGAGCCTCCAACCATTCTGGGGCTTTTTAGGACAGTTCCTTGTAATTTCATACTGTACATGGGCCCTCGAGATGTCCAGGGTCTAAATCAGTCAAGAACTTAGACGCAGCTTCAGTCTAGGTAGAGATTTCCTGTCTAATGAATAAAGAACTCTTTAGAATGCCTGTGACTGTACCAACTTCAAGAAGTCTTCAGTCACACAGAAGGTGGCATACTTGTATCCTGTGAATACAGTTGCAGCAATCCTTATGATACTGTTTTTGGCTATTTAGGAAGAGGGAAATAAACATAAACCTGCCCTTTATCTCCATTAGTTTGACTCCATTTCCCCAATAACTAAAATAAGTAAAAATAACAATATGAATAAATAAAAATACTTCGTTCTGTTTGCTTCTTAGAAGTATGTCAGTAGTTGCATGTATGTTTTTCACCTGCCCCACCCTGTCTCCTGATCCCCCAAGAGAATTTTTCGAAGTATTTCCCACCCAGCTCATCCACCCTAGAAATGTCCTTGGCAGCACCCTGAGGCCCTTGCTCCTGTGCCCCCTCCCACCACTTCAAGGCTGAATGGGGAATGAGTCCACTGTACACGCAGGTGTAACCATTGTGTATCCTTGACTGGGTCACTGACACATCAGCTCTTAGAGGCCTGAAAGTAGCACCTGTTTCAGAATATTTCTCTTCTCTCCCCTATGATTAGATAACGTGGGCTCTTTTTCTCTCTCTTTCCCTAAAAACCTGTGAGAAAGAGGATATTGCACTGAGAGGTAGAAGACTACCTCTCATTCTGGACATTCAACTTGGCTAGTTATATACTATTTTATTTATGTAGAAAATAGACTATCTTCTACCTCCTGGTTTAGTTAACCAGGAAAAAAGAAAAAAATTCCTGCAAAGTTCTCATCAGCTAGGTATTTTCTAAGTTTGAATTTGTGAACATGTTCTCCTTTTCCTTTTCTATAAAGATGAAGAAGAAAGTGAGGGAGTATGGGTAGGAAAGGTGGACCTTCTTTCTCTGGACCTGACTGAACTTTAAAACTTCTCTACTAATTAACCAGCACTGGGCTCTACACTTTGCTTAACCCTGGGAGCATGTCATCAGCCTTTGACCTCATGCCTCCCCTCCTCACCAGCTCCATCCCCCATCCTAGCCTCTGGAACCTCATCCAGATTTAGAGGAAAGAACCAGTTCAGAGGGATTGCCTCAAACCACACTATCTCCACTCGCCCAGACCTGTGGAAGATTAGCAACCATGCTTTCCAATGGGATAGGAACTGTAGCTGCTGGAAAAAGGTAAGAGGGGTGAGCTTTCCCTTTGCATGCCCTCACTGGGTTTTCTGACCTCTGAAGGGACTCACCAGGATGACCTCGACACCTTCGAGAAGACCAGGCCCTCTCCCTGGTAGTTTTAATCAGACTTGTTTGGAAGACGTCATTCCAAGTGCCCTCCCTCCCACTCCCTTCTAGGGGTAAGGCCTTACCCTAAGCCACACCTTGGATTCTTAACCCAAGAAACAGGGGATGTCTTCCCTTGTACAGAGATGCTGCATCAGTGTCAGCCCTCACAGCAGTCCAGGAGATGCTCCAAGGGGAATTGCTGGGCCTTCCATACATCTGAAAAGAGGACAAATTTAATCTATGAGGACCTCCTAACTCCCTTTTTGCTCCTCCTTCCACTCAATTCCCCCCTGCCCCACCCCCGTCACATCCCCCATCCCCCCACCCAAGGTCTCAGTGACCTTTGACAAAGGACTGCAGCCCTCAACATCACACACATTCCCTTCTTGATCTGGTTTTTTACAGGAAGCTAGAAATGAGGCTGTGGCTTGACCACCTTGGTTTTTCTTTGTGCTTAACAGAACTCCTAGGGCCCCCTCAGCCTCCACTTGTATTTCCAAATGTAGCTGAGGGACAAAATGGGAAACAGAGGCAAGCAAGCTGAGGAGAAGAATGGCAAGATTCTCTCTGCTTCCTCACCCTGCCTTCCATGGCTCCCTCAGTGCCTCTGCTCTCCCATTCTGTGCCTCTGTTCTTAAAAGGACTGCAGGGTTCACTTCAGATCATGCAAGAAGCCAAGTACCCCTCAGCTGCCCCCAGCTTCCAGCCAGCCCCACGCTTGCCCAGCAGACCACTTTGGTGAGTCCTTTCTTCACTGCGTGCATAACCTGCTTTTCTGCTGGGGGAAGATTGAGAAGACTCAGTACCCTCATGCAGACTCCCCTCTCTAGACCTAAGGGCCCCAAGTCAGCCACAGGAAGTTCCTGGCCCCTCATGTCTTATCTACAAAAACATTACAAGAGAGTTTATCTCTTGGTTTACTTAATTGGGTGTCCCAATTCTCCTAATTTGCCAATTTCATGATCTCATTTTTTAAAAAGTGAAATTAGTTTTATTTACTTTAGCGAATACACGTTGGAAGTTACTAAAACTTCTAGGAATCAGAAAATGCTGAGGGCCTGAACTAAGGCAGTGAGAGAACAAGGAAACAGAATGCATAGAATCTAGGGTGTGACTAATGAGAAGGGTAAGAGGGAGAAATCCAGAGTGGCTCTCAGGTAACTGTGGGTCCCATTTGCTGAGTTGAAGGACACAGAAGGAGAAACGTGTGTGGGTGAGAGTTATGAGTTCAGTTTGTTCGTATTTCACTAAGGAATCTGCAGGACATCCAGGTGGAATTGTCCAGCAAACAACTGGTCTGGAACTCAGTGGAAGGATTAGGCTGGAGCTAGAGACTTCCGGTGTTTTCAGCACATTGATTGTGGCTAAAGTAAATAAAACTAATTTCCCTTTTTAAAAAATGAGATCATGAAATTGACAAATTAGGAGAATTCATTTCTTCTTAACCCTCTCATGTTGCTGAAATCCATCTGCTGAATCAATCAAAATCCTCCCAATCCTTTAACATCCAGGTTAAAAATCCATCTATTTCTGAGTCCTTCCCTAATCAGCTTCTGTTAATGTCTCCTCCAACTGACCTAAGATTTCATTGGGCACTAAAGTTCTCTGCCATTTTTCTTGTGTGCATGTCCCATCTCACCAATTGGAAACTTTGCATTCTTTATATCTTCCAGCATGAGGCCTTGGGCACACAATACTTTTAATAACCTCAGTTGCTTCAATAGTTGATTCTAATTTCAGCATGACTATGGCCAGGCAAGTGAAACTATCCACTTGTAAGGAGTCCAGGACTGGACTTGTCCCGGGCCCTTGTACTTTTCAAAGATTTTGGCCCTCATCCTGGCCACAGCAGGTGGGATGGTAATCTATGCTTTACTGGGGCAAATCTGTGGTGGGCAGTGGGACGGGTGATTTCTCAGCCTAGCTTAACTCGGCTTTCTGTCCCCCTATAGGAGTGTATGTCTTCTCTCCTTGCTGCTTATTGGCCTCTGGAGCTGCGTGACCTGTCATTGGAGCCCTGGGGAAGACATCTGCACAGCCAAGCCTCGGGACATTCCCATGAATCCCATGTGCATTTACCGTGCCCCAGAGAAGAAAGCAACCGAGGGCGAGGGTTCAGAGCAGAAGATCCCCGGGGCCACCAACCGGCGGGTTTGGGAACTGTCCAAGGCCAATTCCCACTTTGCCGCCACCTTCTATCAGCATCTGGCAGACAACAAGAATGACAAGGACAACATTTTCCTGTCACCCCTGAGTATCTCCACAGCTTTTGCTATGACCAAGCTGGGTGCCTGTGACAACACCCTCAAGCAGCTGATGGAGGTACAACCCAAAGCCCTTCTGCCTAACCTCCTTGCTGGTACACCCAGGAGAACATCTATGTGTTGGCCTAGAGCCCTTTAGAGACTTTGGGTGGTATCCCAGTCTCTTTATGTTTCTTTTTCTCTTTCTCCTTCCTACCCTTTATTCTTCTTTTATCCATTTATTCATCTAGAAAGCATGAGCTGAGCATTTATGCTGTGCCAGGCACTGTGTTTGAAGGGACTCACAACTATTGGTCAGGGGCTGAGTGGCACTGTGCTCACCACCCATGTTAGCCAGACTTCTTTACCAGACCCACCGCTGTTTTCTTTTGGCTTCTACAGGTTTTTAAGTTTGATACCATCTCTGAGAAGACATCTGATCAGATCCACTTTTTCTTTGCCAAACTGAACTGCCGACTCTATCGAAAAGCCAATAAATCCTCTGAGTTGGTATCAGCCAACCGTCTTTTTGGAGACAAATCCCTTACCTTCAATGAGACCTACCAGGACATCAGTGAGATGGTATATGGAGCCAAGCTCCAGCCCCTGGACTTCAAGGTGAGTTGCAGATGTCATCCCTGACCTCAGAGTTCTTCTCCTCCACTCAGAAATTAAAGAGATAGAGAAGCAGGATCCAAATTAACACTGCTATGGTAGTTGAAGGCAGGTGGAGGTGTTATAATACTATAAGTCAGAGCCCCTGGGATATGTATTCTTGCTTGAAACCTGAGAAATCAGTGTAATCTCTGGATTGTAGAGGCTGCTCTGAAAAAGTTATATAAAAGTCCTGCAACAAAGAAATCTACTTACTTTATTCAATCAGTATTTCTCAAACTTTTTGGACCACATGGGCATCTCTCCTGCCCACCCCCCCAACTCCTATGTCACTCATTAGCTTCCCATAGAACATATCTCATGAATACTTATAAGAGTTCGAATTTCCAGAGTCAGGGAAGATAATACTTTGTTTTCTTTTCTCAGACTATATTTCTCCTCTTCTGTTTCTTTATTTCTTCCTCTTTTCTTTCCTTTCTTTCTCTTTCTTCTGTTACCATTTATTAACGATGTGGAAGATTCACGACACTACACTAGATATGTGAGGTTTCCCCAATCTGGGTTAGAGAGATGGCTTAACCAAATGGTGGGAAAGAGCAGAGGGATGATGGACAAAATAAAGTGCTTCACAGGGAAATGGAGAAGCCAATTGAATAGCACAGTTGCGTAGGTTTGTTTCCTGTTCTCCTCAGGGAAATGCAGAGCAGTCCAGAGTGACCATCAACCAGTGGATATCCAATAAGACTGATGGGCGTATCACTGATGTCATTCCCCCAGAAGCCATCAATGAGTTCACTGTGCTGGTGCTGGTCAACACCATTTACTTCAAGGTACTCAAAATGTCCCTGGAGAGACCTCAGGGATGACTTGTTTTCCCTCCAGCTTACCTTCTTTCATACCATTGGGCATGTGTCAGTAGATCTTTTTGAGAAATGGTACATGCATGGTCTGGGTAAAATACAAATTTGCTGAGTCTATAGTCATGTCTAGGGCTGTGGCTACTGGCCTGAGGTCCAAAGGGGGCCTGGTAGTGTCTCTGGGCCCAAGCAAGGTGTGCGTGGTAATAAATTCTCATATATATGTGACGATTTCTCCTGTCCCTAATTAACTCCATTTTGAAATCTGGAACAAAATGACAGAGTCTATAGACAATCCTCAGTGGTGAGATTTTCTCCATCATCTAGAGCAGCTTCTGCAGTGACTCAAAATTCCTCTTGCCTGAAGCTTCTGAACCTCCTGATGCCAGACTAACGTCAAACTTAGCAGAAGCCTTGTTACATGATCATGCAGACGGCTTTGTCTTTCTCAGAGAGTCAAGAGTTCTAAAGACTGTTCCAACTTTATTACATTTAGGAAGGATGAGGGAGAAGGTCCTGGGAATAAACAGACCATTGATACTCAGGAGGGCCTCCAGCTTAATGCAGGTTGAATTGTGCCCTTCCCAGGTCATGCTCCAGATACACTCTTCTCCCTGACTGGGCCCAGGGGGTTAGCCAGTCACTGCTGTTGGCAATTACTCTGTTGCTTAGGGGGTCCCTCACCCTAAGAATGGAGTAGGTTGCATTTCTACAATGTGTACTGCCCTTTACAATTTATGGAACACTTTGCCTTTTATTAGTCCTCCTGACCTTCATAACATCACAAATGTGAACTTGGGCTGCTCAGACAGATTACTTAATTTAAATTCTGACTCTTCCATTTCTGACTGCAAACTTGAGTAAGTTACTTGAGACTCTTCTATGCCCCAACTTCTGCATCTATAAAATGGTAATAATGATACATCTACCTTACACGGTTACTGAAGGGATTAAGTTAATGCACATAAAATGCTTGGAGCAGTGCCGGGCACACAGCAAGCATCCTACAAATATTAGTGATAACCAGCTCCTAATCTTACAGATGAAGAGCCACCACTCAAAGAGTTAAATGACTTGTCCCAAAATCAAAGAGCCAGAAGATGACAGGGAATGATAATTACAACTCAGAAATGTCAAAGGAGTGTCTTGTATCCCCTCCTTCTTTGAACAGAAAGTTGGCCAGGCCTCACTCTCTGCCCAGCAGGACTCCCAGATGACCCCCTGGGGTTATTACCTCTGTCTGGCTTTATTCATCAGGAACAGAGCCCAGCATTTTGGAGGATGTCCTTTGAGAAAGAGGCTGGTGGGAGGCAGAAAGCAAAAGGCAATTAGATTTAAACTCTAGAAGAGACTTGCAAAGAGGCCAGTAGGTTGTTCTTGTTTTTATTTTTCTTGTTATAAAAGCATATAGTCACTGCTGAAAATCTAGGAAATACAGAAAAGTTCACAGAAAAAAAACGACTCATGATTCTATCACTCTGACAGTCAGTGTTAAGACGTTTGCATGCATATCCCTCTAGCCTTTGTTCTTAACAATTACACTTACATATTAATGTAATAAAATATTGTGACTACTTCCCATGTCAATATTCTCCTACGGATGTTTTTGGTCTTCTTGCTTTGTGATTCTCCCACCTGGCGTCTTCTTCCAGGGCCTGTGGAAGTCAAAGTTCAGCCCTGAGAACACAAGGAAGGAACTTTTCTACAAGGCCGATGGGGAGTCGTGTTCGGTATTCATGATGTACCAGGAAGGCAAGTTCCGCTATCGGCGCGTGGCAGAGGGCACCCAGGTGCTTGAGTTGCCCTTCAAGGGTGATGACATCACCATGGTGCTCATCCTGCCCAAGCTTGAGAAGAGCCTGACCAAGGTGGAACAGGAACTCACCCCAGAGGTGCTGCAGGAGTGGCTAGATGAGCTGGCAGAGACACTGCTGGTGGTCCACATGCCCCGCTTCCGCATCGAGGACAGCTTCAGCGTGAAAGAGCGGCTGCAAGACATGGGCCTTGAGGACCTCTTCAGCCCTGAGAAGTCCAAGCTCCCAGGTGAGTGCAGGAAGGACTTTCCTCCTCTCTCTGTCCCCAAAGAAGTCTGACCAAAGGTGGAAGAGATGGGGAAAGAGTAGAAAAGGGCGAATCAGGACACCTGGATTCTAATCCCAGTTCTACTGCTAACTCAGGGAAATCCCTTCCCTCTCAAGATGTCAGTTTTCTCTTCTGTAAAATGGGACGTTGGCTCTTGGATCTCCACAGGCCCATATGGCACTGGAACCTTTTGAGTCTGTAACTGATAGAAGAGATGGGACCAGGTAGAAAAGAACTTGAAAAGCATCAGAAAATTCAGAGCAAGGAGACAGATATGATTAAGAGCCAGGGACATCCGGGTCCCACAGAATAGGCATAGCTGACATGTAATAGCCCTTCTTCACCTGATATTCCAGAGGGCTCATGTGAATTCTAAGGTCACATGGACAGATACAGTCACCCCCTTCCCAGTTTTGATACTTTGATAACGGTGTTAAGTTGGTTTGGTTCTTCCAACCCACCATCCTTTAAAAAATATGCATTAAAATCTCTCTCTTTTTTTTTTGGCTGCACTATGTGTCTTGTGGGACCTTAGTTCCCGACCAGGGATTGGACCCTTGGCAGTGAGAGCACGGAGTCCTAACCACTGGACTGCCAGGGAATTCCCTAAAATATCTCTTTTTTAAAAAGGAGCTTACAACGTTAGTTAATTGGATTTACCTTTAATGGTCTGTCTTTAAACTAAGTCTGAAAACCACTCCCAAAGTGTTGCTACACTGGAAGGGAAGACATTCCTACCAGATGGAGTGAGTTTTTCTTTAAGAACAGAGTCCTCACCCCCCCACGAGCTGAAGCAGGAGATTAAATTCACGGGAGCCAGGCTGAATAAACCCAAAGTACTTTATTATTTTTAACATGTATTTATTGTTCAGGGTATCATTAAGTGAGGGTCCAGGATTTCTTTCTATTTTTCAAAAAAGCCCCAAAGGACATCTTAATTTAAACTGAATTCCTTTCTGTGGGTTGAAGCCAACCTTCTTCCATTTCACAGAGCTTTCTCTGGTCTTCCTTCTAGGTATTGTTGCAGAAGGCCCGAGGGACCTCTATGTCTCAGATGCATTCCACAAGGCATTTCTTGAGGTGAGTACACCTCTCTTCGCTCTCTATTCTTCTGCTGCTTTTTTTGTTCAATACATCAATATCTCATGTGATTAGTAACTTTGGAGTTGTTCCTCCACTGGCTCTTACAGTGTAGACAGCAGATGTGTGAACACTAGGAGACAGCTGTGGAAAAAGGCATGATTGCAGTGTCCCTCAAACCCCAAATCTGTAGTGCCCTCCTCCACGAGGACTGCTACAATATAGCCCTGACTTGAAGCCCTCATGGTCTAATTGTTCCACCCTCCATCCTCTACCTCTCCTGGGAACATAGACATTAAGGGGAAGGTGACACAGGAAAAGCAGCCAGCAAAGGCATTCAGAGGAGGAGAACCAGGAGAGGATGAGCTAATGGAAACCCAGGAAGGAGTGTTAAGACAATGGAAAGCATTTAGTAAGAAGATTTTTTGAAAAGTGACCGAGGTGACTTTTCCCTGAGGAATTTGGACAGAGCAGTAGGGGCACATGCCTAGTTGTAATGGCTGAAGAGCAAATGGAAAGTAAGAAAGGGGAGCTGGTGAGTGTAGATTGTGTCCTAGAGTGTGTTCCAGAAAACCAGAGCTCTAGACTATACTGCAGGTAACAGAAAGTTAGATGGTCAAATAAATGTACATCCTCTTCTTGGGAAATTAACAAGAATTAATGCACATTGGAGTGCCGACATCTGAGCAGTTCCATAGTGAAGAAGATGGTTCAGTATTGCTTCACCTAGTGTTGCCCCAACTAAGATGCCCATGGAAACCTTTACTAGAGTAAGAGTTGTATAAAGCCTTTAGAACTTCTGGTTCTCAAACACTGAGCTATATAGATCAATGGCATTAGCTTTCTGGGGAGCTTGACTCAGGATGGGGTCTGAGAATCTGTATATTTACAAAGTTCCTCAAGGAATTTTGATGCACAACCAGGTTTGGGAACCATTTATACAGATTATTCTTTGGGAGAACCAGGCTACGAGGGAAATGTGATGGGGCAATGTTAGAGAAGGTCACAGGATTGAGGAAATTGCAAAGAAAGAAGATTGTGGTCAGAGAGGAAGGTTTCAGGGCATCGTGCTAGTAAATATAGTTGCAGAGTCCAAGCTCAGTGGGAAATATGTAGTTAGGAGGAAAGTGGAGGGATCAAGGGGCAGGAGGAGGTCAGAGTAATTGTAATGGGAGTGAGGAAGTGTGATAGCTTAAAAATACCGAAGGTTATACAGTCTGAGAGAAGGATAATGTAATTATAATCTCAAAAGTCCAGATGTTCTGAGAGATGGCAAGTTCAAGGTGTAGCCATGGACTGGTTTCCTTAAGTGAAGGTAATGCTCATTGGGTTTGATGAGATGAAAGACGTGGGAGGTTAGAGTATTGAATGGGTCTCCTACCACGATATTTTAATTGTCTAGGTCACATGATATCAGGAGTTAGGATAGACAGAAAGGCTATGGGCTAGGCAACAAAATCCTCAATGTGGGAATATAATCCATAGGACAATAGATGTTAGTGACCTGTAGGACAACAGCAAGAGTAGAGGGATATATCTTAAAGATACTGAGGTCAGAACAGGGGATTTTACATGAGTACTGGATTCATGGTTTTGGAAGTAAAAACAACACCGATACCATATGGATTATGGAAGAAAGAGCACTTAGAAAGGCTGCAAGGGAAGATGAGTCCTCAGGGTTTTAACTATGATTGAGAATCTTCTTCCAAGGACCCCAAATAGAAGTGGTCAGCTCAGACCTCCTTGAGGGCCTTGAGTAACTGTTAAGAAGAAGCAGAAGTTTACATTCATTTTGTCTACTTGAGCCAACTAAACAATGATGCAAGGCTCCTCCATGGCTCTTGGGAACCCAATACACACACCCCAACTGATTGTAGATCTCCTGAGAAGCCATTAAATAAACCAGAATCTGATTCGAATAAAAGGATCCTGGTCTTACAAAAGCTCCAGTCTGCTCATAACTTTAGTACTAGAATGATCATGAAATAGATAGTGTGGCCAGAAGGGAGGTGGTAAGGAAGGAGGGAGGGAGAGAACAGCATCAACCAGCTCCTCAAGACTCAGGAATCTGAAGTGCTTTCATTAGAGGCAGGGACAGAGTTTTAGTGACATTCTGGGTCCCCAAACAAAGTTTTCTAAAGATATCTCCCTCCAGACCTGTGCAGTTCTACTTATCAGCAAGTTCAGATACCATCACTTCAGTCTGTTACTCGAGGAAGTACTCATCTCATCCAGCCAGAGGACCCTCCTCTCTTCATAGGCCCTAGTTCCTGAGTGGCTGCTTACAGTAGTTGTATCTGGGATCTTGATGCTCCAGGAGTGAAACTATCTCAACTATAGTGCTCTACTCTGGAGTCAAAATGTCTTTTAGTATCTAGTACAATACCATATACAATGGTGCCAGCCAGAAATGTGACAACCTCGTATACATCTAGATTTCTGGTTCAGAGATGATCTGAATGGACCCTGGCACTTATTATTCAGCACAAGGCTTGGATGAATACAAGTGCTTACGTCAACATTCAGTGGATGAAAGAAAGACTAAAAGTAGGGTTCCAGAGGGAACCCAACCCGACCCAAGTGTACTTTCACATGGAAAACAAATGGCATTTTGAGGAATTGCTGTGTCGATGGATGATTCACCTGCCTGTAATGAGCTGCAGAGTAGCTAATGTAGCAGTTTGTTTCCTATTTGACCTGCAGGTAAACGAGGAAGGCAGTGAAGCAGCAGCAAGTACCGTCATTGGCATTGCTGGCCGTTCGCTGAACCCCAGCAGAGTGACCTTCAAGGCCAACAGGCCCTTCCTGGTTCTTATCAGGGAAGTTGCTCTGAACACTATTATCTTCATGGGCAGAGTAGCCAACCCTTGTGTTAACTAAAATGTTATCCTTTATAGTTCTTCCTATTTTGGTTTGTGAATAGAAGTAAAAATAAATACAACTACTCCCATATCTCACAATTACGAATGGACTTTGCCACCTGAAACGAAGACAAGGAAAGGAGAAATGGATAGAGATGCTGTTGGGCATTTGGTAAAATGAGGCTTTCAATTGTTCTCTACCAGCGAACACATCTGGGTCAAGAAAGTGAAGAAGGGAGATATGTCACTGCTTCATCTTGAAAGATGGTAGGCATCCTGAGAGGGCAGGGGGAGCTTGAAATCTAGGTAATCCCCTCATACTAAAAAAATCCAAAAATTTAAAACGAATTAATCTCTATACAGAAAAGACAGAGATTCAAATCTGAATATTAAATCATTTAATTCTCAAACCACTCACATGCATAATGTTCTTTTACACAGTGTTAAAATAAAGAGGAAAATGTATTTTTATACAAACAGAATTTCAAGTATACATTAATAGACTTTTCAAATTACTAACCAAGTTGCTAAGATTTCATTCACATTGTTCTTAAAGCTGTTCAACGAGAAAGCTTTTGCTAAACTGCTTTAAATATGTTTATATAAACCCATATATTTTCACTTTCTCTGAATCTCCCTCCCCCAACCCAAGTCTCTGCCCACCCTCCTGCCCTCCCCCCTCCCCCTCCCCCGACACAACAGGGCTCCTGGGGCTCTAGGAGGCATGCAACCCCACCAAGAACTATTGGCTTGTCATCAGGGGAAGGACAGAATCTACAGGAGGAGAGACTGAGAACGCCTGTCAAATTAAGGGAGAGAACAGATCTGATACTTAGAAAGGACACAAATCAGGATCATATTTTGTAGCCTGTGATCCACTTGCCTTTTATTAAAAAAAAAAAAAGTCTCAGCCTCCCACAAAACCACCCACAAGTTTCTGATAATTTGGTAGCTGAGAAAATAATTTAACATTGGGTATTTTCCCCAGTGAAACTTCCAAAATCAAGGTAGGCATTTTGAACTTTTTCATTTGGTTGTTTCTTTTTCCCTTTGGCTGGGGGTGGGGGGCAGCTTAAAAATGGTTGATTTCTGTGTTTACGTTATGGAATTTAGTTAATTTCACGAGGTCCACCAAGAGTTCTCCCTCCTCAACTCTCCTCCTGAAGTAATCTGGCTTCAGGGCGAGGAACAGCCACTCTCCTTAGGAATTAAAGTGCATATTTTCAGTAAAAGTGGGGTGGGGGAGGTGTGGTTTACACTTAAGTGATAACGATTAAAAGAGGGTGGGATGAGAGAAAATCCTATTCCTATATATAGGTATTTATAGTTAAGGTCATAATAAAAACAGATATTCTCTAAGGAAATAAGATGTACAAACCCAGTCCAGCACCCTCAGAGGTGCAAGAGTGCTAGCCTGGCTCACCGACTTTTCTGAGGCATCTTTATTAATAGAATAATCGCTTCAGATGAAAGACACAAACCTCAAATGTTAGTTTTTTCAAAGGGAAAAAACAGACCGGTAGGTTCTTCTAGTTAAAAACTCTATCTCATTCCCTTTCAGGGATAACAACATTTTAGAAATTGATTGTCTGTTTTAATATGAATCCTAGATTAACAAGTTGTGAAAAAATGTTAGATAAGTTTGTTGCTTAGAAATATTATGGTAGCCTTTAGAAACTCAGGATGAGGAGGCATAGTTGGTCCTTGCTATCAATAAATATCAGCTGAGGGGAAGTTAAAATTTTCCTGTAATCTCTTTATTTGATAGCTACCACCAGAATCTTACTTTCTGTTTTCCTATAAATGCTTTACTATTTCTTGGGGGACAAACCCAAGAATTTTCCAAAGAGAAGTAAATGCTACATTATTAGCTGTATGAAGAAGTGATGAGAAGGGGGAAATTGTCCTGGATTCTGGCCTCTGAGTCCAGTGTGATCTGCTTTTCACAGTGACCAGTGGGAAGGCACAGTGCCAGGGACAGGTGGATGGGAGACAGCTGTCACCCACCATATAAGCACCATTGAGAACAGGTGGACAGATTTCTTTCCGACTATATCCATCTGAAGGAAACCATATTTCAGCTACATCGACTTTTCTACCTTAGAACCCTCTGTCTTGTCTTGTCTTCTCAGAGACAGAGCATAAGTGGGTCCCACCTGAAATTATGAGAAGCCAGGATATCTAAGGGAAATCTAAGTGGCTTTGCGGGATCTTATTAGTTCTCTGACCAGGGATTGCACCCAGGCCTTTGGCAGTGAAAGCGCCAAGGACCCACTAACCACTGGACCGCCAGGGAATTCCCTAAGTGCTCTTTCAACCTACTTCTCCCTTTACTCACTTATGCTGACGTGCCAAAAATTGAGAGTTCTGATTTTAAGATTTCTTAAAGGAGGAGCCATTGATTCCTGACTCATCTGGCAGATCTATTTAAGTTCTGCCATTAGATCACAAAATAATTCAACAGGCTAAAACAGTGAACATAGACCATAGAGGATGAAAAGTTAACGGACTGAGACATTTCTTTTGCCTATAGTTTGGGAATGTTTTTCTTTTGTTGTGAATAGGGGGGATGGGACAGGGTAGTGAAACTGCAGTCAGACCAGCTTTTGTTTAGCTCTTTCAGAAAGGATTTCTTAAAGGTTTAAGAGGAATCAGCAAGCCAATCAGTAGGACAGAAGAACTTGGCAGAGCTTCACAGTCCTGATAGAGAATTCCTGATAGGGAATTTCTTTCATTACTGGTGTAAAATATAGTACAAGTTTCTCTCTCTCTATTTTTACCATTACTTCCCCCCCCTCCTCCTCCTCTACTCTCCTTCCCCAAATCTTAAAATCCAGTGCGGTGTGATTTGCATAAAGTTCAACAGTGTTTCACAGTACTCCACCATGTTCCTCAGTATGAAAACCCTAATGGGCTACTCTCCGGATGCAAACAAGTCTCAAAGGCTATTGCTTTTCTATTCCACACAATATAAGGAAGCCTTCACAAATCTTCTAAGGCATAGAAGGCGTTTTTCTCTGACATTGCAGCATATACATGCTAAGCAAACAGCCAGGCCTTAATGTTATTTTAATGAAATTTCATAGCCTGATTCAGTCCTCTGCACTAGCAATTTTTCCTTCCACCCACTTTTTCTTCTCAAACACACCACCTATTTGAAATTGAAATTATCAATTATTTGTAGGCAATATATGAATGAAAATTTCTACAGTGCCGGCAGTCTCTCAGATGAGAGACTGCTATATTTGAACTTGCTCTTAAACACAAATTTCTTTCATGAATTAGAAATCACTTGGTAGCTAATTAGTTTGAATGGTGGTTTTCACTTTTTTAAGGATAATCAAACAGTTCTCCCCTTCCCTTATCACGTGTGAGGTTGCCATGGGCAGGTATCTTTATACCTGGGTGGGAGAATGAAAGATATGAAGACTCGTTTGGGAATTACTGGGTTAAGTCTTTGATATCCTGGAACAAAGATGCTGAAATGACTCACTTCACATTTCATGTAAAACTCAGAAATATTTACGCCTTAGCTAGTGCATTTAATTCACAAAGAAACACGGAAAAGTGAAAGTCGCTTTACATCGAAATCCCACTTAGAAGATAGGCTAAGAAACAATCAAATACATCACCATCACCCCAGAAAGGGCCCTCCTTTTTCTTCATTAACTTTAACAATGCCACCTGCTTACTTTACAAATAAAAATCACCCTAGGTGGCTTGGGCTTGGCTCTCTTAATAAGTTCAAGCGCTCCATTTCAGCTAGCAGAGTTAAAAAAAATCTCCACTTAAATCACATATGCAAGGGAAAGAGGATTCTAGGGAGCAGACTTTGAAAATCTGTTTTGCTGACTTATGCATACTTTGGTATAGAGAGGAAACTGGGTGGATGGCAACATCTCTCTACTGAATTACTCCGAGGACAAATAAATGATCCATTTTACCACTTGAGCCTTGGCCCACTCTAAGTTTTAAACTCAGAGCCATGCCTGGGATACCAATAAAGGTATCTTATGACAAAAGAGAACCAGGTAGAGGTTATCCTGCCAAAGACCATTCAGGACTACCTAGAAAATGATTCTCAACCTTGGCTGCCCATTAAAATCATCTGAGGAGCTTTTAAAGCCCAGGTTGCACAGCAGGCCACTTAAACGTGAAGGTCTAGAGGAGGCCCCAGGCATCAGTACTTTTTAAAATGCCCCCGGTGATTCTAATGTGCAGCCAAGATGGAGAACTACTTGCCGAGGTCAACTGGTTCTGTAACAGAAAGCACTAAGGTCACTGTTCACCTAAGCCAGACAGAAGAAAGATAAGACTCTATGCTTCCTCCCAGATTAACAGATTTAACATGCCTCAAACAAATTACCTAGGCGTTTCTCACTTTTTTGTTTGTTTTGTATTTCAGTAAATCACTGTGGCTGTAAAACAGGCTGCACTGCTGACAGTATATTATTGACTTAGTAAGACAGCACCTTAAGTATGTGTTTGTAGCAAAACAGCTCGGGACAGGCCTAGGCCAAAACTCTGCGCACAAACAAAAGATAAGCCAGCAGGAGTTAATTCCTGAGTCTAGGATATTAGGAGCATGGCTTATAGGTTGACAATGATTCTATAGTTAGAAAAAAAAATAGCTGTGGTGAATAGATTCACATGATTTTACTGCCTATCTCCCTATAGCATTCATACTGTATTCGGGCGAACGTTACTGTATCAGTTGTCACCAATGAGTACTGCTTGTCTCATTTGGAATTTCACACTGTATTGTCACTTGCCCTACCCAGTCACCAGGAAAGTAAATACTTATCAGCTAGTACCTAAAACACAGATGCCAACCTCTAAAAATCTGAAAATGGATCACTCTCTCATTTTCACTCCTAATCAGAGAATCCCTGTTTGGAATTACAACCAGCCAGTGCATTAGAAATGAAAAGGTGGAAAGCATTCTGGGATATTTCTGAAAAGGCCAGTAGTCCTTCCTCAGCTGTAACAAATGTTCACACGGTAGGTATCCTGACTTGGCTCAGTGTACTTGTGCCCCAAACGGCAAATCAGTTGAGTGCTACAACTGCATTTAAAGATTAGGTGGCCTGCCTAGTGGCATTTTACTTCCAAAACTGAATTTCCTGGCACCCACAACAGGCCATCCTGACTATTTTAACAGTATTGGCATTAAAACCAGAAAAATCTCTCTTCGGAGTGTCTAAAAGCAAAACAGGTCATCCAAAAAACTGCATGCAAAACTGCAAGTTAAGATATTGGCAGAAGGCTCATTATCAGGAAAATATGGTTGATATTCCAGTCCCCCAAAATGGACTGCAAATGGCAATTAAAAAAAAAAAAAAAACCCCTCAGGATTCAAACAAAATTTTCACATCATTCAAAGGAGTTGAGTGCACCTTTAAAAACAACAGAAAGACTCCACTTCCACGGGCTACTCTTGCCAAATAGACGCCAGTGGATAAAAGCACTAAACCCAAGTGTTCTGTTTGATTTGGGTAATGAAACCAAACATTGACATCTGAACATGACAAGAAGTGAGATACTGCAGTCTCTATATTTTGGGTCTGGCTTTCCTTTGCTTGCTACAGAAAGCTACACTCTATCTTCAGCCAAGTGCTCAGAGGTAGAGGAGCTGAAGTGAGTACAAGAGAATGGGGTGGATGGTGGCTGAGGAATCCAGCCTCCTGCCTAAGGGGCTACAGGGCAATCTTGGAGTATTCTCAGTCTTCAATGGGAGGTAGAATTTTCTACACTGACTTATCTGCCTTCATCAGACACCTTTTTCTCACATACATACATAAAATCACATACACATAGCTGGCAACTCACAATGATATTGCAACTTGCAGCAACTGTACACCTAGCCCAACAGATACTTTCAATCTAAATTTTATATTATCCTCAGCTTTTCTCAGGTAGATGCAAGCCAAATTTGTTCTTTTGAGATCCCTCCTTTTGCCAGGCTTCTAAACATACATTTCACTTTAACGCCTACATCTTTTGTCGCTGAAGAACAGCTGCACTAAGTGGGTGCAACGTGTTATAACATCTTTATAAATAGAAAGTGCAAGAAACAATTTTCTTAGCCAAAATACAAACAAAGCAACTAAAAGCTCTCATAGCCTACTATGCCAAGAATTTGATTTTTATAATCAATGATACAGCTAACAAAATGCTTCTAAAGCTACCAAAGTCATAGTGAATGAGTAAATATATTTATAAACATACATTTATGAAAAAAAGATATTAAGAAAATAGCCAAACTTCCCACAAAAGTTATTTGCATGAACTATCTTTAGTATACCACTCTGTGTTCAATGCACATGCATATACAATTGAATTATATTAGTGTTATTTTTATTGGCCCACTTTTCCAAAAAGAAAACAGGCTCATTTTTTAAAACTTCAAGTTATATGATTTAAAATCATTTTTGTAAAAATATCAAATACCATATAAATTCTAAATATCTTTGCTATCTGGCTGATAGCCATTCTAGAGGTGGATTCCAGCCACACGTAGTGACTCCTGATTTAGCATCTTGGCTTCCAGAGGAAACACATTTTAAGCTTTGTTCCCTGTGTTGTAATTCTGTTTTTGCAGTGGTTCTTTAAGAACGACTGTAGTTAGGATTCTATTTATAGGAAACTCAGTAGATCACCTTCAAAAATGTCAAAACATCTGCCACAAGATATGCTAAAAGCAGAAATCTAAACCTTAAGGAATTTCTCAGGATGTGGTTATTAAATGGTTTAGACTTGTGATGCTGAAAAGAAAGAATAAGTATTTTGTCAGTCTGCAGGTTCCCTTTCTTCTGACTTTGTTCTCTTTTTCAATTTGAGACCACAGTACAGTTGACCCTTGACCGACATGGGTTTGAACTGCATGGGTCCATTTATAGCCACCATCAGTGGTTGGTTGAATCCCTGGATGCAGAGGAACCACAGAAACAGAGGCCAACTATAAGTTATAGGGGGATTTTCCACTTGCAGAGGTCGGCACCCTAACTCCCACATTGTTCAAGAAACAACTATACTTAGTTTTCGTGCAACCACCAGATGATTTCAAATTTAAGAGTCACAGAGAATCTAGAGGAGGGCCCAAAGAGCTGTAAGAAACCGAATGAGTGGCATCTTCATAGATTATCAAATATTTTTCAAGTGTCCAGTATTTTCACTATAAGCATCTTTGCTGCAAACATTTTCACAGCATAACTAATTGGTCATAAGACAATTTTTGCCCCAAAAGATAAAATAACTGGATGAGTTTTTGGTTTGCTAGTTTGGTTTCGACCGGCATTTCTCCCAGTTAGCAACATTACTGATGCCTTTACTGAGCTGACAGATAATGATGATTTGCCCCAAGAGTTGGTTTCTTATTTTGAAACACTACACTGGAGGATAAAGAGGCCAAAAGCCTCAAAGGTGCAGAGTTGAACCCACATTTCCCACAGAACTTTGGAAAGTCTATGAATGGACATATGACAAAATGCCAAGAACAAACAACAGTGCAGAGGCTTTCACAATGCAATACAAAGCTTGGCTACAAATATGCATCCTGGTATTTGGAAACTGATACCTCTCTTAATGAAGGAAGAAATTTAAGCAAAAAGAAAAAGAACAATGCTGAATGAGGAGATGAATCAACAAGCAAAAAAAAAAAAAAAGTATAAAATACTAAGAATGAAAGACCTGGAAGACAAGTGCTTAGGTACAACACACAAAATCAGTTATTTGTGCAGGCTTGCCATGAATCTACACACATTTTAGAGGTATTCAAATATTTTGTATTTTGCAATAAAGTTTTTTTTTAATTTTGTTATTCATTTTTCATGCTGCATTATGTCCTTTTTAATGTCCCTCTTTTATTTTTTATTTTTATCTTTTATGGCAAAATTGCCTTACAGCGAATTAGTTATAAGGTGAAAATGCTTGCAGCAAAGTTGACTATGGCAAAGATGGTTCTAGCAAAAGTACCTAGAACCAATTTTTCATTCCCTGGGAGTATATTTTCAAAGACTTCTCTGTCACAAAGAGCAGACTTTGAGGTACAGCAGAGTGGAAATATGGATAAAAAAGAAAATGTTAAGACTATTTTATTTTTATTCATCAAAATTTGCCCCAATCATTATATGATAAAATCTAATTAATCCTGATGCCTAAATGAGTCAAACATTCCAACCCTGGTTATTCAACTACAAATGCCGAAGTCTTTCTTTTCTCTTCCCAGAATTTTCTAGAGTCCTAAATTAAGTCTTCAGCCCTGAGTACCCCTTTTATATCCTGTATTTGTAATTCCTGAGGCCTGACCGGGGAACAGAGATCTCTTCACTATATGATAATTGGGGATGACCAGCAAGAAGCCCTCACAACTAATTCTCTAGGAAACCACTATACATGGAATGGATAGATAATACCAAACCTTTCTTCTCTTAGAAAGTGTATTCATTTGGGGATGATCATTTTTAGAGCAGAATCCATTCTCTGCCATTATTTCTTCTGAAGGCAAAAAAAGTCCATTTATAAGCCAGCAGGAATTTAAATAAAGCATCCTAAATTTGACAAGTCTAACCAAAAATTGTAAAAATTCAATGATTTGTTATTCTATATAACAGAAGCTGATAGCAACTGATAATTTTAAAAGATTAACAACTATAAAACTGGGCAACGGATTTTCCCATATGGAAGGTAATATAAATGGAATGAACCTATTCTCCTAGCACAGATTTGTGCCAGAGGTGGTGTGGTGGCAGTAAAGATGTGTAGGATATGTAGGCAAAACTTGCAATCATCTCAAGAATATAATCCATCTAGCCACTCAATAGAAACTCCTGTTGAAACAGATTTAGCAGCCATATAAATTTTCCATACCACAGGAGTTCTTGCCTATTTGTAAATTAAATACAGCTGACATCTCTAATAAATCAAGGTCTGTAACAGCAAGCTTTCTATTCCCTCTAGAGTATTTCTGGTTTAGCATAGACAGTTACTGTGGCTTCACAGGAAAAAAAAAAAAAAAAAAAAAAACGGCAAATGCTCACAATTTGGAACTTGGAACAAAAGAAAAAATGGAAATTTTGCTATAATATAAATGAAACTCAGGGGGTGGGAAGCTAAAGAAATCTGTTCCAGGTATTTGTCTCATTCTCCTTCTAGCTCCTTTACTGACCCATGGTAGATATAAGAAATGGTTTCTATGGCACAAACAACTGACCTAAATGAACACACAAGAGTTAAGACAAATCACAAAAACCTCATGCTACCTATAACAGATTAAAGTTGGCCCCAAATCCTTGACACATCTTCCATCAAGTGGTAAGGTATTTCCTCTCCCCTTGAATCTGGGCTGACCAGTCTTTGACCAATAGTGTATGGTGATGACTCTGTGATAGCTCTGGGCCTGGCCTTGAAGAGGACTGGCATCCTCTGCCCAGCCTCTTGGAGGCCTGAGCTGCCATTTCATAACTCTGACTACTATGATGGAGAGATCAGATAGAGAGTCCCTGAGACTCCAGAGAGGGAGAGGAGGCCTGCTGGGCCTATTCTTCTAGCCCTCCCTACCAAGGTGTCAGGAATGTGAGATCATCTTGGACACTCCTGACTGGTCCAGCCACCTGCTGAATACTACCAGGTGACCTGAGCTGTCACCACAGGGAGCAAGAAATTGCCTAGACAAGCCTTTCCTGAATTTCTGATTCACAACATCATGCGATATATAAAGTAGTTGCTGTTTTAAGTCACTAAGGTTTAGGATAGTTCATTACACAGCAATAGATAACTGGAATGCTATCTATCTTTCAATTTTTGCCTTGGTAGTAACTCAATCACTCATTCACAATTAGAACTACCAAATGGGTGACTCCTCTAAATTGGTGGGCAATATCCCCAGAAAATATTCATCATTCAACATCTGCTCAGAGGTCAACTGCTTTATCTCATGAAGAAATCTTCCAATCACTTATTCCTGAATTAAAAGTTCACTAAAAGCAGTGCTGTTACTGGCTATTGTATATTCTAGTTCACTCCAACTCTTATAAGTAAACAGAGTTAACACAATGTACTGGAGATAGCCTGGGCTTTGGAATCAGATAGGTAAATATTGGCTCTGCAGTTTATCCATTGTGTAATCTTGGGCTCAACAGTTTCCTCATCTATAAAATGTAGTATAATTACACCTATTAAAGGCAACATAGTCTACTAAGAATGTCAAGTGTAGTGAAAGACTGCCTAGGTCAACCTCTCTGTGTCTCCGTTTCTTTCTCTCTAAAGTGAGGATAATAACACTATCTACCCTAATGGGATTGTCATAAGGATTAGATGAGTTAACGGTGAGGCACATAAAACTGTGCCTAACTCATAGTAAACACTTAAAGTCCGCTATTTTTAGTTACTACCATTACTACCTCATAGGATTATCTTGAGAATTTACTGCAATTATGTCTCTAAAGCACTTAGTATGGTTAATTCTGTCCCCTTCTTTTTGATCTTTTATCTCTGTAGTGAAAAGTGCAGGCTTTTAAAAGTATACACCAGCCTCTAACCAAGTGGGTTTAGGACTCTCAAGTATAGGAAGCCACATCTAAACTATGTCTAAAATCAATTTTGTTATACAAATTCCAAGCAGATTATCTGGTACCAAAAATTACTTAATGGAACAAAAATTTACTTAATGGAACAGATTCTCCTGTATGCTACCTACCATTTAACATAAGTGATTTCATAGAACAGGGAACATTTTCCTATGAGATACATACTTTGACTTCCGGCATTATGGATTAATTGAGATTCTAAAATTCACAGTATATTAAATTGTGTTGTTGGTCATATGAGATACTGAACAAATCTCTCTCTTAACTGGGTGGTGAATTCTAGCTTCCTTAACAGGACTTACTGAGTAGACATGAAAAAAGCAAGCATTAGAAGTGTGTTTTTTTTTCCCTAAACTGCTCTGCCTTTGTAACTAAGCTTTGTTTTTAAAACTTCCACTATTTGAGCTAATGGACCTTTCTTAATTACGTTACTATGGGAGGTATTTATTATACAGATAATGGAGAAGATGTAAGATATTTATTTATCTTATATATGCACGCTCTGTGAACATAATGTATATTTCAGGTAATATTTGCCTTCTAAGTCATTGCTGTTCCTTACAATTGAGGGAAAAGATAGTCTGCCTACACAACAAAGCTGGATAGTCTGTACAGATATCTTGCAGGTTTTGATATCACTGTTCCTATCAACAATTACATCCTTTGGAATGTAATTAAGTCGGGTTTGAAAGTACTCAAAATATCCAACCTTGGCTTGTCCTGAGCAAGAAAACATACTTAATGCAAAGTAAAAAGACTGGCCCTGGGAAAAGCACCACTTAAGAATAAGAGTGAAAACAGACATTAAAAAGCAAAGGAGGCAAAGCAACGTAAGACTGATAATTATCAAAGAAGTCATAATGCTTGGCAAACTCCATTGTTTTCAACAGATTCGAATTTAAATGACATCTATTACCAAGACCTCAAATGGTGGTGGATGCAGATGATTCACTGGGCTACCTAAATACGATTTCGTTCACAAGTCCTCTACCCCAGATTAATCAGAATCCCAAATTAACCAGAAAAGCAGCACTCCAAAATCTCAAGAACTCACTATTACTATAAGTGCTCTAAGACAAGGCAGATATCACCTAAGCAAATATTCTGGAACCTTCTAGATGAAGATTATCTATTACTTGGAGGGTGTAACATATAAAACCTACTAATATCCAACTTAGAAAAAAGGCAACTTTAAGAATAAAATGCCTACTGAAGTGGTGCCATATATGCTGCTAGATCACTCATCCAAACTTTGTATGTCTTGGTAGAGCTCACAACAAAGTAAGAATCAAATCCACTGTATTGTATCAGCATGGCCTAGAACACTTACCCCAGAAGTCCATGTATTGTTTCCAAATGGGGAGCAATTATATTCTCCTCTTGCAAGGAATTCTGTTTATTATCATCCTAACATTTTCCATTTTTTCCACATCTGGCATAAATAAGCTATTTGAACAGTAAGAATGAACATTCACAAATCAAATACATAATGGCCCATTACAGATTTAGAAGCATTACAAACAATAATAGAAATTGGAAGGTAGGTCTAAAAAGAACTTTAAATCTTCAGATGTTTCATTATGTTTTAAAACACTGACTTAAAAAAAAAAAAAAAAAAGGAAGATTTTGGCTTTTTACTATTCCACATGGAACAGAGTGAGTTTACTTGAGGAAATGAAGATTTATGGTAAAGGAAATGGGTAGAGGTTTCTAATCTAGAAAAACAGTACTTTGGATAAGAATCAAACCACTTATTCATAACAGAAATTAAATTTTAATACTAGTGGGAATAACTTCATTCTTGCCATCATCATCATGTTAACTTAGAGAAATGGCAAAACACTTATAAAAACATTACTTTTCTTACAGTACTTTATGTAAACATGGTATTCATTTAACCCTACATTATTATACGTGGGAATTATTTTTAAAAATTACTTTCTTAAATCTGTAATTACCATCCTAAACTTTAATGCAGCTTTAAGGCAAGGACAAATCATAAGGCCTACTCTAAATGCTTTAAAGCAATGGGATTCAAGAAGGAGCACAAATGAGACAAGGATCTAGAAAAAGATGCCAACCTCTTTCAAGAAACTGATGCATATATGGCAGTATGAATTTAAAACCTCAACCAAACTATTATTATAAAGGCAAAATGGCAAGAGTGACAAATTGAGAGGCAGTGGTGTAATTGTTTCAAATCTAATTCTGAACTTGGCAAACTTTTGTTTTCAAGCTTTGCAGGCCATGTGGTCTCTGTCAAAGTACTCAACTTTGCCACTATTGCAGAAAGTAGCCATAAACAATACCAAAAGGAATAGGTGTGGATTTATTCCACTACCACTTTCTTTACAGTACAGGTGACCTCAGGATTTGGCCTGGAGGCTATGGTTTGCTGAACCTTGATCTAATTACTAAATCCTAGAGATATACTTTGCTAAGGGGCATCCTCTCAAATTAAGGGATTTACCCGGTTTAATGGCTAGTTGTCCCTTCTCTAAATCTCAGCAACCAAAATACTGAATGAGTAAGTATACAGATAAGGAGAACATTTGAGGAAGAGAAAAAAACCCACATCTGTTGCAGCTGAAAAAATAAAAACTTCCAAGATTCCAACTCCTTCCTGATTAAATGCCTTTCCACTATGACTTAGAAGACTTTTATCTTTGTTCAATTTAATTTCCTTTCCATTACCCATTGCTTTCATTTCTTTAAATTAGATCTTCCAGTCAAATAAAATATCATTTTTACCAGTTAAAACAAAATTAGTGTTAAGTAACAGCTAAAACTTTTCAAGAGTTATTTCTTGACTAAAGACTATTCAGCTATTAAGGATGATGTTCACTATTTCACTCTTCCATAAAACCACTTCCAACCAAGGCCTGATTTCAACTATGAAGTTAGTAGGAAAATGGTTTATTTCTATTGTCATGCCATCTTTGGAAAACCCTGTTTCAATGATGTAGAGGGAACTGGAAACATTGAAAAAAAACCCCAAAAAGTAACAACAAGAAAACTTCCCTTAACTGCTATCTCCCTTCTTTTCCAATTTTTATCCTTCAGGAACGAATTTATTTTTACACATTCAAGATTAGATTTGACCCTCTAGTATAACAGATAGGTTGGGGGTAGTCTGCAACTCACATAAAGTAAAATTCAACTCAGTTCAGAGGTAAATATGGTTCTGAGTAAAGAGAGAACAAGTCATTAGAAAGAGCCTTCTGCCTAAGTACAGTATTACTGTTCATGCCAATGCCATATTTTAAACTGGTATCAGAGTTCTGAGAGAGAATAAAAGGTACCTCTTAGAATGAAAGCAGATTAATATATTGTCATCTCTCTTCTTTTGCTGAGAATATTGGGTAGCTCCTTTGCTATTAAGTGCTACTCAATAAATGAAAACAGTCCCAGTGTTTGCTATTTCATGGCATTAAAGTACTTAATGATGATTTAGCTCTCACTGCTAATGCTGTTCCCTTCACAAGGTGACACGTGCAAGTTAAAATTTGGTAATGAGTTTTCAGCATTAGCTAAAGTCCATTTAGTACATCCTTAAGAGAGGTATCCTCTGTGCACACACCTATATAGCTATTCATTAAGGTAGATAGAACACTACTAACTCCTATGACCCTACAGTGATGTTAGCTAAGAACTAGGACAATGTCACAGTGAACCTGGATAAGAATCTTGGATAGTTATTTAGAGTAATATCTCTTCTAACTAAAATGGAGAAACTGCTTTCAGAAACGTAAATTTGTTTAAAAGTTAGGCTGGCTTGAATTTTCATGAATTTCACGGCTCTGCCCTAGGCCAGTTAAGAGGAGAGAACCAGCAAACACGATTGTGCTGATGTGGTCCTAGATGACCGAGAAGCACTCTATTCACAGTACAGATACAGCAAAAACCTATTAGCAGTGAATAAAAAGGGAGGGGGAACCCATCAAACACTCATAGCATTTCCACATCTATCAGACAGTCCCTACTTCATTTAAAATGTTTGTTGCTAACCCTGGATGGAGTACTGACAAATGCTGCAAAGTTTCTCTTTACAGAAATTACTGCACCTCACTTTTACAATTTGGTAATAGTTTAAATAGCTCTATTTTCTCAAATAACATCTAAGAAACTAACAAAGCAATAAAGAACTTTCCAGCATAATACTTCTGAAAAGTAGGATGGACTTAACAATTTTTGGTAGGCTTAAAAGCTCCATCTAAAGCAGCATATTCTGTACCTCTCACCTCCCTATTTAGTAATGGCAAAATCTGTCCACTGAAAGCATTGATTACCAGCTGAAATGTTTCCTTAAAGATTTCAGTCTAATTTCAACTCTACTTTTTCTATGCCACAGAGCATAGTTGGTCCCTAAGATGGCCCTAGGCGACAGTCTTCACCCTATCATGCTGTTGCCCGTCTAAAGAGGAGAATGCCATAGTCTATGTCTTCTGAAGACAAAATACGGCTTCAACATAATGTTTAAGGGTAGGCTCTAATCAAATGGTAGCATTGTTGCATTCCTATTGAAAGATGCATTGTTTTTCCAGAAGAAAAAATAACCGTTCATTAGTGATATGGTACAGCTGTATATGTACGTACAGGTCTCAGATTGCTTAAGAATTACCCTTTGCATTCTAACTTCCTATTATCAAAGCAACGCCATTCTTTCCTACCCACTTTTTCACATACCCAAGCAGTCTCAGGAAGGGAGCACACTACTAACGTTCTCACAAATGGCTCACCACCAGTTCAGGCATGATCAGCCCCTCTCCCAAATCTCTTTTACAATCATCTATGCCCCTGCACCAAAACAATTTCTTAAACCACTACATATTTAAATACTCTGTAAAAAATTAATGATCAATTAAGAGAAGCTAGAGATTTTTCTCTTTTCTATTTGCACTGTAACTTGTAAGCATCTACTTGCCTGCATCCCTTAATAATCCTCCTTCATTCTCTGCACGCAAGACAGGGCATCTAAAGCTCTACATGTTTGGTAAATTCTTTCTGACTCTCAGTGCTGGATTAAGAATCTCAGAAATACCCAGAATTACCAAAAAGGTCCCTTGAAGTTTTAAAAATCTTAGGAATGATTAAGTAACCAAACCTGATCAAAATCAATCCCTTGATCAATTTATTGCAACATGATTGTGCATGATGTTTTCTGGTAAATGCCCTGTAGTGTATTATTAAAAAGCAAAGCTCTTGGAGTCAGCAGCAATTTGCTGATGGTTGGTTTACGAATTACTAAGTTTGCAGACGCAAGACATGGATTTAGTGAGGTTCTTCTATTGGACTGAAAATATAAACTATCACATATGTAGAAGGAAATGGAACTGTAGTTGCAGTAAGAAGCATAATGTTGAATTTCTACAACCACAATATTGCGAAAAAATGTGTTTAAAATGTCATATAAAAGTTATCAAATATGGAGACCTGTGGATTTAAAAATACAATCCAGGCTCATTTCACTGTAAAGTGACATTTTTGATGCATAATATTGCTGTTATGTGAAGCTAGGAGCCGAAGAGGCTGGATGAAACTTTGGTAGTCAGCCTTACGCGTTAATTCATCTGGACTAGAGCCATTTCCTAACACCTGAAGATATATGAGCACTATGGCTTACAAATACCAATCAGGAAGGTGCAGTACGGCTGGCTCTGTGCTGTTCGATAATTGCAGAACAAAAACACTTCCTTCCCTGCTCTCCGCTTCCTCAATACAACACCCAGGCCCCCAAATGCAGAACTACACATTGCAAACACTTTGCTGCTCATTTTACTTCCAGGTGCCTAAAGTGCTTCAGGTGATGCTGCCCATTAGAATACTGCTCCAAGATGGCTGCATACATGAAACAACCAGGCAAAGTATCGGTCGCCTTGTCAGGGCAAAGATTAATCTAACCTTTCAAAACAAAAAGAACCACTGGGATTCTTTTTTTTTTTTTCCCCCTTCTTGAGATAAGAAACTGCATGTTCTGGCAGGGAAGGAAGAAGAGAAATTCCCCCTCATCATCACCATCATGATTACTTCCTTCTCTCTTGTGGCTGGCTGGTTCAGATGACCAAGGCTCCTGCTTCATTTTTCAGATCTGGGCAATTACAGCCACCAGGGTGATATGGACCAAAGTACAGTGTTCAAACATGACTGGTAGATAAATGATCATTTATCATTGTTTTGTTAAAAAAATTTTTTTTTTTATAAAGTTAACAAACCAAGGCTGTTGATCCCTGAATTAGAAAGTTGATTTGCTTGATTATTTTCCAAAGTGTGAGGTGGGAAGAAAGAGGGGAAGAGCCTCTAGTGCTTTTGTGTATGTTGCTGATACAACATCTTGCTAACATCTTCTGATCTGGTGTTGTGGCATTTTGTGAATCTAAGTACCAGCCCATGGCCGTGATGCTGGTTACTTACGGCCCAAAGGGGAAGAGGGTCTGCCCCACCTCCTCGCTGTTTCAATCTGGCCCAGTAGTGGACACAGAGCCCTGGGCAGTTTCCCCAGAAGCAACTGTCTCTTCTTGTGAAGGTGACTCTTCCTCGGCTTGTCCCCGAGATGTGACAGTTGTTTCAGGGGAGATGCTATGAGGCCCCTCCAGGGGTATACAGCCAGGGTGGTTTTTGCGAAAGTGCTGATTCAAGATGGCCTGGAAGGGGAAACTTTTGCCACAAACGTGACAGTGAAAGGGCTTGTTGCCTGTGTGCTTGCGGATGTGATACTCCAGCTGATCTTTCCGGGTATATTTCTTGCCACACATGCGGCAGACGAATGGTGTAATCCCCATGTGCAGGCGCATGTGGCGGTCCAGGCTCCCCTTCTGGTTGAAAGATTTGGCGCAGTAGATACAGGTGAGACGGGGGTTATACCGGAACCACCGCTCAGATACTTCCTGCTCTCGGAGATACTCCACATAGCCACTTACTCCCATCATTGCTGACTCTTCTACCTGTACCAGGTGAGGACAATAAGAAAGAATATATATTATTACGTATATAGAGTAAAAGACATCAAATCTATTTTTACCTCTGTTACTTAGCTATATGCTTATTTTTTGTAGCGATCCAAATAGGAAATTAATTACTACGAAAAAGTAAAGATGTTAAGATAGAAATTAAAAAAAAAAATCGAGGCCACTCTATTCCATTACCATAAAAGAACAGGACAGCTGAGTTACTTTCTTGCTGAAAAACTGCATGCTTATTAAACCCCTGCTGAATGTTTAATTTATGGTGATAGGAGAATCTAAGTCCACTAATACCATTCATTTGGACTCTAATTTGCAATTATACTCTAGACAATCAGGTAGGTACTTAGGCAATGTTGGCAACTTAGGCAACTTTCTGTGATGATGGAAATACTTGATAATCCACACCACCTAATACAGTTGCCACCAGGCACATGTGGCTATTAAGCATGTGTAATATGCTAGTGTGACTGAGGAACCGAATTTTTCATTTTAATTGCTTTCAGTTAACTAAAATTTAAATTTAAATAGCCACATGTGACATGGCTAATGGCTACTATATCGGATAGTACAGAATACATTATGGCAAGCACATTGTAAATCATATTTATGGCATTATCATTAATACTAAAATTTAACCCAACAGTAACTAGCTTTATAAAAATGTATATAATTTGTAGGTGACAGTATTCCTTTTTACCCCAAAATATTTTAGTACCACACCAACATATTTTCTTCATTCTAAAGACTAATAAAAGTTTAACTGACCTCAGAGAAAACTGGCAAAAGAGCTGGGAAAGGAAACTAGGCTGAGATATGAATTTACTAACTTGGTTATTCCCTCCTATAACCTCTTCACAATTTGATACTCAGTAAGTATTTACTGAGTGACTATTGTCCACCAAATACAATGACAGGTGCCACAGAGAAAGAAGTACAAGACTTGGTTTCTGGGACCTCCCTGCTGGCGCCGTGGATAAGACTCCATGCTCCCAATGCAGGGGGCCCGGGTTCAATCCCTGGTCAGGGAACTAGATCCAACACACATGCTGCAACTAAGAGTTTGCATGCCACAACTAAGGAGCCAGGCTGCTGCAACTAAGGAGCCCCCAAGCCACAGCTAAGTAGCTCTGGAGCTGAAACTAAGACCTGGCACAACCAAAATAAATAAATAAGTAAATAAGTATTAAAAAAAAAAAGTCACCAAAAAAAAAAAAAAAAAAGACTTGGTTTCTGATTTTGCCCTCTGAACAAAAAGATGAAACTTCTGAACAAAAAGCAGACAAAACAAAGAGAAGTAGGAGAAATACATATTCCTAATGATGTTGCTAATTCACTTTTCAAACTGTTTATAGTAAAGGTAAGTGTCCTTAAAATACACTGCACAGAAGTTTTATCATCTAATTTTACATACCTATTATTTGTAGTGGTTTGATTTAAACAGATTATTAAAAGTAAAGAGAGGGCTTCCCTGGTGGCACAGTGGTTAAGAATCCGCCTGCCAATGCAGGGGACACAGGTTCGAGCCCTGGTCCGGGAAGATCCCACATGCCGCAGAGCAACTAAGCCTGTGCACAACTACTGTGCTCTAGAGCCTGCGAGCCACAACTACTGAGCCTGCACTCTAGAGCCCGCACACCGCAACTATTGAAGCCTACGCGCCTAGAGCCCGTGCTCACAACAAGAGAAGCCACTGCAATGAGAAGCCTGCGCACCGCAATGAAGAGTAGCCCCCACTTGACGCAATTAAAGAAAGCCCGCATGCAGCAATGAAGACCCAATGCAGCCAAAAATAAATAAAGGGAATAATCTGTGAGTTATATTTCTCCAATTTCTCTTAGTTTATAAAGTATCTCCCCACTAAGTTAAATTTCTTGCATTGAAATAAAATTACTCAAGACATAAAAAAAGCAATTATTATAAAAGTAGCATTAAAACTCTGCTATTGTTACTTAGATTACTAACCCTTTACATCATTGCAAAATAAATGCTTTCTTTTTCTGATTTAATTTCTTTTTTAATGAAGGGAAAATGATATACAGTTTAAAACTTTTTATTAAGTTTTAGACACAACAGTGTGTTGACTCCTCATCACCCAACAATTATCAACACATGAACAATTTTGTCTTTTCTTTACCCTCACCTACTTCTCTCCTTTTTCATATTATTTTTGAAGAAAATCCCAGACATAATTTCATACATAAATATTCTAGTATGCATTTCTAAGAGACGAGGATTCTTTTTTCTTTTTTTTTTTTTTTTTTTTTAAAGGGCTTACTTTTTTTTTTTTTTTTTTTATAAATTTATTTATTCATTTATTTATTTTTGGCTGTGTTGGGTCTTCGTTTCTGTGCGAGGGCTTTCTCTAGTTGTGGCAAGCGGGGGCCACTCTTCATCGCGGTGCGCGGGCCTCTCACTGTCGCGGCCTCTCTTGCTGCGGAGCACAGGCTCCAGACGCACAGAGCTCAGTATTTGTAGCTCACGGGCCCAGCTGCTCCGTGGCATGTGGGATCTTCCCAGACCAGGGCTTGAACCCGTGTCCCCTGCATTGGCAGGCAGGTTCTCAACCACTGCGCCACCAGGGAAGCCCCTTTTTTCTTAATGTAATCAAAACACCACTATCACACCTAAAAAAACCACAATAATTCCTTAATATCAATTAGCTAAGACCTTAATTTTGTTTTACTTAATCTGAACATGAACAATCTAAAGAGTCAAAATATTTAACATATGAAATAAACATGGTTTCCTCCTATCTGAACACTGGGAGGGAGAGAGAACAATATATTCCTTTGAATGAATAATTTAAAAATCTTGAATTTATAAATCCTTTGCATTCAAAATTCTATATTAAAATATCACCATTCATAAATTTCTGATTTATTTAGCCTGCTGACTTCTAAAGTCCTTGTGTGCATGGGTGTATATAGCACATATGTTTTTTATGTATAATGTTTTGAGTAAAAAGCTTATATACACATACACACACACAAAAAAAATATATATAGGGGCTTCCCTGGTGGTCCAGTGGTTAAGATTCTGCACTTCCACTGCAGGAGGCATGGGTTCAAGCCCTGGTAAGGGAACTAAGATCCTACATGATGTGCGGCGTGGCCAAAAAAAGAAAAAAACAAAAACAAAAATACACACACACACACACAAATATATATGAGCATTTTATTTATTTATTTATTTTTTGCCCACACAGCATGTGGGATCTTAGTTCCCTGACCAGGGATGGAACCTGTGCCCCCTGCATTGGAAGCACAAAGCCTTAACCACTGGACCTCTAGGGAAGTCCCTATATAAGCATTTTAAATATATAGGAGAAAATTCCATACGTGTAGCAGAGATAAAGTACAATGCAAAGAGGAGAATATGTAAAAGTTGACTCTGGATTAAATGGAGAAAAATGAATCTAATTAGCAAATAATCTTATACCCTTTTCTTGATTATCTAAAAGTGTGTGTTGTCTCCTTTCACATGTTAGCTAACAATGCTCTTCAGTATTTCCAACAGAATAGAGGTGGTTCTCAGCAGGTTTGGGAAGCAGTATGAGGTCAAGCATTGAATGGTAAGGCTTTAGATGATTTCTGATTTATTTCATATAACATTTCTTTCTGCTCCAATTCCCTGGATAATCAAAACTGAACTCACATAAAGAATGAGGGATTGGGACCTCCCTGGTGGCGCAGCGGTTAAGAATCCACCAGCTAATACAGGGGACATGGGTTCGATCCCTGGTCCGGAAAGATCCTACATGCTGTGGAGCAACTAAGCCCTTGCACCACAACTACTGAGCCTGTGCTCTACAGCCCGCAAACCACAACTACTGAGCCTGTGTGCTGCAACTCCTGAAGCCCGTGCGCCTAGAGCCTGTGCTCCGCAACGAGAAGCCACCGAAATAAGACGCCTGTACACCACAAGGAAGAGTAGCCCCCACTCGCCACAGCTAGAGAGAGCCTGCGCGCAGCAACGATGACCCAACACAACCAAAAAAAAAAAATAATGATGATGGATTATCCCACTAAAAGGTCCTGGGTGACCATGGGCAGAGCATAGAATAACTTCTCTGAGGTTTAGTTTCCCCATCCATAAAATAAAAATGTTAGAATATGTTTTGCCAATTCCACTGGATTCTCATGGGAATCAAATATGATAATAATACCTTGAGATATCCCTGAATGCCTGATGTTATACTTTACAGAAATTAAGGGTGCTGGAACCTGGGTTCAAACCTGCATCCTACTTACTGTTCGACTTTGAGCAAGTTATTTAACTACTCTGTGCATCAGTTTCTTCATCTGTAAAACGAATATAATTAGCATCTACCTTATAGGTTGCTATGAGCATTGAATGAAAGTGCTTAATGTAGCTCAATAAATGTTAGCTATTATTAAACATTACAAAAATTCACAATATTATTCATAATCTTGAGGATACTTATTCCCTAAAAAAAACTGCCTAACTTTAAGGAAAACAATGTCATAGCAGTATTATCCACAAACAGAAAGTGAATGTATTTTAGTTATCTGTCATGAACCATAATCAGAAAACTCACACATTATGATCAATTTCACCTAAAAATTATTGCAATAAAATTGCAATAGGGCTTCCCTGGTGGCGCAGTGGTTGAGAGTCTGCCTGCCGATGCAGGGGACACAGGTTCGTGCCCCGGTCTGGGAAGACCCCACATGCTGCAGAGCGGCTGGGCCCATGAGCCATGGCCGCTGAGCCTGCGCGTCCCGAGCCTGTGCTCCGCAACGGGAGAGGCCACAACAGTGAGAGGCATGCATAGCGCAACAAAAAATAAAATAAAATAAATTGCAATAAAAGAGCAAATAAATGAGCATAAAATGTAGATTAGGTCCTTGTCAAAGGTAACAATGTATCTTTGGTAGTTTTATTCCTTTATACTCTAAAAGAAGCAAGGACAAAAATGGCTGCCTCCTGGTTCTCTCTGTCAGGAAGAAGTGGATCATTTCACTTCTCCCAGTTGGCAATTCTCTACTAGATTGTAAACTCTGTAAGCACAGGGATAATTCTATATTGCCGAATATGCCAGGACTTGACAGTGCCTGATATGTAGCTGGTGTTCAAAAACTATTTTTTAAATGAATTATTCCATACAATGAGTAAATTCCATATAAATGAATGCTTCCTGTATTTTCTAAAACAAATACCAGTCTAGATTCTTGACATGGCCTTCACTGCTGTCCACAATCCTAATCTTCAGTTACTAATCAGAGACTAAAATCTGAAGGGACTTATCTGATTGGTGCACTAATTTTATTTAAATACTCCCAAACTGAGGACTTCACAGGGAACTAAATAACTCCTTATTTAGTAGTTGTCTCTTTATTGGGCACCTACTCAGTAATCTTAGCTACTCAGAACTACTTAGAGGTAAAACAACTCCCATTTAGTGGGCACCTGATAAGACAATGTCAGATACTAAGATTAGAAAATGTGGGCTCTGCTGTCAAGGAGATTTCAATCTAGAAGGAGACAAATTAATGTAAATAAGAAAAGAATAATTTATATGAGTCAGTAGAGAATTAGGAAAAAATTATATGGTACCATGTATAAATGCTACAGTGGTTTAAGAAGGGGAGATCAAAGAGGACTAGGCTAGTTAGGACAGATGGAACTAGGAGTTAGGCCTTGCGTGGAGTCAGACACCTGGAAAGAACAGAGTATTCCAGACTCAAGGTGCAGAGACAGAAGTCTGATGGAGTTCTGAGGCACAAAGTCTGCCTGTTTGGGACAGTTAATGCTGATGAATGGTGGGAAAAGCTGGGTTAGAAAGATTATAAATTACTTGGAAAATTAGACCAAGTATTTTAACCTTCATGTGGTAGAAAAAGGAAAAAGCCATAGAATATTTCGAATAAAGGAGTGACCTTAAGTATTCTGTTCCAGTTAAATCACCCTTATAATCAAGAAGCTCCTCAAGCCTACCAAAATTTGTTTTTACTACAACGTAAGTCCATGTCCTGTTTTGGTTCTATGTGGTGGGAAAAAAATAACTGGTGAGTAGACTCGTCATAATAAACTTTCCATGTTAAGACAGCGGTCCCCAACCTTTTTGGCACCAGGGACCGTTTCATGGAAGACAGTTTTTCCACTGACAATGGGGAGCCGCCACTGGTCCGAGGCCTGGGGGTTGGGGACCCCTGTGTTAAGGCATATATTAACTCATCTCTTAATAGCAATTCCAGACAATACTACTTATCTCCTATTTCTTTACAGCCTGTACCTTCTGCTTCAGTCAGGTAAACAACCTTGTAGAATTCCAGTTTTTGTCCCTATCCTAACTATATGTGGAATAAGTCATCTCTTTCTAACTACTTTAAAAACCACACTTAAACTCCCCTGAGTAACACTTTCCTTAAGTGGATATTGATTCCTGTAACTGCCTTTTAAGCACTCCTACTCCCACAACACAGTTACTTAAGTCTATATAGCCTTATCTATATGTGCTTTTTGTATTTGTCTTATCTGTCTTATGCCCACATTAAGTTGTAAGGTCTGTCTCATTGCTGTATTTATTTTCACAATAGTTACCGTCACATAGGTCACAGAGTCATCACATTTTATTTGAGAGATGAAGAGAAGGGCCCTAATAATATGAGTAAACTTACTTTTCCTCCAAGCTCCTAACACTTTCTCTCACACCTTATTAAAATTAAAAAATTCTCCTATAATGGTTGCAGTTCCTTTTCTGATACCAAACAGCATGATAATATACAAGTAAATACAGTTTATAACAATGTCTTACTGCTGTTACTATACTATATACACAATAAACATCTAGTGGTTTAGATAAAAATTAAACAAGATACTATCAGTATAGTGCAGAAGATAAAAAATTAGCTACGCAATCTTAATCCACCAGTGTTTCCTTTTAAAGGGCCACAGTGTTTACAATTTATTGTGTTCTACTTGGTGAGTTCACCAACTTTTTAAAAATCAATCTTCAATGATAGACACCTGTGAGAAAAAATAAACAAAAATATCAACCAACTACATACTTATATTACTTGCTAAAAAGAGTTGCAAATAAAATAGAAGACATCATTCCTATCCTTTCTAGAACATTTTAGTCTTAACAGGACATTTAGGAAGAAAATAAATGAAAGGATACAAGCATACTAAAAAGCGAACAGGACACAAAAATGCATAAGCAACTCATTTACAAATCTACAATACTATATAAACTAATAATTATGTAGTCTTATATCCACACATGTACAAAATCAAACTCTCTCCATCCCAGGTCCTACATTAGCTGCATGTAGTTTTCAGAGGTTATTTTTATTACTCTTAGGACTATAGACTGGCTCCTGTAATCAGGAAAGAGTTTCACAATCTTATCCTTTTCTACTTCCCCAAATCTGCTGACACCAAAAGTGTATTTCCTGCATGCTCACAAGCAAGAATAAAGAGAAAAGTAATCATATACAGTATTTATTAAACAAGGCCAATGTTACCTCTCCTACATCTTTCCTTTCTTATTCATTATACTATGTTCACACACAGTGGCAATTTCTTCAACCACTGCAGCAGTTCTAAATCCACAACTACATACCTGGGAGCTGGGTTGCTTAGGCTCATCCATTCTCCCAGGAGACTCACTTCTGGCTCTGTGTCTCTCCGTCAAGGGAACAACACTGCCGGAGGGGCTAAATCTGTCGGAAGAAGAGCACAAAGGGGACTAATACAAAAGTAGTGTCAAAAGTAGTGTCAAAATGGTGATGTCTGCCTCCTTTATCCCATAGTCTAGGAAGGCGGAACAAACTGAACAACAGATTTCTAAGAAGTCCTTTCATGGAGCCAATACAGAATCATACATGAAATAAGAAAAGCTTGCCCTAGTAAATTTAAGAAATACAAAATGATGCAGCCAATATGACCTGGTGAAGCTAAGGCTAAATGTAAACTTCTATCCTTATATAAGTACCAGAAGACCAAAAAAGAATAAATTAAAACTGGGTCTGTAATTTTGTTTCTTCTATATAACTTTTAGGTTCTTGGTTGATCCTTTCCCCAAGCCCCATGATAATTTTTTATATATTTCAGACTGTTGACGTAGATCATGAAGATCAAAAATCTTTGCATTTAACCTATTATTTCTGATACAGTTCTAAGATGGGGGGGACAAGAGTGCTAACATAGGGTGACAATAAGTATTATGCTCAAGAATATTTTAACTATTAAGGACACAAGAAGGAAAATACTCTAATCAAGACCAACTTAAATGGATATAGTATATACTCTCTGAATTTCTGCGACACACTTGTCTCTCAAGACCAGATGCGAACCAAAATCATAGCTTATTTAGTTATCACTGTTCATACAATTTTAAATTTTTAAGAAAGGAAAAGAATATTACCCATCTTAGTTGGTAATATTTCTTTCAATTGAGACTTTCTTCCAATTTACTTAGATTAAAATTATTGTTATTTCCCCACAAAGAAATGTTCTAACGACTGCAATGCATTAGAAAGCGAAAAATGGGGCATGGGGCATAGGGCATAGTAGCACTGGTGAAAAAAAGAAACTGTCAGGTTTGTGGTAGCAGCTGTCCTCAATGACAAAACAGAAAAAATATCATCAAATGACAAGTGAAAAAAAAGGAATGAAAAACACCCAAAAAGCTTTTCTTTGGAATTACTGTGATTACACTAAAAAGAACAATCACTGCTGGTACCATATTTCGTCTAATTTGGTAGATGGGGGCAAAGAAAGGTAAACAGTGCTACAAAGGAATGTGAAACTTCCAGAGGCCACCTACCTGTGTGAGAACATACCAAGGAAGGGCAGTGCTGTCAGATTCCCAGCTGATGACCAGCTCTCTTCCTGGAATTCCGAAGAAACCCTGGCAATTACTGATCCTAGTGTGACTGCAGATGCTATTCTGATTCATGAAGTGTCTAATTTTACCATAATTCTTACAACACTGTGAATACTTCAGGACTAGGAGCTTCCTGCTTTAAAAAAATTAGACTGCAAGTCTTTTGGCACACTTCCAGTTTCCTCAACATAAACTTTGACTAAGAACATCAAGTAAGGAAGATACTCTTTGTATCACACAGAGGGCCTGCTTTAATTATGTCTGCACAACAGCCATTAGATGGGCAAACAAAACTTACCTGTCAATTTCACTGCTTGTTGGCCTAGCCACCTTGGCTCCTGAAGATCCTAACATGTAATTTTCCTGTCCTACAGAACCATGGCCTGTGGTGTCAATCACCATGGCTGTGACTTCCTCTGCACTACTCCCATCTTCTCCGGAAGGCTGATTCTCAGGCCCAAGCCACTCTTCTAGATTTTCAGTTTTGATGTGTACTGCTCCAAGAACTCTAACTTCATCATCACTCCGGGCCCCTCGGTCTGCTACTCCTGTCTCCACGTACCACTGTCCTGCTCGGTTGATCCGAAGAATGGGCTCCCGGCTCTCTACATCAGAACTCTGTTCAATTATCTGAGGGCTGGTGGACTCCTCAGGAGGACTGAGCTCCCTGATATCCAGCACAGCACTAACCTGACCTCGCCGGTTCCCCTTTGGGGTATTATGTCGGGGGCTAAGGGAGCGGTTCAGATTTGGTGTAACTCTGTGAGACTCTGGAGGTCCCTCTGGGTGCTTTGTCCTTGTTTGACTTAATTCAGCTTCAACCTCAGCCACATTGATTTTGAAATGAATGCCCTCCAGGATCTGTGTACATTTGTCTATAATATGCTGCATCTGCAGAAAACTGGCAGCTGTCAGGTAGCTGATGATATCTGCCAGTTGCAGGCATATCCGCCCCGTATAACAGAAAGAAAGGAGCTGTTCAAAAACAGTAGGGTTCTTTATGACTGAAATGGAGACAGTACTCATCTCATTCAAGGACATGTGATCTCGGAAATAGGGGGAGCTGGCAGCCAGTACCACTTTGTGAGCCCGAAAAGCTTGTCCTTGCACGTTGACCACGATGTCACAGAGACGGCCCTGCATGCGCAGCTGGTTTAGATGGCTCAGGACAGAGTTGCTGAAGTCAGGGATCTCCAGTTGTATGTTCCCACTCTTCTCCATGGTCATGCCTGAGGGTGTAGGCAGGCATTCAACCCTGCTGAAAGAGGAAAGGAACTGTCGTTAATAATTATAACCAGTCCCCTCAGGCTTTCCAATTCACACCTATCTAAAAATATTATCTGGTAAAATTTCAAAATCTCCAAATAAATAGAGATACTTTCCTTATGTTTAAACATGGAAAAGAAATACCAACAGGTTTAGTAGTTTAGGTTTCACAGCAAGGCACCACTAAAACCAAAAAGTGATTGTTAGACTTCTAAAAATTCAAGGTATGCCCACATTTTCCTTATTAACAAGCTATATAACATCAAAACTGAAGTTCAACACAATAGAGGGGGTAAAAAAAAGCAGTGTGACAATTTTTATTTACTAAGCGTTAATCATAAGGTATTTGCACACAATATAAAATGCGGTGACAAGTTTTCTTTGGAGAAGGAAAGCAGCTTTTAGAATAAATGTAATTATACACAGGTGGGCTGATTAGATACCCTTAATATTTTACTACTTGATGCATGAGTTATGTTCATTATTTTATAAAGTGACTAATATCCCTCCTGAATATAAGTCATTATTTCTAAGCTGAAGGGTCAGAGCTCCCCACAGAAAGGCTTTGGGT